>NC_134317.1:36262219-36577402 GCF_964195595.1 Calonectris borealis
GCCTGATGAGCAACAACAGTCTTACTATTGAGTGAAATTAACTTTTAATTGCTTAACCCATCTTTTAGTTCTTTATAATTCAACAAGTGATAGAACATTCTTGTGATATCAATGAAAATGGGAATTCTTCTGTATTTGTACTATTTGTGATATCTTGACCTTTTCAAAGGCACTACTTTTAGAAGACTTCTAATTAATATGTTTTTGCCAAAATTGAGAGAACAGTTTTTAAACATAAAACTTGAAGCCCTTCAGCAATAGCTGTGTAATCTTACATATCCATCAATGTTTGTAATGAAGTCTCACTATTGGGTGACTTCTTGACTAAATGAATTTGGTTTTTAATTCAGTCCAGATTTATTAAACTATTTAGCCACTGCAGAAAGACCCATTACAGTCTGAATCAAGGTTTGGACTGCCTTGTTATTTCAAGGTATGTTTTAGAAATCTTCTAGACTACTTTGAAAGGAATAATGATCCTGTGGCAGAGGTTTGTTTGGAAAAAGACAATTCCTGTATCAATTTCAACAAGTAACTAAGTTTCTCTGTTCCTGTTGCCTGCCTGTACAGAGAGGTTAATGCTTCCTTTCTTCCTCCTTTTCTAGAGTTGCCGTTTGAAAAAAGAAAAGGGAAGCATTATGTGGAGGGAATAGTATGTTACATTATTTAAGAGTTTGTAATATAAGTAATACACATGCTATGCAAATTTAGCTTGTAGTGTACTATTGCATAATAATAACTACTTATATTCACTTGATGTGCAAAAGAGTAAACCTTGCAAGATTAAAGAAAAAGAATTGCAATATTGTGCTTTCTCTCAGTCCAAAACTCACTTTATGGCAATGTTCTGGAGGCTTACATTATAAAGATTGCACGTTACAACAGATTAGTTATTTAAATACTATGTAGAAAACAATTATTTAAGACTTAGGGCTCTGCAGTAAAATATTTTAGCTTGCTTATCAATCAGTCAAAACTTCAATTGTGGTTTATAGCTGCTTAAATAACTTGTTCTCATCTCATGAAAATGAACATGAAATAAAAAAGAAGGGCTCTAGGAAGAAAATAGTCATGATTTTAAATTAATATATTGAATGAAAATTACCTGCTAGTTTCAACCTAGAAGCCAGAGAGTCTGAAATTGCTTTCCAGTATAAATATCTCTGTAAATACAACTAAAATATTTCTGTTAAGATTGAACATATAGTCATCCTGGTGAAAACTCGAATACAGTTATGGTATCTAAAATTACCAGTAGAAATACTTTTACAATGTGTATGGGAAAATGTATTAACTTTTGGAGAGCTGGCTCTGTGCATCTCTGATGCTGGCCTACATTTATGTCATGTAACATGTATGCTCTAGTCATTATCTGTTAGTTGATGAGGATGGAGGGATGCAGCCTACTGGCTTGAGTCAGGTACAAAGCGCAGGTGATGTAACAAATGGAACCATTTTTCAAAAGAGAAGTAGAAAGGTTACTTTTTTCACCTCCTTCCTCTTCTCCAATTGCATTGTTCAACAGATAAAATAACTGCCTCAACTCAAAAAAAACCAACCCCAAAACAAATGCCATGTCATCAGTGATGATTCATTATTCCTATCTTTAAATACACCCTATAGAAACAAATTTCTGTTTGGACTTCCTAAAAGCTGTAATCTCTTAACAGAAACTGCATCTGCAGTTTCTTTACTACTTTGACAATAAGATATAGCATAGAAATAAACCTGTTTCTGCTGCTGGGGTAGAGCAGGAAGGTTGTTTGCTTATTCCTTGAATCATCTCAATTATAGAGAGACTTGGATGCTGTCTGCTATCTTTGTTCTAGGCCCTCACTTAATGACTTGATCCACAACAGATGTTAGATGCTTAATGATTTAGTATATCACATTACATATTAAAAACCTTAGCTTGATTTTCGTTAGACAGGAATAGTTAAACTTCGGCAGAATCTGGTGTTTTATATAGGCAATGCATTGTCCCTTACAAACTCACTAGCTTTCTTCTAGAAAAATTAATAAACTATAAAAAAGCCTTTAATTTTTCTAGATTGGTTCTGATTATAAGTTATTAAGCACTGCTTATTTTGAGCTTGTTCTTTCCTAAGTTATCATAACTGACTCTGAATACATCGTGGTGTTTATGGAGTAGTCTCTGAAAAGTAACTTCTGTTTAATTGTAGATTCTTTGCAATGAGGATTGGTTTTGCCTCTTTAAATTTCCTTATGGAATGAGAAAGGCAGAGAATTGGATCCCTCAGTTTCCTGTTTTGGTTGGCATCATGCCATTGTCCATGACAATTATGCTTATCACTTAATCATATTTGTTTCATAAACTTGTCAATTTAGTGATACTGAAAAAAAATCTTAAATAGTACATGTAAATGCCCCTTAGGAAATGTTCTTTCTATATTTAATAATTTAAAAATGTAGTTAATGTACCCGTATTGGACAGAAGCATGCTAACTTTTCCAATAACAGTTTTTTGTGTTTTATGGAATTACATTTTTAACAAAACACTATATCATCTTAACCTGGCTGGAGATCAGAAGTAACTTTCTAATCAAGAATTCTCGGAAGAGGTAATTCAAACAGTTATTAAATCTGTGCTCTATGGCAGGTCTCCAGACTGGGTAGTTTCCCCTAGTTTCATGAAATATTTAATCAGTAGCTCAACTTTTGACCCATCCTTGCAATTCAGTAGACTAAAAACTTCTAACAACTCAGTCTGACATTCCTATTGAAATCACAAGCTTCTGATGAAAATATGATGATTGTTTTCTTGAAAAAATTATGAAAAATAACTTTTTGTAGTTGAGATCCTGTAAGTTCAATTTCTGTTTCTTCAGAAATATAGACTTGTAATACAGGCCAGACTTTCTGAATGACAATGGAGTGACCAGCACTCTAAAAGCATCTTTTCTTAATGTTTTATCCGTCAAACTCTGAAAATGCCAGCTGTCCTGATCGCTTTAGAACAACATTGCGTTCTCCTTATTGACAAGTCCAAACTAACTGTGTGAAAGAGGGAATTTCCAGATCTCTAAGTTGTGCCATAGATTTATGAAAATCAAGAGTTATAATTGTATCGATGCACTAACAAAGATATCGTGGGGCATAACTTGGTAGATAATGTTGGTTTATAACCTTAAATATAATCTTTACAGATGACTCATTTTGTTTAAAAATGGTTTTCTTGTCTCAGTGTCTTTATTTAATTCACAACTGTGTAAAATAGAAAGTAATTGCTTAGTGGAATAACTGAAATATTGCCTGCAAACCAACTTTCTTAGTTTATAAATTGCTTGGGGGAAATTAAAAAATATTTCTTTCTTTAAATATCCTTTGAGCTTCTTTTAACATTAGGGTCAGAAACAAAACAAGTATGACAATAATGTCATGGTTATATCATTAACATTGAAGTGAATTTAAGCTTCATGAACTGTTGTACTGTAAATGGTAAGCAGCTGATTAATGACACTTAGGGCTAATCAGCCTGGAGCTAGACAGCATATTCAATTTTTTCTAGTATTTGAGGAAATAGTGATATAACTAATAATCGACACATCTGTTGCTTCATGATGTAAAATAAATGAATAAGAAGTGAAACACTTTTCCAGAATGATAAGATTTTGAAGTTATACTGTGCACATAGGTAGTGCATACTCAAATGCTGTTACAGCAGTCTTTCCATTCCTTTTTTCCTGTTTCGACACTTCAGAATTGGTTTAAGCCAAGTTCTTTGGAAATGAAATCACTCTTACTCTCTTCCCCCTATATTTGTGTATACTATGTATCATGCTGTGGTGCTGATAGTTACTATCAAGCACCATGATTTTAAATATCATGGATCATCAAAATGTAACTTTTTCTAATTTGAATTATAATTTCAGTTGTGATTTATGATGATGGTAGCCCACTTCTCAGGCAAACATTGGTTGGTTATGATATTTATTCATGATAGAGGAATATAAACAGTATAGTAAAGGCTGCCTTGTTTGTAGCAAGTAATGCACTATTTGTCATGCAATGGCTCTGCTTTAAACAACTGAACACCTGTCTTCCTAGAGTACTCGCTAGAGTAATTATAAATTGAGAATAAAAATTTCAAAACCGATTTTTGACTGGTTGGCTTTACTGTTTATTTA
Source organism: Calonectris borealis (assembly GCF_964195595.1). Lineage (NCBI taxonomy): Eukaryota > Metazoa > Chordata > Aves > Procellariiformes > Procellariidae > Calonectris > Calonectris borealis. The sequence goes on from NC_134317.1 coordinate 36,266,368, forward strand.
GTGTTAATGTGATATTTCTGCATTTCAGTTGATCTTGGTGCATATAGACATTTGCTACTAGAAGCAAACTTAGGAAAAGCATTCTTATTAAACCCTTTTTGACATATGATTTTCAATATTTATAAGAAAGAACAAGCAATCTAGGCTTTTATCATTTGTTTTCAGTTGAGGCATGCTTTGAGGATGCTAGTTTGTATTCACAAAGGAAGTTTTTTGTGTGTGTGTATCAAAGAGCAAGTTTATCTTAATCTGCCCTTACAAATTAATGTTTGTTTTAAAGGAAGGATTCTTGCAGGAAGTTAGTGGCTCTACAAATAATGATTCTGGAAACAAATGAAACCTCTTTAGATTTGAGGCATTATTGGATTTTTACTAAAAGAAGGGAAAAAAGGTCTAGTAAACATAACCTTTCCTTGGCTTTGAAGAGGCTAAATAATAATCTAGCATTATCTATGTAACTCAAAGAAATGCAAGAAATATCACTGATTTTTCTAAATCTGTTTTTTTTTCCTTTAATAGCATCCCTCTTGGACAGCAGTGAGTTTTTCAAGTTATATGTTCAAATTCTTGTATGAAAGTCTATGCCTTTGGGGTAATGAGCAAGGCATGACTAACTTCTAGCAATTTGGTCTCTGGACGGTGTTCTGGAGGGCTGGAATACTCAGATGAAAATGTTTAGTTTAATCAGCCTGTCCATTGCCTGATGTTGCAATTACAGCAAAAGTTTTTTGTGCTTAGCACTCTTACTCCTGTCAGACTTAATCTGTATTATTTTTGTAAGCTAGCCAACCATTTCCAGTTCTGCTCAGTCTTAAAAAAAAAAAACGCACACATACCAAAAAAAAACCCAAAACAAAAAAAAAACCACAACCCCAAACACAAACCTATCAAAGTCTTGCTATAAAGACTGAAGAACTAATTACAGCTGACCCTTTGTTCATTGCTGTTAAATGTAGTTGGGGCAGAATAAATAGCCTCTGTCTGCATCACTGAAGCCTGTACATGTGGGCATGCTGAAACTGGCTGACTTCTGTCACTTCTGCATGTGTCACATTGTACCACTTCCTCAAATCAAATTAATTGTACAAGTGCCTGTGGAGCAGAAATATGAAACTAGCTTGATTTTTTTGTTTTGGTTTTTACTATTAATATATATATAAACTATGCTACATTAAGTTTTAAATTACATTCAGCTGTAGAGGATTAGTAACTCCATTGTGGACAGTTTCCTTGAATTTCCTGGATTGAAAGCCCTTGGGTATTGTCAGACTTCTGAAATATATCTTGTCAAGGGGAAGGATTACCCTGTGGTTCTAACTGGGAAGTGATTTCCAGATCACTTCCTCAGAACCTCTGGGCTATTATTCAGCCACCTACCAGCTCCATGAAAGGAAAAATGGTCATTTCTAACAGGGTTTGGCAAACCTGTTCTGAATTATGCTTCAGAACTTGATGTCAAATGCATCCATATCTATCTACAAATGCGTCCTCTGAAATTGTGACAGCCTGATGGATGGGTTTGTCAAACATCCACTTTTAAAGAAACCCCTTTTTTTAAGTGCCATACTTGCATTAATATATATGAAAGCTATAGCATGTATATGAGAAAACAAAGTAAAATAGCATCTTAGAAAAACCAATAGTATGTCAAATGAATCATGCATTTTAAATGACTGAGTAACTATTATGACTGAAGGAACAGTTTGGAAAGTGCATCTCTCAGATGGATGATGTGGCAGCTTGATTTGACTTCTTTTCATTATTTCTAGAAGAGATGGATAAAACCTCTTAGAGTGATTGGGTTGCTCAATCTATTTCGTATCTGATATGTAATAGTAAGCTATGGCCCATTTCCTGGCACTTTTTTGCTCTAGCTTAAAGTATTCTGAATCATTCCACATTCTTCATTCCCCATACCCCTAGTGTAATTATCCTTAATTTTCTTAAACCTTTTTGTATTTTTTGTATATATTTTTATATATGAACACAGATAACAATTTGTATTCTATTATTGTTTTATGTTGGTATCTTGTCAATATGTAGACATAAGTGGGAGGTGTTATTGATGTCTTTTTGATAGTTTGTGTCTGAGTGTACTTCAGAAATGCACTGTCAGATGTTGCATTCAAATATATTTGCTAATGAGTGATTTCAATGCTAGGTAGCTTATATGTTATGGTCAGCATTACCTTGGCTAGTATACACTGTTCTGGGAAGTCAGGATCAAGGATGATTATAATGAAGTAAAGTGGAAAGGATCAGAGTAGTGTGGCAATGGAGTGATCCAATGTTGTGATATCTCTTGGTACTGACAGCTGAAAGAAAACACTGTAATTGTTTGCCACATCTGCAGATAACAATCACCTTGTTATGTGATTCCTGTAGTGATTACTTTAATTCATATAACTTTATTAGAGGTCTCCCTGTCCTTAACTTCATCTGCTTAAACTAATTTTCTAGCTCTTTTGGCTTGTATTTATGCAAGCTGGATTTCAGTTATTAGTCAGACATTTTGAGTTTCTTGATTTCTGATGTCAGGCACGTAAATAGTTTCTATGACTATTTGTGTTATTGATAAATTATTCCTTGGGTCCTAAACATATAAATGCAGACTGTACTTCAAAATACACTGACATTTTTATATCTCTACATTTAATCTAAATGGACCCTTTCCTTGTTAGAACTCTAGACTGTGAAGAAAAAACAAAGCTCACAAGTGGAGTGGAGGATATTCTTTCGTACTGTTGGAGTCTGCTTGCAAACCTAGAGGTGGTACATAGACCAGCATGCAGAGACTTATTGAAGTGGTCCTGAGATTTCTCCTTGGTTACAGATGACTTAAAGGACTCCCACCCACCTGTTCATGATACTTAACATCTCCAGATGAATCCTTCATCACTGTTGTGATGGAGGGAACAGGCTTTTGGAAGGAAATAAAGTTGAAAATCAAGGGGCGGGCGGGGAGAATGTGGTGCATCTCCCTCTTGAAAACAGTTTTTTTTCGTGTTCTTTGCCTATCCCTTGGTTTTTGCCATTTTTCTCTCACTTTCTGTGAATGCTTTAATCCGCTCTCTGAAGACAGGAATGGAAGCTTTATTATTCTCAAAGGAGAAAGTGAGCTAATGAGTCATTAAAAGAAAAATGCACTTTTTGCCAGACTTCAGGTGCAGTTATCTCCCACAGATGGCTCTCAAAGTAAATTGTTCTTAATGCCGGCAGACAGATAGCTTTTGGAATCATTCAAAAGAAATCTGATATCTGAAATAATTTTCTGTTCTTACTAGGTCTTTAGTCTCTCTCTTTCTCTACCAGTGAAAACATTTCTGATAATGAACATTGTGATAGGCAGACCTAAGTAGGCCTATTGTCATTTCAGCTTTCAGGATGGAAAAGCAAGAGTCAAAGAAATGAGCTTTCCCCTTGATGAGCTTCCCTTTGCTTTACTGTTTTGAATATCAGCTATACCTGATACTTCATTCTAGAATCACATAGTGTCTTGTATCAATGCATTGTTTTACAATCAGCCAGTTCAGATAATTGATCCAGTTCTGTTAAGGAGCATCCACTTAAAATACAGTGTCTAAATGCTATATTGACTGCAGAAGAAATTTCAAATCCAAAACATTGCCTCATACTAGCTACTATGAAGTAAATTAACTCTATCCCAGCCAAAACCAGCACATACACCTAAAGGAGGAAAAAAAAAACAAAACCAAAACTGGTTTAGCCTTTTTGTCTCTACATGTCTCACCTGCAACAGATTATCTCCAATCTTGCTTCAAGCAGTTTGAGATTGTTTTATTTGTTAGACACAATATGCTAAAGCAGTCCTTCGTGTAAAGTGTGCCATTAATTACTAGCTTACATTAATTAAAGTAAATGCAATCATGAGGGCATGCTAGCAGTGTTAAAGTTAATGACCCAAGACATTATTGCTTAGTACAATTTTGAAGTTCATTCAAGAGATTTCAAACTGTAGGAATTAGATTATGAGGTATGTGGTTGTAAAATTCTAGAAGCCATGATTTTGGCCACTATGTGATGGCCCTGATGGATTTCATGTCAGCTTGAATAAATTAACTGTATAGGTAATTGCCCAATACTGATGTTTTTGCAAAAATGTGCATGCTCAGATTTTACATAAACATGCAGTGTTTATATATGTTGATGAAGTCAGAAGCCCAAATTGCATTGAAGTACCCATTGTGCTAAGTGCTACATTACGTTTAGGAAGATAGTGTCCTTACCTAAAATGTCAACAGCAAATTTAAAATGAGATAAAGGATGTGAGCTAACAACAAAAAGACAGAGGAGAGAGGTAATAAAGTTGCAGTTGTAGATCATGATAGGCCTGAATTAAAGCTTATTGAAATAATACATGTTCTAAACCTTCATTTACTTAAGCTTTGGCATGACGTTCAGTTTTAGCAATCTCAGTTCCACTTTTACGTCTGAATTTAGTTTCCAGGTTGTTGGACTATTTCTTGCAGGTGTCTTTAGATTATTAGAACACAATTGATTTGGAAGAGGGGGTTCATGTGATGGAAACTGGAGAGTCTTTCTCTAGTTCACTTCTGATAATGTTTTGTAATTCACATTCATGGCTACTCAGTGATATTCTTCCCAGGTGTTTTTTTGGGCTGCTTAGGATCAAAGTCTTAAACATTTTTTTTTCATGCATTGCATTAATTATAAAGCTGAAATTATAAGGAGACCTCTATTGTCATTATTTGTCATATTTTTAATACCTTTCTTTTTAATACCTTTCTTCTTTGTCAATTCTGTCAGTCTTGGAGGACTCTAAATAGTTGTGCAACTTAAAAAAAAAAAGCCCTATCTAACTGTAATTTGTGTTCTGTGCCATCATATTGATAAAAAATGAAATCAATGCTATTTTCACAAAGCATGTTTTTGAATGCAGTAGTGTCAGTCCTGAAGTACTGAGTTATCACAGGTTGGTTCCAAAGCAAATTGCAAGTTTTATTTTATTGAATGAGTACTCAAAAGGTAAAATGGGTATGGATCACTGTCAAAGACCAAACAAGTTTTGCCAACAGCAGGATCTTTTTATCTCATGTTAGTGTTTATCCAGCAAACCCAGCCTTGTCCCATAAACTTAGGTCTGCAAGAGGTAGGGTTAAACAAGTTGCTAAAGAGGCAAAAAAATAATTCAAGGGACGATTTTACTTCCATACCTCCATTTTATCAATTGATATGATAGGATGAAGCATTTGCAAGGGTAAGGTACACTAGTGCTTAGTCAGAATATATGGGTTAAGCTAGAATGTAACTCTGATTTCCTTAAATACTTTGAATAAACTTTCTGCTAAAACTAGGGGTACAAAAATACAGATCAGTTTAATAGCCTCTTCTGAAATTTCTGGGGTTTTTGGCACTATGGCTCTTAAATTTGAGGTTAATACACATAAACAAGACAATACTAACTTAGGGCATAACAGTAAGAAATTGTAACTGTAACAAAGTAAATTACTTATAAAATAGATATGCATGTTATACAGACAAAATACAGTACATGTGAATAGAACTGATTGGTTAAATCAAGATGGTTTTGTGGTGGTTTTTTAGCTGTGTTGAATACAGTCAGTCTTCTGAACTGGTGAATGTGAGGTGCTGCTCACTGCTATGTTTCAGCTCACTTTCTTCAGTGAACAGCACTGAATCTGATCTTTATTAGTAAAAGAATCTTAAAAAAATCTATGCTATCACCTTTTCTACTTAATGTTTAAATGACATCAAGGGAGATAAAAGGCTATGCTGATAAAGGTGGGTAAGGAATTATTTTCATTACTCTAATGTTCTACAAATTTTCCTTTTACTAAAGAGAAAGAAACTCATTGTGAGTACTTCTGTGTAAGAAGGGAGGAATGGGGAATTAAACTAATAAATTATAACAATCTCTGTGCTTATGCTAACCTGCAATATTGTAGTATGTAGTACTTTCTGTAGAATGAATATTGGCTCAAAAGTCATAAATTATTAAGGATGAAAAGTAGACCCTACAACATGACTGTCTTATAGAAAAGAAGTGATCAGAACCCTAAATCTGCTGCTTCTGTGAAACCCATTGCTGTACTGACCCTACAAAATATTGGACGCTATGCCCTTCTCTTTTAGAGCAGCACACTTAAAATCGTAATCTCTCCTGTGTTGTAGGAACAGGACAGCACCTGCAGTGAGAATGCTGAAGAGTTGTAATAGAAACTCCTGTGGTAGTTTGTACTGGAAAGCAACTTTTGAGGCTGATAAAATTGCCCTTTTCTCCAAAATTACTGCTAGACATCTTTCATGACCATGCTGGATATGCTTACAATGTTTGCCACAAGATTTGCCTGGACTTTTAATGTGCCTACCCTAGGCAGTAACTTTTTTCAAGGCTGCTATTCTCCTACATTTCTCCAAGAATCTATTACTTTCAAACTGTCTATCTTGACTTTAACATTTTTCTTCAGGTTCAAATGTTTATCAGAGAGCAGAATAACTCAATGTGACACATTTGCCCAAAGCACTCTGTAAAAAATCTGTGAATGATTATGCATGTCTTGTAACTTCAGGAAGCAATGAGGGAAATAAGTGAATCCTCACTGAGGACACATTTTTCAGACTTCCTGCCAGCAAATGAAAAATCTCGGATGTATATACCACATAAAACAGTAAGGAAATGACAGCAACCTTATTAGCTGCACTGTGGTAAATAGCTACCCCATTAGAGATGCTGGAGGGAGAAGGCAAGAAGAATGCCAAGACACTTATTTACAGTAAGAGTGGGGAATGGAGGGAGAGAAATGGTGAAAAGAAATGAGTGAGTGTTGTCATAGTACAAAGGAACTAGATGAAGCTGTGACGGTCCTCAGGCTCCTGTATTTCTATGCAACTGCAACTCTGCAGTAAAACACTTGTCTGTATGTAGACCCTGAACTGCGTCATGTTCATGGTGGGATTGATTTAATAGGTCAGCGCAGATTACTAAACAAAGCATCTGTGAGACTGAAGCCATTCTAAAGGATTTTGTTCTTTCTGCTGGTAACTACACAAAGCAAGGAATGATTACAGTGAAGAACTTCGTACTGATAAAGAAAGGCTTTTCACTGCTGGTGTGTGGGATCAAAAGACATTTCCTTCAAGTTCAGAAGTTTCCTTCATGCTTCTGGAAGGGATGAACTTCAAGGAGCTTTCTTATATTTCTTGGTCCCTGTGCGGTTTTTAACACAAAATAGAGTAATGTAACCAATACAGGCTTAATATCTGAGGGTTTTTCTTAAATCAAAACAAATATTAAGAGATAGCTCAAATATAAGACTATTACACTAATTTATTCTTATTTGTTTGTGGGATACTTGGTAGTCTTACGGATACAAGATGTATTTTTTCAGCATATATAATAATGGGCCTCGGATTTTTGAGGGGACTTAAGTGTCTCCTCAGAATCAATACTGATAATCTAGTACAAGTGGTATTGAAATCTTTGTGCCTGTAGCATGTAGTTCTGTGCTGAAGCCTCACTGAATAATACTAAACATGTCCCCAGAAAGTAAATTGATTTTTAGAAATACTGCATTTATTCACTGCAGATGTCTGGTTATTTCAGAGTGCAGTGGTAACTGCAGTGCAGCTGTATTTCTAATGTTGGTGGAAACTGCTTCAATGAGAAACAGAAGTCTGCTACATCTATTTGTTTCATGTGTTCTAGCCATCTCTTTCATAGCTACTAAATCTGTATGGCTGAAGGACTTGCTGTGATACTCTAAATACAGCCTGCTAGAATTATGGAGTTCTGTTTTTTTTCTTGTCAGTTGTTACTTTCTAGTGTGTGTGTGTCTATAATACAGAGGTGTCTGTTATTTAGAAAGGAAGGTAACAAAAAGCTGGCTTCATACTTAAGCTATTTAAGGCATGGTGACTTTTATTTCTGTTTACAGCTTTCCACTTAGATTCCAGAGTTATTGGGTATTGTGAAAGCTGTGTACTTGTTTCAAGCAATGTGACTGATGAAATTGTCCAGAGCCACTAAATCATTATGTTGAAGAACTGGCATAGACTCTTAGAAATGTGTGTAAGTGAAGAAATTTAGTTCTGCATTCTCAATAACTTTCTAATTCCCCCCTTTCTACACTGAGTATCTTGTCTATCTCTCATTCCTACTCTGCATATACAATTCTTAATGTTAAAGGCCAATTTCTTAAATTTCCCCCAGATAATAGTGTTGATACACCACTTTAAAAAACCCCAAAACCTACCTATGCCAAGGAATCTTAAAACAAAGAGTAGACAATAATATTATGGTGGTGCTTAAAAAAAAGAAAAAACCAAACACCAAACAAACCCCAACAAAAGCCTATCAATATGTTGGAACACAATTTCTGTGTTAAGCATTACACTGTTATTTTACAGCATGTAACTAATTTAAACCTGAATTACATAATCATATTTACAAACTTTGAAATGAAGATGAATTCTGAACCTTTTTTAATTGTTTGAGGGATAACGACATCGGTGAATTGACAGTTTTGGAAAATAACCTTCCTGGCCTCTGGAATTTAACCAGATGTTTTAGAGATACTGTCACAGGTTAGAATTTAATGGGAGTCTGTACTTGAGACTTAAAAGCCAATGTTGCTGGCTCAAGATATTCAGCTAACTTGCATTAACATTCAGGACCATCTTGTGGGCCCAAATCTGCATGTGTTCAGATGAATCCTTTACAAACTGAAATAATAGGGCAGCATGGCAGGAAATTAATTTGTGCGTAAGTATTTTATCTTTAACATTGGTATCTGTTTAATCTTTATTTTTATCATGACTATATTACTCAATACTTCTGAATTACATTAACAGAATGTTTGGAAGACTTATACTGCAAGTTAGGATTGTATATGTAATGTGGAATTTATTGTGATGTATGTATTTGATTCTTTGGTAATAGAGAAAACATTCTGCTGCACTTCTCTTCCCTCCCTGTATGAATTAAAATGTATTTGAATATAGGATTCTACTGGGGCTTTATGGTGTTCTCTTGGCACACAGAACTACCATGTAAAAAGTCATTTTCATGCGTACTTCAAGTTTTAATAGTAGTGCCAAAACCCTAAAGATAATTAACCAAGGATTTGGGAGTTAAAGACCTTTTAGGTCTTTATTTAGGAATGCATACATAATAAAATAATTCATTATTCAATTATTAAAGTAGGCAAACACTATTGACTAGAGTTCGGAATGGATATCCTTCTAAATTGCTGTCTGAGGTATTCCTTAGTCAAGGAAAAAAAAAAAATTATACTAACTGTTCATCTGCTGATTTGCTGACTTGAACAATAGGGAGATTCATTATTGTTCTAATTAATGCAAGCCTTTTTTAACATGCTAACTAGAATATCATACACCACCACATAGCAGACCTAGATCTAATTGATAAGTGTAAGTCCTTGTTCCTAGTTTTCAATTGCTTTGCTAAACTTCTAGTCACTTGCTATGTTTCCTGATCATTCTAACTGCTGCATTTCTGCTTCAGGCTGGTTGTATAGGTGTGCTTCAGCCATGTTTAAATTAACACAAGGAGAAAAATATGAAGTGTTGAGCGTCTGCAAGAAAAGGTGCAGACTGGGGCACTTGAGCTTCTTTCCTAGTGATAAAATGAAGAGAATGGGATTGGGATTATAAACTAAAAATTTGGAAATAGAGGTCAGTACTTACGAGAGCACTCTCCTCTGAAGCCTTGAGAGGAACCCTAAGACACATCCATTCTGCAGCTTAAAAAAAAAAAATCCAAACCAATGTAAACTGAATTGTAAGACTGTTTAAGTGCTTGACATGCAGGATTTGTATGTATGACTTTATGCATGGGCTCATTCTGCTATAGGAGATGGTATCATGGATAACATAAAAGCCAAAGCACTTTTGATTTACAAAAGACTGCTTTGTGACATAGGTGATGGTGGGGAACACAAAGATGGAAGCCTGGAGCTTTTGGAATTGGGATGTAAAAGAGAAATCTGCTTTTGGAGATGAAGAAGCAGATGGGAATACTCCTTTTAAAGCAACTAAGCAAGTTACTCCTCTGTAACAAACATTTTGACAGTAACTTGTGAAACAATCCTTGTTATTGGGACATGTAGTTTTGAAGCAACATTTAAACTAATTCATAAGCTATTTTTTTTAAGATTAGTTTACACAGCTTTGTACTTGAAGATCTCCAAGTGTCTTATGTATGTTTTTCTATTCATGGAAGAAAAGATATCCAAGACTAGAGCCTCAATTAATGTAAACCAGAATAGCCGTATTTATTCAGTGTTTTCAAGACTACTTATGTTATAGGTAAACCTGATTCCTGTCCTCTAGAGTTTGTCAAGAATCTTTCTGGGGAAATGATTGTAAATCTAGCAGTAGGTTACACTGAATCTTTTTAAAAGACTGTAGGTGGTTTTAAAGTGACAGTTCTTGCCTTCACATTTTAGAATATATTTGAATATGAAAGAGTTGGTTAGTGAAATCCTTGTTACAAATTTAGAAAGAGGTTTAGAATTAAATGGTTATGATTTTGTATTAATATTTATAACCAGTTTTAGAAGTTAAAGACCATCCTACACATCTGAAGTTTTCTACAACATGGTAAGTCATGTTTAAATATACAGTTTTTTGTATCAAGGAACCTGTTCTTTGTTTTAGATTCTTGCTGTGGTTTGAGCTTCCACATCTGATTAACAGATCAGAATAGGAGTAGTAGCTTTATGGGCTTAGATACTAACTTAATTACCAGCTTTTAACATGCAATCTGGTACTTTTATTAGCTTGGCATATAAAAAAGTCTAATGAGCTCTGTTTTGCATCATGCTGTTCCAGAAAATAGGTGGTAGTGGTTAGCATGGGTGATGTAGGTTTTCTGCTCCTTTTTTAAAAAAAAAATTGGCTGAAAAAGCAAAGTTGGCGCTTTGAGAAAAATATTTGAATTATTTTATTGTTGTAAGGCATGTAATATTTTCAGTTTCAGGACTGTGGATATGCCTGTTGAAGTATGGTACCCTTGCTCTATATAGCCCTATATTATTATTTCTAAGATATTGTTAAGGCAATTTATAAAGAACATATGAATTGAGCTGAATCATTCCCTGTGTGATTTTATTGAATAGCCTATTTTATTGAACAGCCTATTGCATTCTTTTTGCTGCAGCTCTACAGAATAATTCCCAGTGTTTTTTTAAGCTCTTGAGATTTACCCATTTCGTGTTCCTTGGACATATAATGTCATCTAACTGATTCTCAACAAATCACAATCTTCTTTTTCCTATTTTGAAACACTTTTACCTGTAACTGGCTTGTTATCTAAGTGTTCATAATTTTCAGCGGAAAGAGTTGCTAAATTGCTGCTCATGGAACAACTTAGTCAAAATCTGTAATTAAATTTTTAATTCACCTGAGAAAAACATAATGAAAAGACTAATTGCTGTGTCTTCAGGCCTAGTATGTACTCCAAACCATATCTAACTTCATTTTGTTTCATTACCACAGCTATACATTATAGATGTCCCTCCAGTGACAGAAAACCCTCTTTGGAAGAAGTCTACATAGATTTAGTCTGACCCACACTGTATTATTTTCTTTCTGAAGTACTGCTCGAAGGTCATTGTGAAGTGGTCAATAATTAATAACATAGCTGTCTGCCGGGGAACTAGAACTGATTACCCTTGACTTGCCTTCTAGACCAATGTTCCTAATTCCCAAGATGTGCCTCTCATGTGGAACATGGGGAAGGAGCTGTTCTCTGACTGTATCTTTTTACTTGGTTTATCTTTGAGAGAGAATTTCCAGAATCTGAACTCTACTAGCAGCCCTGCATTTAAATTATGCTGCTTGAGAGACCAGAGAGGAAGAGATCAAAGCTTCCAGCTCAGTTTCTAAAGTGCTGCTTTCTCAATCTCTGTCCAAACATTCTCATCAATTCTATACAGCATTTTCTAGATTAACTTGAATGCAGCTACAAGTCAGACTATTAGTCCCCAAATTTTCTGTATTGCTAGGTATGTCCACTAAGAACAGACACCAAGATTCATAAGTAGCTCAGGGAAAAATATGTGGGGGAAACTGCAAAGTACTATGAAACTGGTGTAGCACTGCTTGTATGTCTAATTATATGCTGCTTCATAAAAAAATATACAAATTAGGGAGGGAGGGGATCAGATACTATCAACAGGCTACAAATAGTTAACTACTTAAACTCTAAAACATTTCCAATAACTTATGCTACTTCACAACTGTATATTCTCACTTTATCTCACAACCCTTGTACTGCATTCCTGCCTTATTTGGAAATTTAAGAAAAACAACACTCCTCAGAGTATTTGAAAGGAAACAATTGTCTTTCTCATGCCTTTGAAGACTTCAGCAATATTGCTGCTTCTTTCACTTGAGAATTTTCAAATTACCTTATAGAAGGTAGTAAGAGAGACAGACTAGCAGGGAGTTTCATAAACATTCATGCTGTTCCCTAAACTTTTTGCACTTGCAACTGCATGTATTTGTACAATGTTCTCATCAAAAATTTAACTTTAAAAAGTTAATATTTAGGTAGACCTTGAAAAAGATCATATAAGTTCTCTAAATTATGTTGGGCCTTAATATTATTTTAACTGTATGTGCAGATGAATGATGTAGAGTTAGTTCTGTTAAAATACTGATTTGATCTGGAAACTTACCGTGTTTTAAAGGCTAATCAGTCTTATAAATGTGGATTACAAATGGGTCTGAACATTCTGCACTTTAATTCCTGGGAAATTACCACTGATTTCCTTTGATAGAGAATAATTTGCTGTCTGTTCTCAGTTTATTTCTCCCCCCACCCACAAACACATTGTTGTTCTCTGCAGTTGAGAACAATTTGAATTAGTACACAAAATCAATGGGGTTTTTTAATGTTTTTCTGGCTATACTGTATGCCTGTACTTCTACTTACTATAATTCAACTGGGGGGAGGGTGTTTCAAAGTGTCTTTCTTCAAGCCATCTTCTAGCTCTTATTTTTCTTTGTGTGACTAGTGCTGGAACTAAGAATTTTCAGTTGCCGTATGGTAATAGAAATTCTGAGCCAAATATTTATAAATCTATTGCACAATACTCCAGTTCAGAGCCTAGATCTGAATATACTACCACATCAAATTCAGAATCCTGGCCTGGATGCTTGAAAGATTCAAAAATATTAGGTATTTTTTTAATTGTGGACTGCTCTTGTAACAGTTTATTATTAACTGCTTTTTTCTTCATGTTTAGTATTTGAGAGAATTTTAGCTTAAACTCCTGTTCACAACTGATGTATATCCAAAGCAGGCAAAACAAAATTCCCCAAAGCCTCCAAGTTATACCCAGTAAGATATAAGAGGGTTGCAGGAGAGAAGGCTGCCAACAAATGTTAACTTTGAGAATATAAAGCACTAAGCTTGCATTGCAGAACATCACAAATTTATAGATGTCTTTCATGGTGTATCAACTGAGTTTTCTTCTGTTCCTATTTTGAAAGGAGAGATGAAATAAAATATCCCGGCAGGTCTTTCTCAAATCTGTTCATCTTCCCTTCATAATATCTTAGCATAGATGAAGACATTTTTCTTTCCTTTAAGGATGCAGATGTTTGAGGTTTTTTCTCCATTTTTTTCATACCATAATGGAGATTCACCACTCTTTCCAAAATGCTGAATAGCTGTGCAGAGACTAAAGAACAGTCATTAGAATGTGCATGTGGTTTTGTCAGATGCCTACAGAATTATGGGTAAATGACTGTGATATTCAATTAGTATGGTATCTTGAAGCAATAGTGTACTCTCAGGGACTTCAACGAACTATCCTTACCTGACTTGCATGAGACCCTATGCATTTTTATTACTAATGAATAAAGCTTAAAAGTGCTTCAGCCCATGAAGAATGCCATGTTCTTCACTCTTATGTTCTTAAAATCCCTACAGAATTCTGGTGTTTCAATGTAAGATCTTAAAAGCTAATGACATCTCTGGGGATTTACAGCTATGTACATACTGAGGGCCCACAATACTGGTGCTTTCTTGTGTCAAACCAGCTTCAAAGGCTCAGTTGTTGGCTAGCTCAGGTGATCATGTGTGACCAGGTCATGAAGTTGAAGGTGCTGAATGCTGCTATGTATCTTCACTGGTATAGTAGCTAAAGGAGAAGATGATTATGGGAGCTCATGTAGAAATTATGGTAATATAAAGGGTACTTGGAACAACTTGTTGGCTGCCAAATAGTAGTCATATTTCCTTCGCCATCCACTTGAGTACCTACAGGAATGGACAGCAGTGGAAGCTTCATTCTCTAACATCGATTTCTGTTGCTGATGTCATCTTTTTGCATTCCAAGGTGCCCTAGACTGATCACTGTGGAGTCTACTTTACAGCATCTCAAAACACCTCGACACTGTTACCTAGGGGCTGAAAACTACTTAAGGGAACACCTAACTCTTGTAACAGGGGAGAGGTCTGCAAGAGGGATTCTGGAATGATTCTGTTCTTTGCATGAGCAGTGGAAGCATAGACATTTGAACTCAGGTTATAATGGAATTGAGCAGTTTGGGATTATATAGAGTGATTATCTGTAATAGATGACAAGATGCAGTGATGGAGATAAAAATGTACTGTCAGAAAAATTTTGACCAGCTCTAAATATAAATAAGGCTATAAGAATGGCACTTTTCAGATCTAGCTGTAGTCATCTCTCTGAGTTTATCTTTTCCTTAATCCCTTGAGATTTGCTATAAAACCAATGAAATTTTGAAGATTATTTCAGTTTCTGGACTATATACAATGATCACACATTAAAGAAAAGCTTGTTAAGTTTCTCATTGAGGTATTTCTGGTGTGACAGGCTTACTAGTCTGACTATTGCATGCCCTCTTCATGCTTGCACTGCCTTGAAAGTGGCTGCAGGAACTAATAAAGAGAGCTGACTGATTATTTTCATTCCTGAAGTGTCACATTTTGAGTTACTGTGCAGTAGCATGCTTTACCTTACTGCAGGTTTATACATTAAAAGAGAAACTTGTCAACATGATTTATGTCCCATTAGTATCTAGTCATTTTAGCAAGCAGAGATGGCTAGCGTATGAGAAGCCTTATACCCTGTAATTCAGCAAGACAAGAATAGCCAAAATATCTTCTGGATTAAATGCTTGTTCTGCAATTTTTTTTTTTTTTCAGCTCTCTAGTGGCTGAAGTTGAAAAACAGTAATAAGTTCAACTTATTGACTAATATATTTATGCAAAATATAATTCAAGAAATTATATTCCTGAAATTAGAATAAGAAGGAGCTGATTTTTTTGAGGCAAAAACTCATTTTCAGACAAAAACAATTTTCTTCCTTTGATTTCCTACAGTTATTTACTATCTGTTTTTGGAACATGAATCTTTTAGAAATGTGAATCATGGGAATTTTCCTGACACGGGACCCTGTTTCTTCCCTCCTCCTTCCCATACTACAATGAGTTATTGATTTGACAGGTGACCAAGAATAACTTTCTCCTGAGCAGAGATTAAAAATCAGAAACAAAACTTAAGTTTCCAGAAAAGTAAATACTGTGCCAGTCCTTCTATTAGTATAGTTCTGATCCATAGTTTCTATGTGCTTATAAAACTGTAACACGCCATACCAGTCCATTGTCTACTCCTTAAATTTTTAAGTTATTTCTCACTCTGTCCTGAAAAAATTAAGCCTCCCCCTGAAAAAATATTTATAGGAGAGGATACTTAAGGGAAAAAAGAAAAAAGTGGGGCTTGGTTCATATCCGGTATTGTAAATGATGACTTTTTTTAGTGTTTTCTACCATGTTATTTTGTATTTTTGTCTTGGTCATTATTTTATTTTATAAATGCTGCCTGTAAGACATTCCCAACAAGGACTGCCAGCTGGGATTCTTCCTCTTATCCCTCTGTGCCACACTTAGCAATTTTGTAGAAATATTGTAATATATTGAGTAGAATACACTCTGAAGCTGAAATACATATCTGAAGAATTTATTTGCCGTGAATGTTTTCTGAAAGCTTCTAAAATAGTACTTTAGTGAGAATCGATGTGATACGGGAATATAAGTGTCTTATGTTAAATAAAATTGAAGTATTATTTTCAAATCCAGTTTAACATTCTTTATTTACAGAGTACTGTATATGATGCCCTCTTAAAGCAATTGAACAAGCCACCTATACATCTCTATCAGAGACTGAAGTTCTTCTGATGGCCATGAGTCACTTGAATTATCAGATATTCACAAACACAGGATATTGGTTTGGCAATACATTCAGAGCACTATAGACTGATTATTTCATCAATGCCATAGTATTTTCTTTTGTAGTGAATTAACTTAATGCTTGGATTTTTTTCAACTTTAAAATTGTGATTAGAGATCAGGAACAAGGAAAAAACCTACTTCCTTCTCCTACTGCTGACAAATATTGAGCACCTTAAAAATAACCGAGTTTACTTGAGGAACAGGACTTGTGGCATTAACCATATAACCCCTATTTGCTGTATATCATAACATACCCTTTCAGTAACTGTTAATATTATGTGAATTACTTAAAATTCGTGTAATGTCTTACTGCTGGTTACACACTATCAGTGTAAGTCTTCCAAACTACACTTCCTACCACGGTAACTTTATTTCTGTGTAATTCAAATAAGTAACTTTGGGCATGTAGCAAAAACTGAGTAATCTGCTTCATAACTGGAGAGGCTAAAATAGAACAGGCAGCTACAATTTTCAGAATCCTTTTGTGTCACTAGCGGTATGGTACCTTAGGGGTAGTGTGCTAATAATAATAAAAAAATTGTTCAAAAAATTTGTTGCAACTGCTTTGTCAGGTCTTCTTAAATATTCTGAGAAGCATTAAACGGAGTTACAAGCATAGGTAGTTACATGACTCTAATGTAACTCTTGTATGCAATCTCTCCACTTCATTAATAGCTCTCTACAAATTTTAAAGCCTGTGAACCATGAGCAGCTGAATAGTGCTGATGTTCAACAAACACAATGTATGAATACTTTAAACTAATCTGGCACAGTCTTAAGCAATTTAAATAAGTGCAATTAAATAAACTACCAGAAAGCCTCCATTTAGAGTTTCACAATACCTTTCTTATTGTTGTGCAATGACATTTGTGGAATACTAGAACAATTTGTCTGCAGCATGAGTTATTTTTCTTAGCTTAATATTTGTGATGTAAAGCATATGCAGACTGACTTGTTCACATAAAATCTTCCTCTGAGGCTAGCTTTCTAAACTAGGGTTTACTAAATCAAATAAATACTATTTTTTTTGTGTGGTACAAGTAAATTTAGAACCAAACGTTTGTGGCTTCCTGCTTGCAAAGATGTAGCTTCTCTTGTCAGCATTTACTAGACTCAAAATTCCCTTTGTTCAGTACTCTGATTCCAGATTGACTTCAGGGCTTGCATACCAGACCAATACATACTTGGAGAATAGAGACCCAATATTGCTTTCTAAAGCTGCCTATTGCTTGATTTCCTGCACTGTGGATAGCAATTCCTTCAGTAGTACTACTTCCAAAATGTATTTGTAGTTAAGAATGTCCTTACAGGATTAAGATTCACCTATATGTCTAGCTAGAAGCTTTGCCAGCAGCCAATATCTTAAAGATATGAAAAGGATATAAAATATTACCCAAATTCTCTGAAAGGCTCTTACTCATCTATTAGGCATGTTTAAGCAAAGAATGGATTTCATTTTTCAAATAGACAAATTATAGCAAAGGTAATGCTAGTGCTGAGACCTTCCCTGATTGAAGCAACAAGTTTATCTGGGTACCTTCATGACCTTGATGGTACAATGTAATTCAAATGTCTCTGGAGTGGGTTTGGGGAGAAAAGAGTGCATTCCTGCTGGTGGATGGCAGAGGGCATGTGAAAGATGAGCTTTTATGGATGCGGATGCTGACAGGTTAGAACAACCTCTCATCTTTGCTGTTTGTGGCTGATTGTTATGTATATACTTATAATTATTTAGTGGTCAATATTGTACAACTGGAATTCTAACAGTATGCTTGCACACCTCATTATTTTCTCCATTTTGTTTGAAGAGCTATATATTTGTTCTGTTTGTGCAGCAGACTTTTATTTTCCAACTAAGCATATGCTAGTGTGACAGCAGTGCCCACCCTTGGGGTGCTGTTAAGGGCAGGGGCTGGGTGCAGGGGTCAGGCCCGCAGCTGCCTAAACACAGTCCACTACGCAAGGAGATGGCTCCCTGTCACCAGCTCTGCTGGCTGAACCAGGGGACTTCGGGGTCAAGTCCTGGAGCACCGGCCACACCTTTCCCATGCTGGTATGGGATGGGGAGGGAAAAGCAGAGTGCTGCCACAGGGATGCATCAGATACAAGATGGGCTTGCTGTGCTGCTGTCTGCGTTCTGCAGACTGTGGTAAAACAAAGCTAACCCATTGCATGTGCGGTGATCCTGGGAGCAGTACTGCATATTGTGACTTGTTTAAATAATGCATCTTTCCTCTTACTATGGTAGCCCATGAGGACTTGTGACTAGATTGCAGCTGAAAAAAAGGAAAGAGCATGGCATAGGCTTGTGTTCCCTCAGTCCCAAATCCTCTGATGTTGGCAGAGGAGAAAATTAGCTCATGTTTTTCTTCTGTGTTATTTGCTTGGTAATCTACTGTGGGTGGTTTTTTTTCCCTCTAAGCTCTACTTGCTTTCCTTTTCTCTTTTTATTTCACTTTTCTTCCTCCCCACAGAAGTAGCAGACAAACAACAATCCCTCTTCCTACAGTGTTGTTTTCTGAGCATGGCAAAAAGAAAAAGTAGCCTCCTGGTTTCAGTAAGGCTGTTCATATATAAAAGGTTTTCAGACTGAGGACTACGGAGTGAGGTAGTTTGAGGATTACATGTAATAAGATTCTGCCATGAAGGAAACACCATACAAGATGGCACTTAAAGTGAAACATAGCCTAGATTTCCCAAGGACTAAAATCGATATTACATATCATTGCAATTGGATGCCAAAGGAGGCTGCTATTCATGTTCATGGTATTTCAGATGACAGTACGCTATTTTTCTTCCATAAAGAAGGACTTTATGAGACCTATGAGTTTACTTGTGCCTTGTCTAGCAAAACAAATCAAAACATTTAAGCTGCTATAAGAATGTTCTGGCAAGGAAAACATTAGCACAAATAAGTTACGTTTATTCAACTTTAAATTCTAGATTTTTTGCAAAGGAAAAGTATCAAGTGTAGTTTGCAGAGGCAGCTTGGATATGAACAGCTAAGTTATTTGCCATTTTTAGCACTTACTTTAGCACAGTTCAAACCTTTATTATTCATTTGTGAGTCCATTCTGTCTTACCTAGAAGATAAATAAAATTGCTTTATATGACATTGATATTCTAACAGCTTTTCTCTGTTTAAGCCTTCACATAATATCAATTAAAACTGAACTTCAGCTTTGGTTTCTCTTTGGGGGGCTAATTATTATGACAATTATTGAAATAATTTATTCCTCATTAAATGCATCATATTTTACTTAGAGGTTGCATGATCACAAATTCCTGTGATCAAAGTTAAAATGATTTATAAAATGCCTGACAGATAAATGACTGAAACTTTTGGCACTGTGTAAGATCTCAGATCACAGTCACTCCCTAACTGGCATTGCAGCAGGGGTTACAGCAGGTTTTCTGTTACTGTTTTACTCAGTTTAACAGTAGAGATACATCGGTGTAGACAAATACCAGAATAATTCAATGATTCAATGATTACAAAAAATTGTAATAAACAAGTCCTAAGTGTTTGTTCCTGACAGGAAATTCTGCTTTATGAGTGAAAGAATTGTTTGAATTTGGTGATAAGCTTTACAGTTGTCTTAGAAATAATCAAGATTTTTATAGGAAAATACGCAATAATTATTATTTTCAAGAGCTAAATATGTAATAGGTTTGCAGATCAGCTATATCCATAGGATTATTATGTATCAGTTGGTATTTTGGGGAGTTTTTAATCAGTATGTTATTTTTCCAGAAAGTCACTTGAGGATGATTGAAACTTTACAGCTCTGACAAGATCAGGTTTAATGGTTTTAAGAGTATTTTTAAAGAATTTGGGACTATTGCTTTGCCCAGCTGAATTAAGGCTCTTGTTGGCATTGGCCCCTTGTAAACATGCAGACACATGCAGAATTAATTCCCTTTTTGAAGCTGTTTCTCTATGATCACAATGAATGATACACCCTTAATAATTACTTGTTACCATTTATCCTGAAATGGAGAAGGGTTTCAAAAGTATGACTTCTGTTTGATGTTCATCTCTGTTCTTGAACTTACCTCTTAACAGAACATGTACATTACTGCATTCTTGTCCTACTGTTTGCTGTTTTAAAATTACAATAAGTGCAATCTAAAAGCAATGTCCCCTCTTTTTATGACTAAACCTTATTTTTTTCATTTCTCACCATAAACTGAGCTACTACTTTTCCTCCTGGAAATAAATTCTATTATTTGGTCACTTCACTGTGCGGTCTTGTACACAACCTCCCAAATGCCACTGCTAGTCTCTGGTGTGATTTAACTTAATCCATACAGATTTTGTAAAGATTAATGGTACCTGGGTCTATAAATCCTGATTTATTTAATGTTTTAATTATATATTTAATTATTAATAGCATCCTACATATATTTGAGGAATGAATTGTAGTGTTTGGATTGGGTTGTGAATAGTGAAGAACATACAGAAAATTAGTAAGAATGTAGATTTTTTTTTTTTTTTTTTTTTAATGGAAGGGCATCTTGATACTTTTCTAGTGGAAGTATAGCAATCCTGTGAAAAATTCCTAATGTGGTAAACTATCTGTAAATATGTGGTCTAAAGCAGAGTAGGGATGAAGAGTAGGGAGCTTCTTCACTTGACTCCTGCCCGCCCCCACCCCCGCTTCCCCGTGATTATTTTTCCTAAATACTGATTCAGTTTCTTGCTCTTTGTAGGGTTTTGGAAGACCGCCTTTAAAGAAATGGGCAAATGAAACTTTCCTTTTGTAAAACTATTTTAGTTAAGTTTTTGTTACATGCAAAATCTGTGCTCATTTCCTCTGTAGAAATAGTGGAATCTTTCCTGAACATCGCTAAACTTAGAATTGCAGTAAATATTCAATAAAAAGAGAACTGTAATTCTGTAGAACTTAACCTATAGCGACAGAACTATTATAAGGCTGTATGTATCTGGTGGCTGTTTATATTGATGTATGCGTATGGTTTTGAAATACTGAAGTTTTTTTAAAGTGTTTGCATCATGAAACTAGATGCTTAGTTTAACAGTCTCAGTTTAGGACTGGCATTTAAATGACTCGCATCTGAAGGCTAAAGCTCATTTCTCACAGCAATGAGTAGAGCCCACTGAGGCAGGTAATAAGGAGACTCTCTGAAAAGTGAGAAAGCAGTAGAAATTACTAACAAAGACAAAATCATTAGATTAAAATAGAATTTTTTATAACATTCCCTTGAGTAAGAAGCCTGTAAAAAGCCTGTATAAAGTATGTCTAATGGAGTGTAACTTTATATTGATACTGAATATATTATACTTTGAAATTAATTAGCAGTAGGACAATCAAGCAGTGATTGTGACTTGTCAGTGTGATATTGTGTTACTTGTGGTAGTTGGTTTCCTACATTAGAAAATACTACGAGTTCTTTCCAGGATGAAAAAAAGTCTTGAACTTGAATTAAGCATTTAAAGCTGATTGTAGTATCATAGTACCCAAACGAAGCTAAAACTTGTATTTCAAAAGAGCCTCCCATGTTTTCCCTTCAACATATGGGAACTGAAAATTCATTGGTTAAAGTAGGGAGTTTAATTGCTTTGATACTAATTATCCAGCTGTATGCTTCCAGTACTTGACACAGACCTGAATGTTTGTCCACAGAGGGCTTGGATTTTAACAAAGAAATGTTTCTTGCAGACTTTTTCACAAAGAAAACTCTTTTAAACTTACCTGTTTTATCTTCTTGTGAGGAACAGCTGAAATAATGTTTGAAAGCTGACAAATCTGTTTAACAAGTTTACCAAAGTCTTTGTCAGGCTCACCTCTTTCACTTATGTGATTAAGTAAATATTGTATCCTAAAAAGTGCTCTTTGTCAAGAGAACATAATTTTTTGTTTATTTTTTTCTCATTTAATATAGAGTTAGGTTCAAGCTGTCTTTCTTAATTTAGTACAAACGTGTCATAAAACACAATAAATAGAAATAATCTGAAGTTTTTATTTCTGAAAGATAGTATTCTAAGACATATTTTTCCTTCTGCATTGACTTTTGAAATTAAATGGGTGTTCCATTAAACATGCCAAAAAAACATTCTTGTAATTGAATTACCATGTTGCATTATTGCTAAAAAAAGACAGTAATTTAAGGTTCATGCTCTTAGACTTTCTTATTTTGTTGTTGTTTTGTGTACCCTAACCTCTCTGTACCATGATTTTACTTCACTCTGCTGTTTCCCTGTGACATTAGCTTGAAAACCAGTTTCTCAACCTTTCACCACTTGGTGTTTTGTTTTGTTTGTTTGTTTGGTTGGTTTTTTTCTGTAGTTACTTTGTGGAACAGTCAGAAATCCTTCTCAATATTTACCTTCAAAATTCTTCTTAAGACTTGATCCTCTTGTGGTACCTAGAGGCATCATGTGTAATGTTACACATGTTAACATAATTTATCAAACTTTGAATTTTGTAACTTTTATTCATTGAGAATGATTAAGTGTCAGTGCTTTTTTTTTTTCTTGTTTTAAATATTATAGAATTAGTTCTTAACTTCAGAATCTGCTAAGGCTAAAGGGCTTGAAACAAAGTTATTTTGATTACACGAATCTGACTACTGACTGGCAAATATACAGCTCAAAGTATGAGATCCAAATTTGATGTGTGAAAAAATAATAAAAATTTGTTGTCAACACTGCTTTTGTGACTACTACTAACAGCTTAACTCGGGGTCTTTTGCCTTCTTCACTGTTAGTATTGATCATGCAAAGTATTTTTAGCACAAAGGAGCACTTTGTGATATTGAGATGTGTACAGATTTTACATCAATATCTTCATTAACATTGACACAATGCTTATTTAAAAATCTTCGTGATGAATAGAAAAGCTGTACATCTGTCTTTGGGTGTCTGGGTGGGAGATTTAAAATAATTCCTCTAGACCAGTTGAAAAGGCCATACAGGGCTGAAAGAGTTAAGACTTAGAAGTTATTTTTAGACAATTGCAGTTAAAAGGGATTAGGCAGCTGCTTAAAGAAGAAACTTTAATTTTCTCTGCATGCCTGTATGGTTTTGATGCTCTGTTCTGTGTTTGAATAATGTCAATATTGAGAGCCAAGTCCAGCTTGTCCACTTATGGCTTACTAACATGGGCAAGATCAGAGGAACTGAGCTTCACTGGAAAATACTTCTATACTTCTAACTATACTATGAAAGTCAACAGAAGGTTCCTGGGTAGGAACAGTTGTACACTGTAGATAAAAGGAATTACCGATTACTGGGTGAGCAGATAACGATGAACACTGATTCAGACATGTAATGCCTAATCTTCTGTCACATGGACAATTTTCAGACCAATTACTGTTCTGCTTAACACAGCGTACATCTAGAAGGGTAGATCTTCCCAAATGAGTAATATGACCGTTACCGTGAGGGGGAAAAAATATTTTTCTTTTTAGATTATTCTTTCTAGCTGATTAAAATAAACTTCTGATCTCTACTTTGATATTTCGGTTTCTTGAACTCTGAAAGTATTCACCATCTTACCCATGCAAACACAATGTCTCTTTAATACTGCCAACTGTGAGAATGATGCTTTAGAAGAATGAGACAAAGACAGAGCTTATTGTCTCCTGCTAACCTCCTAGCTAGTTTACTTGTAAGAGTAACTCTTAAGTAATTCATGTTATAATTTTATTCAGTTAAGAATTGCAAGAGAATATGCTAACTAAAATGTAATGCATTTCAGAACATTGTTTCCCTTAGTCATACTTGTGTCTATAAGGTGCAAATCCAGATATAGAGCACTGATAGCAGAAAGTCTTCTGATAGAGGATGAAAGCAGTTGGTCATGGGCTTTGTGTGACCTGCTGAGCTATGATTTGGGTTACAGTCATCAGAGAACCACTGCAGGGAATTAGTCTGACTAGGAAATAGTCTTTTGTATCTAGATGGTATCTGATTCCATTGTCCTCCTGTAGTTCATATCTGAACGGTAGGGAGACAACAAAAAGTAGACAGCTTTCATCAAAGCCATCTCTAAATGAGAGAATAGAGTAACAGTGTCTGGGAATGTACAGATGGTAATTAGTTCTATCTACAGGAGTCTCTGCTATTCCAATACACTATTTCTACATTCCCAGGAAGACATTTTTTTCTTAAACCGGAAATCTGTTTCACTGAATCTAGTATCAGTCTGTTTTCTTTTGCTTTCAATCTGGTGGATAATCATCAAATAGCCTCCTAAAGTATTTGAAAATTTGCCTGCAGTGGGTTCAGATATTATCATATGTCTCTGATGGTTGCATTTTATCAGAAGTTTTGTGGACAGCCAGATAAGGGAAGCTTGTGAATATGAATTTCCATGGTATCACACTACAAAACCCTTAACATAGAAAAACCAGAGTGAACGCTTTAACCCTAGTTGAATTACTCCGTAATTTGATTATTTTGGATAGGCTTTCATAAGGCTACCAACCTGTTGGGCCTGTGAATTTCAGCATTCTTGATGTCTAATACTGCTTATTATTTGCTGCTTGTGGCTTATCTAAAGTTGTTTAGCTAAGTTTTAACTTAAATTATTGGTTACAGTAGTAGCATTAAATACATAACAAAGCTATATTAAATGCAATATATATACTTGTAAAGCATCATAATGAAGAATAAAAGTCCTATATTGCCTTCAAGATAACAAATTATGTTAACAGCTCAAGCTTCTCACCCGAGCATGTTTTACAAATATGAACCTGTCAAAATTTGAAACCCGATGAGTTTGCTACTGTTCTGACTACAAATTCTTGGTTCTTTACTGTTTATTTGGAAGGATGTTGGACTTTCAGATAATCCTTATTCATTTCAGGATAACTAGATATTCTATCTAGTATTTATTATTTAACTGAAAGTAATTTTCCTGGTCTTTTTAATATTGTTGAAAAGTCTTTTTGAAAAATTAACCCATTTTAAGAAGCAACTTTAAAAGCTATTCTTAATAGAAGGAACAAAAGCAAGCTGTCAGTTGCATTCAGTAGTATAAAGATAACTTACATTCTCTGTGTATGGTGTAAATGTGCCTCAAGTTTGACCAAAATGAATAAATCATTTAGCCAATATTCTATCCTCCTGTGACATTAATATATCACAATTATTTGTCTTGGTTTTGCTGCTTTGTTACATTGTGTGCTGCTCAGCAATTAAAATGTGTAGCTGAAAATAGCAGAATCTTCCTTACCCAACAGAAACTTTTCCATGTTTTCTGTTTTCCCCAAGAGTGGGTCCCAAGTTACATCCTGAAGCTATAGCTATAACAACTTTTGAAATAGTTTAGCCAGTTAAATCTCAGTGGAAACCTGAAAATTTGGCATTTGTATCCCAGATTTTCACCATGGTGATTAGAATAAAAAGAAGTGGACTTCGTCAGAAGGATTTTTGTGAATCCTGTGACATGGTTTCATTTGAATGATAAATTGTCATGCTCAGTATTTGGATTCTATTATATATAAACTGTGAGAAACCTCTGAAAGCTCTGGAAAGGGCCGGTCTTTCAAGTAGATTTGAGCAGCATAGACTTTCATTTGTGTCAATGTAACTTCCTGCAAGCTCAGGTGGGGCTTTTTTAAAGTTATTTGTCCTGTTTTAGAGATTAGAGACACTGTCTCTGATTTCACGATTAAAAAAAAAACTGGAATCTGAATTAAGTCCTTAGAATAAACTTATGTTGCTACAACTAAAAATATCTTAGCTATCTGATGTTCAAATTAAATCAGGCTTTAGCAGACACTATTGAAATACATGTTTTATACACACTTCAGAAAACAGAACACAGGATGCTTAAATTGCTTCAGAGCTTAATCTGTACTTCATGACCTGCCAGAGTTTCATACTCTGCTTCAGAACTTCAGTAAAAGCTATTTTTAGCCATATATGAATCAGACCCTTGTCACCTTCATAGGTAATGTGATATTGCAAAAATTAAGGTCCTCAGAGTAGAGCAGAGATAGATTAACTGAGGGTTATTTTCATGTTCAGCTGAGGGGAGATGCAGTTTTAAAGTACAGTCTTAGCTTTTTGGAGAAGCTAACTTAAATGAAAACAATAGGTGACTTAGGTTAAAAATGGGACTGTACGCATGCTTAGTACCACTGAAGTGTGCTGTAGTGGTGTTGCAAAACACTAATGTTTTCTTATTTGAGACCTACCTTCAGCCCTGACATAGCTTTGTAGTACTGGTAAAGACTAGTCCTGGAACATCAAGGCTCAATGAAGCATAGGGAGGGAGTAGACCATGCGAGCTCTGTGCTACCACGTTGGCATGGGAGGGAAGTTACTGCAATATTTTGGATTGTACCTGTGTTAAACCATAGCAAGGACTGTATAATGCATATCTGAGGGTGACATAAATCGTGCTTCCTTGGTCATAGGTCTCTCCTTAGCAATTTAGGCTGTAGTAATTTCCATTTTATTCAAAATGGCTTTTACCCATTCTGTACTTGAGGCTATGTGGAATTTCAAGATCAATTTCTTGTACTTCACTTTTTTCATATTTTTTTGTCTGACATAGTATTTTTGTATTACTGGTGGAAAGATATGGGATGAATATTTTTCAGTAGTCTAATGAGGTTTTTTTAATCTTTTCTTTGTTTGAACTGTTTTGGAGGCATTACACATGTCTGGTGAAAGGCAATTGTCTGAGGGCACATTAAAGAAAATCATGTCTGAAGCTTGTAGATGGAGGAATTGATTTCCAGATACTGCTGGTTAAAGGCAGAAATATTATAAGTAGTTTTTTGTCCATGTGTATCTGACAATTATGGCCATGATTACTTTTAGTAATCATGAATAAGGAAATCCCTTCTATTGTTGCCAGTACCTCAGGTTACTGTTATTCTTTCTATTTCTTAGTTATCTGATAATGACACTTAAAACTTGGAATGCCCTACTATTTTTGTGTGAATATTGAAATGGAAGTAATTAAACAGCACCTATGAGTGCAGTTGACCCTGATCTCTTCATAAAACACTGTAGATGTTAGCTGGAAAATGGAATATAGTTAATGTGCTAATTTCTGTAGTTTGTGGAAATTTAATGGCTTAATAGAAATTATTCTAATTTCTGTTCCATGGAAGGATTTAATGTAACAGACTTCCTGGACAAAATGACCCACATTAAAAAGGAAAAAATGCAGCTCCTCTTTCAGCAGTCTTATGTGAAATTTTGATCTCTGAAATCTTGCAGGGAAGTGCTATCATAATAGGGTACTCTTCATAGTCACCTAGTAGTGCATAATCAGAGACACTGGGAGAAGAACTTCCATAAATATTTGGACAATGATTACACTAAAGAATAGGCAATTATCTAGCAAGCCTTTTTCCATTTGAGGTTTTGGAGGCAATTTTTTCCAACTTATGATTTAAATTCCCCCAAAGCAAAGCTCAGACTAATTCCGTTTATCTCCATGCCTATTTTATTCCAGGTAGAGTCCCTCAAAGATTTTCTCACAGGTACTTTTAGAGGAAACATAGTACTATTTATGTTTTAGTATTAAGAAGCAAATACAGTCCTGTTGAATATGTGGTTCAATGTATGAATTGCTTCTCAGGGAAAGTGCATCTTTTTCAGATCAAAGACTTGAGTCTACTGTAAATAATCAAAGAAGTCTTATGGGAATGTTTGCATCATTGATTTTTGGCATTCTACTGAAATGTTTCACAGAAGAATGTACTGTTTATGTTTGAGTTTTTCATCTATGCTTTGGAGTGAGAACATGGATTTCAGTTTCCTGTTTTAATAATTTGCATGAAGACCTGTGTGTCCATTTAGAGTATATTAATAAGGATCCTTAAGGGTCTTGTGTAAGTAAATCTAGCAACAAAGGGAGGCAGAGAAATTGTGGGCATGTATGTCATGTTGGTTAAATCACAAGTACTGACTGTAACAATGGATTATGCAGAGTAATTTGATCTTGTGATTGTCAGCAAATTACACAACAGATTCATTTGTGAGCAAAAATAAGATAGCCTTATGTAGTATCAATGGCCTCAAGTGGTGGTTAGTAGTAAATATAATTTATGTGAACATTAGATATGACTGTATGGTGAAAACTTGTTAGATTAATGCATTCTTAAGAGAAAAAAGTATTTCTAGAGCTTGGAGGTATTGGGTTGGATAACTAATATTTGAATAAAACCAAAGCTTTTAGTATAAAAACATTAATCCAGTACAAGAACAATTGGGAATGAAAGACATAATGTTCTTGATTGTTTTGATGCTAATGATATACTCTGCACCTGGCACATTCTGTCAGCACAGTATGTAATTCTCCTTAATTGAAGAGTAGTTTGTGTATCTATTTGATTTTTCTCTTTCTCTGCTGTACAGTGTTCTTATTCAGTGTACATTCTTTATGTAACTGCTCATCCTTTAATGTGATCAACATGAACAGATAGACCCTATGAGATAAAATGAATGGGAAGCAGGGTGTTGTGAAGACATGTATGTAACCTCGGACTAGTATTTTATAAATTTTGAGAGCATCTAGAAGTTCTGTGCTTAAGAAACTTACTGGATTAATGCCATTTGAGGCTCTTGAAGTAGCCTCTCCTGAGTTACAAAAAAGACTGTGAAAGGAAGACTTGATAGTGTACAGCATTGGATGTTCTAAAGTGAAAAGCAGCTTGATACATATTGTCTTTTTATGTGTTTGTCTCTTTATGTATTTTTCTATAACTACCTATACCTCAGTGGTCAAAACAAATATTTATATAGAAAAATTGGTATTGACCCTAGGGTCTTGCTTTTTGTCTTTTTCTGTTCTCCCTTATTCCTCTCCTCCTCAGTCTATATGCGATCATTCCTGGTGACTGCTGAACTACAACATCTTTCAGTGATGAATAAACTAAAGAAACCTAACTTCATGTTCAGGTCACTGGCTAAATTATCAAGAGGTTTAAAAAAAAAGCCCCAAAAGTTACATTGCACATGTATCTTGTCAAGCTGTTCCTTTAGACATTTCCTTTTCCTTGCATTAAGTTGCTTTTGGGCAGTGTTTTTGAAAGTTTATCTCCTGTTTTGGCTTTCTGATGCATTTTTCCACAGACTTGACCCTATGTTGAAGTACATGGGAGTCTAAGTTGTACAGCTGTTCTGCATGCAGAACAATTATTACAAGTAGGCTCAGGATTATTTCAGCAACATAAAAGAAAAAAAAAATAGAAATATCAGAAAACAAAAAAAACCCTGTGAAAATATTTTCATCTTGGTCTCTGCAATGATTTCGGGACTTTTTCATTAAGTAGTTCTGTTGCTTTTACTCCTTTCAGTTAAATAATGTGCTAGACTCATTGGTCCATGACCATATTCATAAGTGAGATGTTCTGCAGCTTTGTGGAATGTTTGCCTGCCTTCATATCACTGACTCTACTAAAAATGCTTTTTATGCTGACAAATAAAAGAATAGAAGTTTTATTTAAATTACCAAACATGCTGACTTAAAAGTTCAGGGAAACCTGTACTTGAAAGACCATTTTTGAAAACTTATTTTCCGATTGCTGCTGAAGCATAACACTAAATGTATGATATGTAGGTATTGGAACACAGTCTGTGCTATGCAAAAATATTGGCAGATGCTGTTTTCATAATATTTGGTGCTATTCCTTAAATACAAAATGCAATGCCTGCCAATTTCCTTGGAGCAGACTATATTTTTTCCAGAACGCCTACATTATCTTATGCAGTAACTTGAATGTGGCTTTCTGTGAATTAACAGAGGGATCCAGTTTCAAGAAGTTTTGTTTTGAAGAGGAAATTTCAAATGATTTTGCTGTTATCTCAAGAGTGCAACTCACTTGAAAATAGTCTGTGTAACACCCAGTTTCCTGGAAGCTCTCCCACCTGTAGGGAGTAAAGCCGTGTTTAATTTCATGGAAGAAAATCCCCTTTTCCTTCTCATGTCTATAGAACTTAAGCAGGCACTTAACATTTTTTTTTCTGCAGAGCTGTTTATATCAATGACTGGTTTCTTTGCAGGATACAACAAAAACCTTCTAATGATTATTTCAGGATGTACCTTATAAATGCAAAAACGGATCACCCATTTCCTGCCCTTGGAAGGCTGTTCAGTCTCCAATGTGTCATATTTCTGAGTTTATTACAGGCTGTTTTGCTTTCAGATAAAGTTATTCCTGAGGCAGTTAAGAACTGTAACTTAAATTAGTTAGCTTTTTTCCTTTCCCTTTGGAAAGAGGGTTGGAGTTAAGCTCAGCAGCTAAAAAAAAATCCCAACACTCCAGCTTCTTTTATTTCTTAATTTAAAGACAAACCTGTGCACTTTTGGAGAGGAGGATCCTTATGTCTTCTGTTCTTCATGATGGCAGTGAGTTGGGACTTTTTTCCCCAGCAACAGAGCCTTCTATCATGTCGATTGTAACAGGGGCTGCAATGCCCGTATTAGTCATGGATCACTTGCTGTGGCCATCAGCAGTCTGCTGGTCAGCTTGAGAAGGCACTACTTTAGCTGAAGCAATGCTAAGCAGGATGAAGAGATGCAAAGAAGGCTGCCAAAGATAGTAATTTGAAGTGTTTAACAAAAGAAAAGGGATTTTAAGGACAACAAATGTTGCAGAACACATATGCTTTTTGTATAAAGAAAGCAAGATAAAATTATTTGGAAAGAAATTATGAAATTAATTCTTCTAGTTCCTGAACTGTCAATCAGTTCTCTGCCTGAGATGGATACTGGGAAGGAATGACACAGCAGGAGTGTTTGGTTTCCAGTTTTGCTCTCCCATTTTATCTGACTCTGTATCCTCTTATTTGTATGCTGCTTTATTCTTTCTCTCTGTAAATGAGCAACTTCTTGTTCCCTCTTGATCTTTTGAATGAAGTGAGAATATTTCTGTGTTCCTAGTTAGGGCACATTCTCCTGTTTTCTGAGAGCACCTATAATAAGCCAGAAAATAGTGATCTGACCATACAGAGTAAGTTCTAACTGTGGCTAGGAACATGTCAAACAGAAGCCTCCAGAAGGTGAGTAAGATTTAGTATGTAGTGGCTTTTACTGAAAAACGAGTGTTTTGGGGCTGGTATCTAAAATTACTAGGTAAACTTAGCAGAAATTTTTCACTTTATTGGCCCAAAACTTGGAAAAATCGCTTCTCTTTTCTGTAAGGCATTTCCAGGCTGTGGCTTCTGATAAGAGCTGTCCTCTAGTCTGTCAGACAAAAACAAAAGGGAGTTGGGGGAAGTGGAGAAGAAGGGAAGAGTAAAATGGGAATAAAGTAAGATCATTGTTGGCTTAGCACACTATGTTCAGTACTAACGTTCTATACTCTGGGGTAGTAAAATTACATCTTTGATTTGCTTTCTCAAATCTGTAAAAAGCATTTTATGGGAGCTTGAGAAAAATTATTTAGTGCTGCTATATCGCTTTGTGAAACTGAATTATTCACTTATTTAAAGGTTACTTAGAAATTATAAAAAGATACTAGAAAATAGCATAGATACAAAATAGATGCCCTGATCCCTGTCACTGCTTTCCTGAAGAGGGAACATGGTTCAAAGAAACCCAGTTACAATCTTCACAGGGTACTTGCATACTAGTTTTCTCTGCTAGCATCAGGTAAGAGTTACATTGCTGATAACAAATAATAAATGCTGAGTGGTGCAGGGAGTATACTTCAAGAAATATCCAACACTGCTTTCTCGGAACTTGAAATATTTTAACCAAATTTCCATTTTGCATGCAATTTTCTACTCTTTCAGTATTGTCTTTTATGTTGTCTCACATCTCTATATAAAAATGTCTATCTGATCTGACATTTCAGTCAGATCAAATATCTAAATTCAGATATTTGACAGAGGTTTTGTTTTTCACCCTTTTGCAAAAAAAATTATTTACTGCCAAAATGTAAGTTGATACTTTATCTTTTTTGATCATTTTCTTTAGCAAGGTAAAGTAGTCTGACACTAGAATTTCTTTTAGTTTTTCTTTAATACCATTTCTTGAGTCAGGCTATGTTTCCTTTTTGCAGTTACAATGTAAGTCAGAATAGTAAATGGAAGAGCATGGGAACCAGGACCCCTAATCCCCAATCTGGCAGTTCTGGCTTTAGGCAAGTCACTTAATTCTGTCTCAGATGCCCATAAAATGGGATAACATGTCTCTTGCTCATCGGGGTGTTGTATGAATTATTTATACTGGTAAGATTTTGCAGAATGCTTTGTGTTACTGCATTTTACTCAACCTCCCTCTCCACTCCTCACCCCCCTTCTGATTTCTGGTTTCCCATTGGCCAAAATAGATGTGATGAAGGGAAGGAAATATTTCTTATTATTCAGAAAGATAAAAGTAAAAATGAATATAAGTGTAAAATTGCCACTTAAGCAATATTGTCACATGAATACAAGTTTGCAAATGGATAACACATGGACATTACAAAGTCGTTAAGTGATCCTGGGCAATTTTCTTATCTTATGGTGTGTTGTCAAGAATCTGATAGGTAAAGGGATATGTTTTGGAATTTGCCAGACATTGAGGAAGATATGAGAGTAGCAGGCTCATTATACCCTGTGCTATACCAGTTGCAGAACACTTGTGTCCTTTTTTTAGCCAGTAGACTTTGTGGCTCCTACAATGCAACTTCATCTCAGTTCTGGAACAAGTTCTGTAGGAGGTCTGTTTACGTAGCCCTGTCTCTACTACTGAAAGTACAGGTGGAGTGTGTTGTAGACATGATGTAGGATGTCTGTTGGCACGCTTCAGTGGCAGGTTTTGAATTACATTATAGAATTTTCTCTGAAGTTTTCCTAAACCTAAATTGTCTGGCCCTATGTTTATGAATCTTGAACTCAGCATAAATTCTAGATGGGTTGGGAAGTGATTTAATTACCTTTTAGCAGTCCGAGCAATGTTGAGCACTGGCTGGACAGTCTTACGTAGACAATTATAGCTGCAGACTCAATAGCAGCCAAACCCTAATAACTCTCTAGTGTAGATGGAGCAAATGCCATCAGAACCTCCCAAATCTCATAAACTAATCAGACAAAATAACACTTCTGTAGGGAACTATATTGGAAATTCCGATGAAGTCAAAACCTGCTGAGCAGTATATGTGATTTGAATTGAATGGATGCAACTTCATCAGTGAAACTTGGAAATGCAGACCAAGACAAAGCTTTAATCTAACCATTAGTTTTCAGAAAACATTCCCCGTGTGTATATTTTAAATGGTAATTTTAATCAGTATAAGAGACATCTAAACTAGTCATGGAGCTCTAGTCCTCCTGAGAGCAATAGGATTTACAGTGTAGCCTGTTGTCTGATGAGCCTCCTCAGCAGTCATATGAAGAGATGCTTAAATGAGGCAGCTTGTGACTTTGAAAATGTTTCCAGCTGTTTCTTTGAATTTAAAATACTAAAGACTAAGTTTCTAAGTATTTGGGCATTTGTTGCTACAGAAATCTTTTGTTTGCTTGTGCTACTGTATGTTAAGGGCACTGTAATGTAACTCCTGGTCAGATAAAAGTAAGAAAACCTGGGAGTGGGAATAGGAGTGCAAGGAAAATAACAAAACATTTGTGAACCATTACACCATATGGGAGACACCAGTGTGTGTTACAGGAAAATAGGAAAAAGCATTGTTTGCTGACACACACGTGTGAAGAAAGCATTCCCTTTATGTACTACCATTTTTATCTGCCTGTAACTGCTGTCAGCAGTCTGTACAGACTGAGGGGGTCATATTCAGTCACTGTCGAAGTGCTCAAGACAATACTATGTACTGAACACCTGAATTCAAAAATTCCTACAGGCACCTTGACAGTTTTAAACATCAGTGGGACCAAGGCAGGTGTAAGGTGTGATAATGTAAGCATTACCAATAGTTACATCTCTTGGGTGTCATTTGAGACAGTTAATGAGTTAGCCACCACAGTTCTGCTGGGCAAGATTTCCAGTGACATCTAATGGTGAGATATGCATCTTGAAGAACATTTTCCTTTTGTTAATTTTCTCTAGACTTGTCCTTCTGACAGATTGAACTCTTCCCTTTTCAATCCACTTCTAAGATCTCTGGCAGAAGAAACAGGATTTGTTTATTACCTTACAAAATATCAGTCTAAACTAGATTATTTTGCATTGTTTTTTGTTGCACTTTTCTTTTCAAGAGGGCAAACTGTAACAGTGCTCAGAAATAAAATATACAAAGTGGTACTGTTTATTCTTTCTTCCAGTAAATAACAAGTTTCTTAATACTAATTCATAATGCTAATTTAACATGTATAGTCATGGTCAAATTAATTCTGAACAAACCCCTTCAAGCATTGGTAGCAGTATAACTGCACTATTCTTATGCTATAGATGAACTGATATGATTGAGAGCTAGCTCAAAAACCTCTCTGATATGGTACTGTATTGTCAGCTCTTTGAATAATAGATTATTAAAAGATTGCAGGACTTGACTATGTATAACATGGTAAAACAGTGCAGATTTTAGACTGTAAACTAAACCTGATCTGTGGCGCTTTAGCTATGAGAAAGATGCAAAAGACTCGAGTGTCATGTTAGAGTCCTATGTGCTATTTATCCAGTTCAGAATAGTCTCATTTGCCTATGGATGATTGTGCAGTGAGACCCTAAGCTACAATGGCATTCATAGAATCATAGAAGACTTTGAGTTGGAAGGGACCTTTAAAAGTCTAGTCCAACCCCCCTACATTCATGCTGTAGGAAATGGGAAAATGGAGATGTATAGTTTCATTTAGAGCCAGAATTTACTGCTGTGTGAGTATAGCGCTTCTGAGGATGCCTAAAATCAAACAGCAATCTGTGTTTTTCAGGTAAGGGCTATTGTGATTTAAATACCCAACAGTATTCTGGAGATTTGCTCAGGAAAAGCTGATTTGCAAATGTTTGGTAGGAGTAGGCACAGCTGAAAAAAAGAAAATGAAAAAAGTGAGAAAAGGTGAGTGAATTCAAGAAGGATAGAATGACTCAAAATGAATAAAAATTTAAGTCCACTGTGACTGAAGAAACTTTGGAGACAATATACTTCAATTGAACTGGAAAGCATCATGAAGTTGTGCCAGCATTTCTTTGATTAGTGATGAGATCAGTTTCTCTTCAGAGGAAAATCAGATAAAATTTGAACAGTGGTAGTGTTTTTAATGAAACACTTTGACTAGTTTTTGTTTTGAATTTATATTTGTGTGTATGTGCAAATACACTATATAAGCAGAAAAAGGCATCAAAAGTAAAATATTTCAGTCAAACTGAAATTCTAAAAATGAAATTTGTTCTCCACAACTTCAGTCGTGTGGAACTTTAAAATGAAGTAAAAATTAATCTTTAACAGTGAAGATAAAGCCAGCTGAATGATTAGTAACAAGACAAGGGTCATACTGTGTCTGTTTTACCCGATATCCAGTCTTTGACAGGTACCAACAACAGATGTTTGGAGAAGAGGCAGAATGAGTAAAGCATACAGTCATTTCCAATCTTTCCAGAGGAAACACTGGCAGATTCCGGCTATTTATGATTTAGGAGCTTCCTGCTTTGTAGCTAGTCACTGCTTTGCAAGGGCGTAATAACAAGATGCTCTAAAATCTGAGTTTGTAAATTACTGTGAATTAGTTCAGATGGGTTTTGTTAGATCAATTCCTGCCTAGTGGTGGCTCAGTGCACAAGCATATGTGTGAAATAAGCTTTCCATTTGCAAAAAATTACCCCCTTGGAGAGAGAAATACGAGAGAAATAATTTCAATTCCTTTTTTTTCCCCAAAACTAGCACTACTTTGAATCTTTGAGACAAAACTATTCCTTACAGGAAGGAATAATAGCTTATTAGATTTATAGATGTTCTCTATTCGCTGTTAGGAAAGATGATGTCTGACTGAACTGAAAATAGACCATTTGAAAACTTAAATTTTCCTTTATTCAGTCTGGGTGCAGATTAGCCATCAGCAAATATTAAATATTTAAATTGGGAACATCAGCTAACTGTAGGAAATTATCCAGAAACAAAACAATACAGGGGAAGCCTGAATACTGTTAAAAACTGGTAGAAGCTATGAGTTTTCTTCATTAACAAGCTTTCCTGAATCAACAGTTAAAAGTATGTGAACTTTGATTACTAAAACAACAGAAATATCTGGTTTGAAATTTGTATTATACAAGTCCCAATTGGCATACAGTCCCTTTAGTCACATAAAATTTCATCAATTTAAATGTGTTACCTTACTGCCAATTATGTCCCATGTACTCTGGCAAAATTTTGGGAAAGTTAAGGCACTTTTATTTAACTGAAAATATGGAAATGTCCGTTTATTTCTAGAATCAGAATTCTACAGGTTCAGTTGTGTCCCAACAGACCACCAAAACCTTCCCTACTGTAGGGAAGTAGTTAATTAAGAATTACTTTAATTGGCAGGAATATTCTGAGGTACTTCAGCTCACCTGCCTAGAACTGGGAGAACAATGAGAGTTGTCTCAGAATTATTAGTTATGTTATAAAATAAAACAATATTCTTTATTCTTTCATTTAGTTAATCTCTACCTGGTTTTAGCTTTCATGCTCTTAAAGAAGTTACTGGCTTACATTTAGTGTTTTCTTCTCTATTCCTACATTATTATATGTTGGTTCTTAACAATTGATTATTAACACATTACAGATTATGTTAAGATTAAATTTAAATGATCATACACTGCCGATGTACCTGAAAATCCTATAAGAATTTAATTTCACACCTAATCAATATGCATTTTCTCTGACTTATTTCTTTTTTATATTTAATATGGATGTTAGAGGCCTTCTGGTTTATTTTTAAAACCAATTGATTTTACGTAGTTTTATCCGGGACAGGAAACACTATACTTTGGATTTTAATGAGTCCTCAGACCAGTTTTTAACACCCTGACTTTTGTTCTGCCTTTATCAATTACCTTTTTTATCATTACTTTTTTCCCCATCCTTCCACCCTCTGCCCCCTCAAAATACCATCATGATACACTCAAACACATGGATTTTCCTAATTACAGAACCATTTGTTTCCAAAACCTATGATCCCCTCTTTGGGATACTATAATATTAAACTGAATGTTTTCTAAAGCTTTTATAAGGAGTTTCATTTGAAACATGCCTATAAATCAGGGACTGCAGTGGTTTGGAAATACATCCAAAAATACCCACCAATTGCAGGATTTTTAATTTAAAAGATGCAATTAGAGTGGAGTTAATGATGGTGCTGTCCTAGGAGGACTGGGTGAGTAGTTGATGTCAACAAAATCACTCCAGTGCAGACAGAGGAATGTTTTTGCTTCATTAGCTGTGGTGAAAGGCAAGTTCAAGGCACAGAAAAGGGTCCCAGGAAAAAAGGAGGTTATGTAGGAGATGGATCTGTGTAGTGAGGTTGGCCATAGTTTGTACTCACGGTTAACCCTAATGCTACAGTGAAATTATACCATTTTTATTTCTGTATGACAGCTTTACTGCACCTGCAGTCTAATAAGGGTTAAGGTGTCTTAATGTCTCCCCTACTGATCTTTGCTAGGCATTGTAGTAAAACAGTTCATGTTTCTTGGATGTGATGTATAGAAAGATGTGCAGACCAAACCTTACTACTTTCTGTGATAATTTTGCTATTTATTTAATGTTGCAGAAAGCTTAACTTGCACAATTTTCCTTCCAAGTAAAAAATCTAACAATCTAAAATTTGTTGTTTTTTCAAAATTTGTATGTTTTACAGTTCCTTTACTATTGTGGTAACAGAAATACATGTCATGAGTGGCAATATAGAAAACAGCTAACAAAATTGCTGATGATGGGTGTCTGTGAAATGGTTTCAAACACAAAGTAATTTTAAGTCCAAACCAAGCCTTGCATTTACTTGTGTTCAGTAATGATGGTTAAATTCCAGTCTTGTTTATCTTGGAGTGTTTGAAAATGTTATTCAAATGCAGAAGCTGCTTTCTTCAGAATCTAAAACTTTAAATCAGAAATACTGTGAGATTTTGAAAATGTGTTAATACATTTCACTTTGCAAAATTCTGGAATGCTGCTATGAATTTATTTTAATTGGGTGTGATATGTTAACATGTGCTATGTTAGAGTGAAATAATTGAAAGTAGTGAAAGCATTTCATTATTTAAAAAAATACACTGTAGTACTGATAAAAACATTTTCTCACCTTTTCAGCATCTCATTTTGCTGTGCATAGCATGCTGGGGGGATTCAGTGGCAGTGGGGGTATGGTGATACTTATCAGATGGTGCCGACTGTAGCTGTCTTATTAGTTAGGTCATAGAAATGAAACTATTTTGGTTTTAGGTAATGCTAAGCAATAGTGTAAGACTATAACAATTGATAATTCCAAATGTTTGGTTTGTTGTTCCAAATGAAAACTGTCTAAGAGATTATATGTATATTTGAATCTTTTATGGAAAAGTTAAAAACGTTTTACTCAGAGGAGCAGTAATAATTTTATTGATTTTTGTAAACCACAACTTCTAAGGATATTTCTCCAGCTCTGAGACTGTATTTCTTAAAGAAAAATTAGTGTAATCAGTCCTACAGATACAGCTACTAGCACTATTGTTTCTCAGTGTTAAGTTTATGTACGTGTTGCAATTTCCCTCTTCCTTTATATTCTGTATGGCAGACTGTTGTTATGCAGTCTGAATATACGTGAAAGAGGGCAGTACATGCTGAGTACTACATTTCTTCATAATTTTGAATAATTACCGCTCATTTATTAAGCAGGCACTGCTGCAATTGAAGCCCACGGGATGAGGAATGAGCTTCATGGGTGATGGGTGAATGCTTAGTACCATGAAATGAAAATGTTTAATTCATTTCTATTACTTCTCCATTTACTTTCATAAGAACTAGTATAAAATAGAACTGAAAAATTATTCAGTTTGGATTGTCTATGATCAGATCTGATTCTAGGATTAATTAACTCAATTGCCTGCAGTTTTCCCTTACCTATTTTATTGACACTGACTGAAGAATACTGACACTCAGTTTCAATTATACATACAAGTTAATCAACACAAGTGCTGTTAAGATCAGGCACTTTGTCTAGATGTAGAATACATAATTACTCACTTTGATGTGATGTTAATCTTATATTTTTGGAAGGGGCAAAGATTAGTATAAGGGAGGAGGTACTTTACATTTTGAGTGAAAAACACTTCATGTACTTTTTTTTCTCCTTTTCCTGTCCTATTTTTGTCCTTCCTCCTCAGATTCCAGGCCATTTCCTAGGTACTTTTTTTTTCTGCAACAACTGTCAAACTTAACAAATTTGGATAGCCTATGTTATATAGTAAAATCTGTTAGTTTAATCTCTTTGGGTTGTGTGTGTTATCATATAGCTGCCTGTTCAGCTTCAGAGGACAATTTATAAGTTTCACTTTCATTATCAAATGATTTCTAAAAACACAGGATGATTTGGCTGGCTGCTGCTTTATCACTCTAATATTGATTATTCCATGAGCTTTAATGATATAATTAAGTAATTCACTACATGCTCTAAAATACTGAAGAAGTGTCAAGAATATGAAGCAAGTCTGATTCTTATCAGTTACTCAGCTTTTCCATTCCGAATAAGTGTGGAGCTAGTAATTTCTTCAAATGTGCAAATAGGATGAGAAAAATGTAGGATTTTTTCTTAAATTATGGGCAAAGAAAACCTCCTACATCATACGTATTTCTTCTATAGCATTAGACAGTGTTCTGGCTAACTTTAAATTTCTGCTTGCTGGCTTCAATAAGCATTCTGTTAATTTTAAAAAACTGACTAACATATTAAGGAACTTCTTGTAAAATGAAGTACATCAGCACTGTTTCAAAGCATCTTACAATGTGTTATTTTGTTAAGTTACTGAAAAGGTTAAATTAATATGAGTAATTTTTGTTTGTAGGATAGCTAGGTTGTTTGCTGATTAACTTAACCACTGTACTGAGAAGCATTTTACTGACTTTTTTGTTAATGCTACCTAACATCTTCCCAGTTATTTTCATGAAACAACTCTTCTGATGCAGCTGTTCTGTGCCTCGTTGCTAGCATTGGCCTAAATTGGTCAGGAAAAATCTGTCTGAGGTAATAGTAATGTTTTTATGATATATATAGTCTGCATGTAACTTTGTCATCTTACTGGACTAATTTCCATTACACTGGAAAGTTTTGTCTGATCAAGCCGTCATCCTCATCCCAACTGAAAGCTTGCTCTAGAATCACTATCGTTTTTAAACCTTACAATTTCAGCACTCGGCAATATAGTGTTGCAGATCTTAATAACAAAGACTTGGAGCAAGTACAGAGACTCAGGAAAGTACCTGTCTCTCTGTTATAATTATTTTATGCTACAACATCTATTGTTGAAATGTTAATAAAAATATTACTTCAGATGTATTTAACTTGTTCCTTAACAATTTTGCATATTTTAGAGGTTTTTTTAAATAAAAAACTAAATGCACTAGCTGTAATGTTGCTTTACAAATGACCTCTTTCAATCATGACTTAATTTTATTCCTAGTTTAGTTTCACTTCATGTGGAAAAATTGGATTTAAACTCTGAAAATGCTGCTGTCATTTTCTCACTTCTCACTCGCATTCAATTTGATGTTTTCAGGACATGATGGGAAAGGAATGTGCCTGTTTAAAGTGGCTTGTTTCATGTCACAATAAATCCATTTCAGTCTTCATTTGTATGATTCCCCAATCTTTAAAACTGCTTATGCTATTTTATAATGCTTCCTCCTTTTATCTCTTAATGAGGTCTTTGGCACATAAAGAAGGTTGATTTCTCTACCTGCGTATATAATAGCTGAAGTGCATAATTTTGTTGTAGGAAACTTTGAATACTCAAAGGTG
The DNA here is from genome assembly GCF_964195595.1 of Calonectris borealis. Taxonomy (NCBI): domain Eukaryota; kingdom Metazoa; phylum Chordata; class Aves; order Procellariiformes; family Procellariidae; genus Calonectris; species Calonectris borealis. The sequence continues at coordinate 36,307,503 of NC_134317.1, forward strand.
GAGCTCTTTTAGCACATATATAACTTGTTGCTTTGTACTGAAATGTACTAATATTGGTTACTGCATTTCTACTGCGGGAAGAATAGAGGGGCTGTGCATAAACATCTTCAACAGTTTCAGGGCAGGAGTTTAGCTTCTAGACAGACCCTGCAGTTTTCACAGCAACTGCAGGAGCAGTTTGATCACGAACTGAGAACAGTTATGTCCTATGGTTTTTGATGAACCTTTATCTGTTGCTGCTTGTACCTGCTCTATCCTGTCTCTTCACAACAGCGTTGCCCCACTTCTCAAATCTTTAATTACAGCAAATATTTGGCCTCTCAAAGCTGCCTGGAAAGTGTGAAAGAGGAATTATTTAGTGAATTTTCTTTGGCCAGGAGGTGCAGTACCAATAGTGCTTAAGTTTGGAGTGGCAGAGTTGGTGCAGCTCCCCTTCAGGGAGCTCGTATTTGTTCTCCACCTGCAGACGGAAACAGCCCTGGACCTCAGCTTGCAGGGGGCAAGTTTCTAGCAATTGGTTGGAGAACTGTCTGGGATTTTCAGTTGGTTGGACCAGGTTGTGTTGAACTGCCTCTAGTTCAACTGCTGCTATTTATAGATCTAGACTTTAAAGTAATTTCTATAGAAGCTGTAGTAGGATTTTGTAACAATGTGGAAAAATCTATAATGAAGAACCTATAGTCAAATGTAGGTTAGAAGACAAAATGGGAATAGATGACTGTTGAACCTTAAATCTCATGAGAAATACAGGAAATGCATCATTAAACACTCTACAGCAAGAAAAACAATAGAAAATTAACAGGCACATAGTCTGACTCTCAGAGGTGCTCAACACTTCCATCAGTCACTGTCAGAAAATCCTGCAGCTGCTTGGCATATCCAAAACTGAAGCCACCAGAGGCAGTAGAAAATGGACACATTTTTGGTAGAAGGGCTTAGGCCTAATTTTCAAAAAATCAAAGAACATGAAATATAATAACCAGTCCTGTGTTCTGCTATCTGCTGCATGTAAAATGCCTGGCATACTGCTATATGAAGGCTGCAAGCATGTGTGCTTTCAGTGCTTACAAATTTAAGGGAACAACATTCCTTTGATGTTTACCATATACAACAGTATCACTTCATGAGTTGGAAATGAAGGTGATCTGTCTTCCCTCAAGTGTAGGAAAAGCAAAATTAGAATCTTTAGAAACAGACTAAAGCAAACTAAATGAAAGCAATAGCATCACAATTTACATGGTCAAAGAAGAAAAGATGGAAAGCAGCAAACAGCATAGGTGTGTTGCTAGATTTTTCTTACCTGTACAAAAGTTGTTTTTTCACTGCAAAAATGGCATTTTAGGGCATTGGTAAGTTGGATGCAATAAAACTGAGAAGTGCAGTCAAAATTAAATATTTTATATCATTGCAGAATAAAAAGCTAGTAAGAAATATATTTTATGTGGAAGGAAAATATTAATTTCACCACTATTGCCTCAAGACTGATTATCATGTTCTCACCTATTTCTGGGAACAGTGCAAAAAAGACAGTTAGGACTTCTTTGATGTAAATGATAAATGAGTTAAGAAGATGAAGTAATGTAAGTTCTAATTCACACAACTGCTGTAGATTATTCTGTAGAAAACACTTTTGTATCAAAAGTGCAAATAGCTGTACTTTCACATGGGATTTTGTTAAACTCAATTCACCTATATAAGGATAAGCCAAAAGATTATTTAGACTTTACGTCTATTAGGGCCTTCATGTGTTTCTGCAATATATAGACGGTCTTTGAAGAGAGATTTTGCAACTTGAACTGAGCTCAGAGTGAATAAGAAGTTTTCAAATAAATACGGGAATCATTCATCAATAGAATCCATCATCTAAGAGATCTAATAAAATTGGAGGAAGAGAAAGGTGTCAGTATACTGAGTATTGATCAGAAAGACAAAGCAGCGCAAAAGTACACAGAAAGTGGGCTACAATGTTGTTGCAAAACTTAGTCCTTTTACCCATCGGAGGGGATACTAGGCCTCTTCCATGCATAGGGTCGAGCATAAGCAAACATCTTTGTACAGCTTCATGCAGAGCGACCAGGGAGGCTGGAGAGGTTAGGCAGTCGTTCTGAAAGGTCCTGACTATATTGTTGCATGCAGTTGCTTAGAGCTATCCAACAAGTGAAAGCATTGGCTTTACATGTTTATATGTATTGGTCTGCTTCCATGTGGGTTCTGTAAAAGACAAACACTGAAATCTTTTGATTACAGAAAAGGTGATTTTAGGAAGACAAGGAGAGCACACTGAGCTTGAAAACAGAGATGAAGGCATTCATTTTTTCAGTCAGCTTGAGCTGATAATGGAAATGTTCATGTACTACTATCAGGATAGTAGCTTCTGCTAATAGATTAGAAATGTACCTCTGAGGAACATTTAGTAATACTAAAGGTCATCTTTAAAAAAGAAAAAAATAAGCATTAAATCCTTTCCTTATGAAAACAAATATTTTTCCATTGCCTTTCCCTGATAACTTTTAAAATTTTACAGTAACTTCTTAGAAAACTTGGCTTTTATAAATGTGACAAATGAGAATGACATTTGGTGCTGTTACATTGCTGGTATTTATTGTTCCAGTACAGTAATTTCACCAAATACTCATTTTAATCAGCATGGACATATATGAAAAAAAAAAAATCTGGAGGAAATGAATAGTGATGCATAGCACATCACCCGTATTTTAATTCTTATGTATGCAGGCCCAGATTTGCACTTAAAAGATTATTTGAAGTTAAAATGGAATTGCTTTCAATTGCCTTAATGTATTAAGCTATTTTTCTGTGGTCATAAGTTTACTGATGTAATATTTTGTGATGATATGTCATACTTGTCTAGCAAAATTGGATTTGAATGGCTGAATAGTTCACTTTTATTAAAGTCAGTTTGGTTTGCCAGGTCCATAATTACTGTCTGTTTACAAACAGTTGTAACTAAGTTAAACTTTTTAATCTTTATGACTGGAACAGGCCATGCATGTTAAATCTTTGGAAGGCAATATTAGCAAAATGCATTTGGCTGATGACTGAATTTTATTTTTACATCTCACTTTTTCAGCTGAAAAGTTCTATTTAGCTAATGCTGTAGTACTATTTCAGGCAGAAAAAAGCTAGCATGTCAAATTCTGTTATGGGACTGCTTATGCCTAACTTAGGCAACCTCTACAAAGTTTATATTATATATGAATATAAATTCCGTATTTTATATAGTATTTTACATGAAGACTGTTTTCAGCAAAAATTACCTTCATGTGTACACTTTGAATGTAAAATCAATGGGCAGACACTGTGATTGCCCATGAAAAAGAAATGCAGTCAATATTTGCAAAATGTGTTTGAACTTTAATAGATTTAGACTTAACCATCTGCAATTTTACAGTCAGGCTTTCTCCCTCTGAAAGGACTGAAATGTTTTTATCAGTAGGTTTCACAATTTCACCCTAAGTGCTTAGAAGCCAACTTCCATTTCCTGGAAACGCTTAATACCGTTAATACATCTCAGCATATAAACATTTTACCATCCTGAGGATACATTGACTGCTGTTGTCCCTCTGGAGTTGCATGCTGCTGCATATATTTATCATAGTATTTGACTAGTCTGCATACTTTGTAGGCTGAATCTACTTGCCCTGCGAGCACATGTACTCTACCAACAACTCTGTTAGTGGAAGAATGGGACTCGCTCCCGTTTTAACACCTGGTCCCCTGTAAAAGATCGCTAACTCAGACCTGCCAGCTTGAACTGTTTGTGTAACTCTTTACTTCAGGCAAAAGAAGCTAGTTTAAAGTCTATAACAGCATGTCTTTGCTCCAGGTTCATTTTGACTGAAATAAAAGAATGAACATTTTTAAGATACTATTACAGATATCTAGCCCAGAGAGGGTAATGCTTGCACAGGTAGTATGGATGGAGACATTTTGCTTTCAACTTTAGAAAGTATTCTCTTCAGAGCAAGTGTGAGCAAGCAGCAACTATTTGAAGTCTTTCAACGAATGCCTTACACAAAAAGGAAACTTAAGTAAAGCTATGACTGATAGAGTGTTATGTCAGTCATGTTTAAGCATTTCCCACTGACATCAATATGGAGTTCTTCACAAATATTAATGTCATAATCTCACTTTATGAGGCCATGACTCCAAACATACATTAAATGTTAATATTCTGATAAAAAGGAGCCTGTGGTTATCTTGCTAAAAATTATTCATAGGCAAATAAGATGTGTTGAAAGCATAACACTTTTAATGCACTCAGATGATTGGAACAGTTTATAATACTGTTCCTGCAGAGATAAAATACAAAATAAAATTATTATAACTAATGTGCTGATAAACTTGTATGACAAAGATTTTCCCCAACAGTAGGTATAAAGAAAATTCATCCATAAGAATGTAAAGACTTTCTGTTACTTCAGTGGACTAAGTACAGATTTTGATGTATCTTTATTTTCATTTGTTTTATATTGATGAAGACAGTGTAAGAGGACACAGGAGAATAATATAAATGATGTGTGATGCCTTCTTTGGCCTGGGAAGATTAAGTGTAGAAGAAATACTACACAGCATAGTTTTGTCTATAGGATAGTTTAGACAAATACTGTTGATTGCAATATTATATTAAATGGCTTTTGAAACTGGATAAGATTGGACAAATTGGAATAATGTTTAAGTTGCTGGTGCAGATTTTCATCTTTAACTTACAATTGTTGTCATAAGTATATCTTTCATTTGTCTAGCTCTGTGATTCTCTTAAGTTCTTGGTTCCACAAAATAGGATCCCATTTGATAGGAGTGTAGTATTTTATTATTCAAAACTAGAAGATTTAAAACCAGGAATGAAAAATTATAGACTTTATAACTTCTATGCATCACTATTGACTGAGATGGTCTTCCTGTAACCTGGTAAAATATGATCATAGAATACTCTGGATTGGAAGGGACCTTTAAAGGTCATCTAGTCCAACCCCCCTACATTCATGCTGTGGGCAGGGACATCTTCAACTAGATCAGGTTGCTCAGAGCCCCGTCCAACCTGACCTTGACTGTTTCCAGGGATGGGGCATCTACCATCTCTCTGGGCAGCCTGTTCCACTGTTTCACCACCCTCATTGTAAAACATTTCCTCCTTATATCTAGTCTAAATCTACCCTCTTTTAGTTTAAAACCATTCCCCCTTGTCCTGTCACAACAGGCCCTGCTAAAAAGTCTGTCCCCATCTTTCTTATAAGCCCCCTTTAAGTACTGAAAGGCTGCAATAAAGCATCCCTGAAGCCTTCTCTTCTCCAGGCTGAACAACCCCAACTCTCTCAGCCTTTCCTCATAGGAGAGGCGTTCCATCCCTCTGATCGTTTTTGTGGCCCTCCTCTGGACCCGCTCCAACAGGTCCATGTCTTTCATGTGTTGAGGGCTCCAGAGCTGGACGCACTACTGCAGGTGGGGTCTCACCAGAGCAGAGCAGAGGGGCAGAATCACCTCCCTTGACCTGCTGGCCATGCTTCTTTTGATATGGCCCAGGATACAGCTGGCCTTCTGGGCTGCGAGTGCACATTGTTGGCTTGTGTCCAGCTTTTCATCGACCAGTACCCCCAAGTCCTTCTCCATAGGGCTGCTCTCAATCCCTTCATCCCCCAGCCTGTATTGATACCAGGGCTTGCCCCGACCCAGGTGCAGGACCTTGCACTTGGCCACGTTGAACCTCATGAGGTTCTCACGGGCCCACTTCCCAAGCTTGTCCAGGTCCCTCTGGATGGCATCCCTTCCCTCAGGCATGTCAACCGAACCACTCACTTGGTGTTGTCTGCAAACTTGCTGAGCGTGCACTCGATCCCACTGTCTATGTCATTGATGAAGATATTAAACAGTAATGGTCCCAGTACAGACCCCTGCAGACACCACTTGTCACCGATCTCCATCTGGACATTGAGCCATTGACCTTCTGGATGCATCCATCCAACCAATTCCTCATCCACCAGACAGTCCACCCATCGAATCCGTATCTCTCCAGTTTAGACAGAAGGATGTTGTGGGGGACCGTGTCAAAGGCCTTACAGAGGTCCAGAGAGACAACATCTGTATCTCTTCCCATGTCCACCTGAAGCCTTGGACAGTTGCAAATTATGTAAATAATGTGTAAGACAGTTATAAGCTTAACGATGAATTGTCAATCTCTCATCAAGGATGTAGCTCTTCTGTTCCTCCCAAACCTTCCTGGAATACATCATCCTTAGTCCCTGAGATAAGCGGTGTCAAGATGACCTGAACATATAGAAAAGGCTGTATTTCAAAGACTGTTTTAATAAGACTTGAATGGTTGCCAGGGTTGTCCCTGATAAAGCAGCAAACCTGTGCCCTAAATCGGAACTTTGCTTCAAAATGAGGAGGGGGCATTTCCCCAAACGACCACCGATGACCACCAAAGACCCCCGCGCAAGCACAAAAGGACTGAAAAGAATGCCAAGGAAGATAAGAAGTAATGCTTACATAATCTCATGAATACGTATTAGTTAGGTACGGCTTTAAACGTGGTTTTGGTAATTTTGTACTATAAAGGAGAGCCTGGAGTTTGTGGTGGTGTGCCTGACGTGTGGAAAATATCCACCTTGCACCCTGCACAGAATAAAGCAATGTCTCCCCTCTAAACATGCTTGTTTAATGTGTTTCGAGGGCTTAAAATCAAGAACATACTGATGTAGTCACTCCATCATAGAAAGGCCACTAGGTTGGTGAGGCAGGACTTGCCCTTGATGAAGTGGATGGGTTTTCATTCTGTGTAGCACTATGATTCAGCTAATGAATATAGTGTTGTTCTAGTTAACAATAAATGTGCACTTCTCTTCTTGAAATACCGTACCAGAGAGTATTTATTGGTAGGATCAGGCTGTGTAATTGTTATCAATTTTAAGCCCTCGAAACACACTAAACAAGCGTGTTTAGAGAGGAGACATTGCTTTATTCTGCACAGGGTGCAGGGTGGATATTTTGCACACATCAAGCACATGACCACAAACTCCAGGCTCTCCTTTAAGTACAAAATTACCAAAACCACGCCTAAAGCCGTGCCTAACTAATACATATTAATGAGATTATGTAAGCATTACTTCTTATCTTCCTTGGCATTCTTTTCAGTCCTTCTGCGCTTGCGCGGGGGTCTTTGGTGGTCATCGGTGGTCGTTTGGGGAAATGCCCCCTCCTCATTTTGAAGCAAAGTTCCGATTTAGGGCACAGGTTTGCTGCTTTATCAGGGACAACCCTGGCAACCATTCAAGTCTTATTAAAACAGTCTTTGAAATACAGCCTTTTCTATATGTTCAGGTCATCTTGACGCTGCTTATCTCGGGGACTAAGGATGATGTATTCCAGGAAGGTTTGGGAGGAACAGAAGAGCTACATCCTTGATGAGAGATTGACAATTCATCGTTAAGCTTATAACTGTCTTACACATTATTTACATAATTTGCAACTGTCCAAGGCTTCATAATGGGAGCGCTGATTTGTGGCAATATACTGGCTTCTGCATTTAATTGCACTGTCAAACACACCCGGTATTATGACTTTCACAGAAGACATACCCGAGTCAATTAGGAAATAATCTATAGAAATCCCTCCATAGAACTGTGCTGCATTATCTGTCCAAATGCTGTGCCTAAATACAAAATAATTCATATTTAAAAATAAGCTATACAAAAAAAAGAGCCATATGAAAATGTTCATCTTGTAACATTGGATGTTAGAAGAAAAATTTGCCAGAAAATTTAATGAGTATTTAAACTTTAGATGGTCATGACTGGAAATTAGGAAATTGCACATACTATCTTTCAGAATGTTTTTTTTTTATCTTCTGATTTCAGAGAACTATAAGCAAGCATTTGGGGGAAAAAAGAAAGATTATGTTCTTTAGATTTGGAATACTATTTAAAGGGAGGATTTGATAGGCATATAGATTAAAACACGTCAGATTAAAAATACTTGTGTGGATTTCTTTACAAATTGTTAAAATGTTCAGGTCTAGCTGTGCTGCTCCAAAAACTAGCAAAATGGATTGTCCAGTACGTGATTGCTTATTTTATATAATCCTTCAGTTTTCATTCCTAGTGTTTCTCAAGTATATTGGTAATATTTAGAGTTGTTAAGATAATTATTATTCCAAAATCTTTAAATCAAAAAATCTTGAATAATATTTGTCATGAGAGAGGAAATTTTTTCCATTAAAAGGTAACTGTGACTTCAGGAACAGCTATTAGCAGAAGGAGATGCATATGTTTTGGCTCCTTTTTGGTAAACACTGAGCCTTGGTTTTCTTTCCTTTTGCATTGTGTGGAAGGAGGAGTAATAGTGAGCTGCTGTTGATCTGTATTAGCATTGTCAAAACATGCTGTGCTCCATCACAGCTGTGTTTTCCATAAGACAGAATACAATTTCCAGGTTCTTTTCTTTTGCCAGCCAACCTCTCTACCACCTGCTGAAGTGAATTAAAGCAAGTGTAGTGAGAACTGAATTAGTTTTGCATCCACCTTCTGTTCTGCTAGTGACTGGATGTGATCATCAAGGTCATGTAGCCCCTGCTGGATTTTTAGAATCAGTTTGCTAATAGGAAAGTTAGACACAAGTGTTCAACTGCTCGTTGTGCCTCTGGGAAAAAGAATTTCAGTGATTTTTAGGCTCATTTTCATATGGTTTCGTTTGAAATGTAGATAACTCCCAGTCCATCAATGCTGATAGACTGACTGTTCCTTCATTCCATGTATTAAAAGATATTAATATATGAAGGATTGATTCAAATCTGTTCAGTAATTAATGGTTTCCCTTTGTAAATCTTGTTTTCTGCATTTGTTAAAGAACATGGTTTTGAATCTCATGACTTGAAATTAATATATTTGTGAAAATCAATTAAGTGAAATCCTAGGTCTGTTGACAAAACTTGCATTTAATTCTGAGGCCAGCACTTTCTCTCTTTAGCACTGAATCTTCCCTTCTGAAAGTCCTTGTAAGCTTTCATTGAATTTTATATATTTCAATAGGAGACAAAAAAGTATCAGGGAAGTTAAATATTATTGGAGTTATCTTTACATTTTGGACGAAATAGGTCTGTGCATTTTCATTTATTGGGTGGGAATCAGATTCTGTCTTTCAAATCTCTTTTGTGAATTGTGCAATAACTTGTTTCAGGGAAGATATAAACATACTTGTGTATTTTCCCTCACTCATGAGTAATCTAATGTTTCTCAACAGCTGACAAAAAAAGCTTCTACCTAGCAGTTGGCATTTCAGAATATAGCTTTTACTTTCAAGATATAGAATAGATTATTTTTTCTTATCTCTTATTTTTACAAGAAAATTGGAGGATACCCCCTAAAGCATCTAACCTGTGGAGGAAACTCTCTTACCGAACTCTCTGGGGGCAAATCAACATGCAAACTTATAGGCAAATTTAGACAATTATAGATGTCATTGAGCATACCATTGAAATTAATGTACTAACTGAATTAGTGAAAATGTGCTGGACCTGTCCCTGAATTTCTGGTTTTCTTTCTGCGGCCCTGGGTGACTGAGAACAAATTAAATAACTCATTAAAATGTATTGCAAAGAGCAGTCAATAATATGCAGGTCCTCAATGGCTGCATGAGTTTAAAAAATAAAAATTTTTCAAAAATCGCCATTTATGTTCATCTTGGGCCTTTTTGCTGTAATTGAAGATTGGTTGTGGCCCTTTCATAGGCTCTAAAGCTTTCTGAAGCTCATGAATTAACTTCTCGTAAGTAAAATACTCTCTCGGCTTCCAGTCATGTTCAATGCTTAGACACGTTTACTATGGCTACACATTTTATCTATTGATGTTGATGGGTCAGAGTGCAATTAAGCTTGCCTTTCTAGCAATTTTTGTGGCACCTGGACTCAGCCTAGCCTATCATGCTGTTAAGGCCCATTCAGGTGATCAGGTCATAAGCACTGGTGTTGGGGACTGACAAATTAAGAATGATACATAGATATATTAAAAGCAGATCTACTTCTAACAATCCACCTTGAGAGATAAAAAAGGCCAAGAGTAAGATGTGTTATTATCATGGTGGAATTGCAGGTGATGTCATAGCACGTCTGGAGGAATGAGATGCCCGTAGGCAGCTGTGCCTATGAATTGAAAGCTTGTGAAGTTTCCTCAGCTGTTGTCATTATAAAGAGCTCAGTTGGTATGAATTAATAAAAACATTTATCTTTTATTCTATGTATTGCTTAGTGTTAACCATTACTGAGATTAAGAGGAAAATTAGTAAGTGAAGAAAGTTCATGGTAAATTGTTATGGGAATCACTAAGTTTGTACAATATAGATAATTATATAATTAATTTCTATAGCCAAAATAGTAAGTCTGGGGAATATATTCCCTGGGCTCATAATTATACATATACTCTAATCATTGAAAGATGGCTGGCCATTAAATCAACCAGAAGAAAAGCAATTGGTTTGATCACAGAAACACTGCGGTAGGAAGGGGCCTTTGGAGATTATTTAATTCAATCCCCCTGCTCAAAGGAGGGTCAACTAGAGCTGGTTGATCAGGGCTGTATCCAGTCAGGCTTTGAATAACTCCAGGGATGGGGACTGGTAACCTGATCTAATGTTTGATCACCCTTGCAATGAAAAAGGTTTTTTGTTTGTTTTATGATCAGATGGAATTTCAGTTATTTCATCTGTGTCCATTGACCCTTGTCCTTTCACTGGACACTGAGATTAGTCTGGTTCTATCTTCTTCATTGCTTCCCATCCAGTATTAGGCTCATTGAGCACATCCACTCCTCAGCTCCCCTATCACTTGGGTCAGGAACTTGTTATTGAGCCCTCCAGGGAATGCTTGTGCCCTGCTGTATTGTCCCTCCAGTAGATATTCAGGTGGTTAAAGTTCCCCTTGAGGACCAGGGCCTGCAAACGTGAGCTTTCTTTCACTTGCCTGAAGGCCTCATCTGCATCTTCTTTCCAATCAGCCCACAGCAGACACCCACAACAATGTTGTCCATGTTGGTCTGTCCTAAACCAGACAGCTGAACATGCTTAGTTTTTTAAAGATTGTGATATAAAAAACCTGTGATATTTTGACTGGTACTGCAGTGGTTTTTCAGAAGTCATTTAAGGGAAGGGATTTAATCAGAAAATCAGAATTTGGCTTTATTGGCTATTTAGAAATCAATTGTTTGTTTGGTTTTTTTTTACTTAAGATTTACATCAATTTACTTACCTATTATCTTAACTATTACAAAGCACTGTTAAGAAAGTCATCATTGGCTTGTCATGCATAACTTGGCTTTTGCATTTGTGAATGAAAATGACCTTTAATTGTCCATAGGAATTAAGTGATAAAGGCAGATAGAATAGTGAGAGAGGGGGAAAACTCAACCTTAGAAGTAATCTTCCCAGAAACCTAATCAGTCTTTGAAATTAAAATGAAGAAGGTTTTGCAGAGGATAGTACTAGATCCTTTCCTCCCATGTCAGCTGCTTCTGAAGGGAGTCAGTAAATTATACTGCTAGTTAAGCCTTGGAATGCTAATGGAAAATTTCATTACATTCAGAAATTACTCTGTAGTAGAAGTAGGGTTCCTGTCAAACTTGCCAAAATGTGTTATTTTTCTAAATCTTAAACCAAAATTTCACTACTATTAACATAAGTTTTAATCAATTAGCCTTTGAGTTATTTCCTTTGAGCTAATGTTGGTATGACATTCAAGAAATAAGAATTTGGAGCTTACTGTGCATACTTTAGTTATTTCTCAAATCCATTGGCCACTGTTGGCTTATTTTAAAACTCAGCTATCTGCATTTTTTTCCCAAATGTCAATCTCATGTGATACAAAAGTATGTCATATATGCTTATAACTTCAACACTAATGCAAAAAAAACAATGTGAAAATATGGTTTAGACCCTGGTTCAAGAAGTCATTTCACAATTTCCTTCCTTTAAACACATGAATAAGATGGACTAAATGAATATCCAAACAGATACTGCTTTTTCTTTTCTTTCAGTCTAGTTGAGATATTTAAGCTCAAGGACATAGGTTTTAGGTTTAGAGCTTCTTTCATTTTAGAGCTTGTAAACTTGTATTTGTATGTGATTTTATTCATGTTGTATCACCCGGAATAATAGGGCTGTCAGGACAGAGAACTATGCATTTATAACATGTATGTATTTAAATCAGTTTTGTTTTATCTTGTCCATAGTAACATGGGGATGAAGTTTGAAACGTGGAAAAGTAGCAAAGCTCTGTAATGGCAAAACAGCCCAGCCAGGCATTCTTTTTTCTCATATAAAGAAGCAAGAAGATTATTGTCACTTGGTAATTTCAGTCTGGGGTAATTACAAGCAGATGCTGATTTAAATAATGACACTAATACAATCACAAGACCTAATAAAATTGGATTCTGACGTTATAATTGAAGTAGATAAGGCACTGAAAGCTCCGTATAGCACAAGACAATTGTGATATGAAGCACAGGAGAGGGATTTTTGTCTTACTGTAAAGACCTATAATTTCAGCATTTTCTCATTGCAACTACAAACTTGAGTCAGAGGAGACTTGGATTCTGTATAAACAAAAATGCTGCAAAAATATAGTAGGCTTACGGTGTAATGATATGAATATAGATGTGGGTGTGTGTAGATGAAGACCTTTAAGTGGTTAGTATTTGTTTCTTTGCTCTTAAAAAAACATATAGAGGTCAGTTTTTAACCAGTGAAAAAAGCTGCTGAAAAGCATTGCTATCTTTTTACTAGACTTATGTTACAGCTAATAAATTGCAGTAAAAAGAGTTGAAGGCTGGTGTTTCAATACAAAGTCTGATGTTCCTCCTAAATGAAGACAACCTTACTTTTCTGATCAACTGTAAATCTCACAATAACGAAAGGACAGGGAAGACACTTAAAAACATAAATCTGGAACTTCACAGATATTTACTACTTTAAATTCTGAAATTTACCATTTTGGTTTCATGAAAGAAACAGAATTGTTGCTTAGGTTTTGGATAGGTGCCATCAATTCTGCTTGTCGGCATTGGCAAAGCTACCTAGGTAGAGTTGGTGGAGTTAAAGTGCTTTTGAAGTAAATCAAAAGCTCGATCTTGAAGTATTTTGCCAGCTCTGACTTATATTTTTCTCTATCCAAATGTTGTATTCCAAAGGGCTATAGTACTGTTACAAATGTAAGTAAATAGTAGGTATTACTTAAATGTTTGCCAACAGACTAAAATGTTTTTTCAGTGGCTGAAACAGCCACTTGGCTTGAAATGAAATCAAAATCATGTCATATACTGTTAAGGTTGGATACAGTGGGGTCGAGTGCAGGCTCAGCAAGTTTGCAGACAACACCAAGTGAGTGGTTCGGTTGACATGCCTGAGGGAAGGGATGCCATCCAGAGGGACCTGGACAAGCTTGAGAAGTGGGCCCCTGTGAACCTCATGAGGTTCAACATGGCCAAGTGCAAGGTCCTGCACCTGGGTCGGGGCAAGCCCTGGTATCAATACAGGCTGGGGGATGAAGGGATTGAGAGCAGCCCTATGGAGAAGGACTTGGGGGTACTGGTCGATGAAAAGCTGGACACGAGCCAACAATGTGCACTCGCAGCCCAGAAGGCCAACTGTATCCTGGGCCGCATCAAAAGAAGCGTGGCCAGCAGGTCGAGGGAGGTGATTCTGCCCCTCTGCTCTGCTCTGGTGAGACCCCACCTGCAGTACTGCGTCCAGCTCTGGAGCCCTCAACACATGAAAGACATGGACCTGTTGGAGCAGGTCCAGAGGAGGGCCACAAAAACGATCAGAGGGATGGAATGCCTCTCCTATGAGGAAAGGCTGAGGGAGTTGGGGTTGTTCAGCCTGGAGAAGAGAAGGCTTCGGGGAGACCTTATTGCAGCCTTTCAGTACTTAAAGGGGGCTTACAAGAAAGATGGTGTAGTGGTTTAACCCCAGCCAGCAAAAATAAACTCCATGCAGCCGCTCGATCACACCCCCCCCCCCCCGTGGGATGGGGGAGAGAATCGGGAGGGCACAAGTAGGAAAAGCTCCCGGGTTGAGATAAAAACAGTTTAATAATTGAAATAAAACTAAGTAGAACAATAATAATAACAATGAGAACAACAACAATAACAGAATACACAAAACAGGCAATGCACAACGCAACTGCTCACCGACCGCCGACCGTGTGTCATGAACGGGGGGCGAGCCCCCCCCACCTGATTTTTATACCGAGCATGATGTCACATGGTATAAAATACCCCATTGGCCAGCTGGGTCCACCACCCCGGCTGTGCTCCCCCCTCCCGGTGCAAGCATCACCCAGCAACAGCCAAAGCATCAATGGGCCATCAACGCTCCTTTCACACCGAACCCAAAACACAGCACACCCCCCAAGCTACTGGGAAGAAAGTTAACCCTGTCCCAGCTGGAACCAGGACAATATCCACCCCTTATTCTATACCATCTACATCATGCCCAGGTCTCACATTTTCCCATACATTCCAGTTAGTCACCACTACTTTTCCTGCCTTTGATATATACGCACACAGGGATATCATTCCCTTAGTCCATGGGCCATCCCTCTAAAACGTCCGCTGAGTTCATTTAGTCCGTGACTTCGGGTTCCACCTGTCATAACGGTCTTGCAGGGCAGGAGAGATGGTGTGTGGTGTCGGGCTCTTGCATGCGGAGCCCAGTTCTGGGCGCTCGTCTGGTTCTATCATTGTTGCACCTTGCTCAGTTTCATCAGAGTTCATCCTACATTAATCTGGGTGATTCTTACTGTAATACTGTTAATATGGCATATGGTAACCATAAAAGTGATGACATACAGTACTATGTAATAACTAACATCGTACAATTCAGTTCATTGGCTATTTTCACCCAAAATTAAATCCCCTTGAGGTACGCACCGGACTTCCCCATCCTTTTTCATCACCCACCAAGTGCACCCAGGTCCCTGAGCAAAAGCAATCCCACGGATGGGTTTTCCCTTGCCAGAGGCAGGAGTAACCCAGACTGTCTTCCCCAGCATATTTCTCATATGCACGACAGGGACTTTATCCCCCTCCACAGTACGTAAGGGTTTGGATCGGGCAGGGCCGGCTTGAGTGACGGATCCCCTAGTGTTGACTAACCAGGTGGCCTTTGCTAAATGTGTGTCCCAATGCTTGAATGTCCCACCACCCATTGCCCTCAGTGTTGTCTTTAAGAGCCCGTTGTATCGTTCAATTTTTCCGGAGGCTGGTGCATGGTAGGGGATGTGATAGACCCACTCAATGCCATGCTCTTTGGCCAGGTGTCTATGAGGGTGTTTCGGAAATGAGTCCCGTTGTCTGACTCAATTCTTTCTGGGGTGCCATGTCGCCATAGGACTTGTTTCTCAAGGCCCAGGATGGTGTTCCGGGCGGTGGCATGGGGCACAGGATATGTTTCCAACCATCCTGTGGTTACTTCTACCATGGTGAGAACATAGCGCTTGCCCTGTCGGGTTTGTGGGAGCATGATATAATCAATCTGCCAAGCCTCCCCATATTTATACTTCAACCATCGTCCTCCATACCAAAGCGGCTTTACTCGCTTGGCTTGCTTGATTGCAGCGCATGTTTCACATTCGTGGATAACTTGTGCAATAGTGTCCATGGTCAAGTCCACCCCTCGATCATGAGCCCATCTATATGTTGCATCTCTTCCGTGGTGGCCTGAAGTGTCATGGGCCCACCGAGCTATAAATAATTCACCTTTATGTTGCCCGTCCAAATCTACCTGAGCTACTTTGATCTTGGCAGCCTGATCCACCTGCTGGTTGTTTTGGTGTTCTTCAGTGGCCTGACTCTTGGGTACGTGAGCATCTACATGACGTACTTTTACAGTCAGGTTCTCTACCCAGGCAGCAATATCTTGCCACAACGCGGCAGCCCAGATGGGTTTACCTCTGCGCTGCCAGTTGTTCTGCTTCCACTGCTGCAACCACCCCCACAGGGCATTTGCCACCATCCGTGAGTCAGTATAGAGATAAAGTACTGGCCATTTTCCTCGTTCGGCAATGTCCAAGGCCAGCTGGATGGCTTTTACCTCTGCAAACTGACTCGATTCACCTTCTCCTTCAGCAGTTTCTGCAACTTGGTGTATAGGACTCCATACCGCAGCCTTCCATCTCCGATGTTTTCCCACAAGGCGACAGGATCCATCAGTGAACAGGGCATATTGCTTCTCGTTTTCTGGTAGTTTGTTATATGGTGGGGCCTCTTCAGCACGCGTCACCTCCTCCTCTGGGGATATTCCAAAATCTTTGCCTTCTGGCCAGTTCGTGATCACCTCCAAGATTCCTGGGTGACTGGGGTTTCCTATTCGGGCCCGTTATGTGATCAGCGCGACCCACTTACTCCACGTAGCATCGGTTGCATGACGTGTAGAGGGGACGCTCCCTTTGAACATCCAGCCCAGCACCGGCAGTCGGGGTGCCAGGAGGAGCTGTGCTTCAGTACCAACCACTTCCGAAGCAGCTTGA
Organism: Calonectris borealis; assembly: GCF_964195595.1. Lineage (NCBI taxonomy): Eukaryota > Metazoa > Chordata > Aves > Procellariiformes > Procellariidae > Calonectris > Calonectris borealis. Next base: position 36,324,034 of record NC_134317.1, read on the forward strand.
ACCCCTTCATATGCTGCCAATATCTCCTTCTCAGTTGGAGTGTAGTGGGCCTCGGATCCTCTGTATCCCCGACTCCAGAACCCTAAGGGTCGACCTCGAGTCTCCCCTGGTGCTTTCTGCCAGAGGCTCCAGGTAGGACCATTCTCCCCAGCTGCGGTGTAGAGCACATTCTTCACATCTTGTCCTGCCCGGACTGGCCCAAGGGCTACTGCCTGTACTATCTCCTGTTTAATTTGTTCAAAGGCTTGTCGTTGCTCAGGGCCCCATCTGAAGTTGTTCTTCTTCCTGGTCACATGATAGAGAGGGCTTACGATCTGACTGTAATATGGAATATGCATTCTCCAAAAACCCACAACGCCTAAGAAAGCTTGCGTTTCCTTTTTGCTAGTTGGTGGAGACACGACTGTTATTTTATTGATCACATCTGTTGGGATCTGACGACATCCATCTTGCCATTTTATTCCTAAAAACTGGATCTCCTGTGCAGGTCCCTTGACCTTACTTCGTTTTATTGCAAAGCCGGCCTTCAGAAGGATTTGGACTATTCTCTCCCCTTTCTCGAAAACTTCCTCTGCTGTGTTGCCCCACACGATGATGTCATCAATGTATTGCAGGTGTTCCGGAGCCTCACGCTGTTCCAGTGCGGTGTGAGTCAGTCCATGGCAAATGGTAGGGCTGTGTTTCCACCCCTGGGGCAGTCGGTTCCAGGTGTACTGGACGCCCCTCCAAGTGAAAGCAAACTGTGGCCTGCACTCTGCTGCCAAAGGGATGGAGAAGAAGGCATTAGCAATGTCAATTGTGGCGTACCACTTGGCTGCCTTTGACTCCAGTTCGTATTGAAGTTCCAGCATGTCTGGCACGGCAGCACTCAGTGGCAGCGTGACTTCGTTCAGGCCACGGTAGTCTACTGTTAGTCTCCACTCTCCATTGGACTTTCGCACTGGCCAAATGGGACTGTTGAAGGGTGAGCGAGTCTTGCTGATCACTCCTTGGCTCTCCAGTTGACAAATCAGCTCATGGATGGGGATCAGGGAGTCTTGGTTGGTGCGGTATTGCCGCCGGTGCACTGTTGTGGTAGCAATTGGTACCTGTTGTTCTTGGACTTTCAACAACCCCACAACAGAAGGATCCTCCGAGAGACCGAGCAAGGTGGACAGCTGTTTAATTTCCTCTGTCTCCAGGGCAGCTATACCAAAAGCCCACCGATACCCTTTTGGGTCCTTGACATACCCTCTCCTGGGGTAGTCTATGCCAAGGATGCACGGAGCCTCTGGGCCAGTCACAATGGGGTGCTTCTGCCACTCATTCCCGATTAGGCTCACTTCGGCCTCCAACACAGTTAACTCTTGGGATCCCCCTGTCACTCCAGAAATACAAATGGGTTCTGCTCCTTTATAGCCTGATGGCATCAGGGTACACTGTGCACCGGTGTCTACAAGAGCCTTATATTCTTGTGGATCTGATGTGCCAGGCCATCGAATCTACAGAGTCCAGTAAACCCGGTTGTCCCTTTCCTCCACCTGGCTGGAGGCAGGGCCCCTCTAGTCCTGGTCATCATATTCGCTATCCACTTCTTGTAAGTATGAGTCAGAAGTCCCTTTGTTAAGGTCGGCAGTGGAATCAGCCCTTCTACTCTGTCTGGGGAACTGCTCACTGGAGACTGGAGCAGCAGTTTTCCTGGAAGAACCCCCTTTTGTGGTTGTTTTCCCTTGCAACTCATGTACCCGTGCCTGTAGGACTGAGGTAGGTTTTCCATCCCACTGCCTCATGTCCTCTCCGTGGTCACGCAGGTAAAACCACAGGGTGCCCCGGGGTGTGTACACACGATGTCTCCTCTCTTGAGCAGAGGGACGCTTGCTCCTAATGGCTGAGACACTGGCCCGTGCAGGTGGGGAGCAGGACATATCCTCTTTGATTTGCTGGACCTCCTGAGACAGTTTCTCCACAGCAGAGACACAGGCCCATAGGGAGGAAGAGAGACTTTCTTCATATTGCCGGAGTTGGCCAGCCAGTTCATCCAGTGTTTGTTCCTCTCCATCTCTCCAGGTCATTATTGCCAACGAGTTTGCATGTGACGCTGGTGCGCTCCGTACAAACTTCCGCCACATGGGTCGGGTGCATTTGACTTCATCTGGGTCTTTGGATAACTGCTCGTTGTTCAGGTCATCATAAATCACTTCCAGCACAGCTAATTCTCTCAGGTACTGGATACCTCTCTCCATGGTGGTCCACTTGCCTGGGTGGCATATAAAATCTTCCTTGAAGAGATACCTTTCCTTCACACCTGACAGGAGTCGCCTCCAGAGGCTGAGGACTTGTGCCCCTTGTCCAATTGCTTTGTCAATGCCCCCTTCCCTAGAAAGGGATCCCAGCTGCTTGGCTTCCCTACCCTCTAATTCCAGGCTACTGGCCCCGTTATCCCAGCATCGGAGCAGCCAGGTGACAATGTGCTTGCCTGGACGACGGCTGAAGTCTTTTCGCATATCTCGCAGCTCACCCAGGGATAGGGATCGGGTGGTCACCATCTCATTTACGGGTTCTGCCTCCTCCTCCTCCTGTTCTCGTGATGGCCCTGGTTCATCTTCATCCCTTACTAGACGAGCTGATTTTCTTGTGCATTTTCTTTTTTGTATAGGGGCGACTGATACCAGCATGGGTTGGTTCTCTGTCGCAGGGGGCGGAGTAGCTGCCTGCCGTGGGGGGTGGAGTAGCCACAGGGCCTGTTGCTTTGTCATCAGCTGAGAGACTTTTCCTTCCCCTTAGGGGTTCTGAGTGGTGTTAAACAGGGCTCGGTAGGCGTGGGCCAGGCCCCAACCCAAACTATTCTATGATTCTAAGGTTTATAAGCAGTGCCTATTTTGACCTCTTATTTAAACCTACTGGAAGATTTATTGTTTGTTTGAAATTGCCTTTGCAGAGTTTTGTCAATAGATATTACATTTAATTTCAGCCAATATTCATTTTTTAAGCCATACAGAGATACTGAAGTTACGATAAACCTGTATCAGGATCAAAAAAACATTCATTAGCCCTTATTATAGCCACAACTGAACCTCTGAGGTGATAATTTAAACTTCAGCTTAAAAGGCTAGTAAAATTGAGATTATGCCTGCGGAGAATTCCACTGTAGTCTGCTTTTCTGTCCACTGTTTTTTACAGGCTCCTGAGACTCCCTCTCTCTGTATTTATCTTTACATATGGTTTGCATCTATACAATGTTCTCTAATGTCAAAATGGAAGATGAGGAGACTGAAAAAAGTGATTTTATGCAATTCATCAAGATCTATCCCCTATGTTTCTGGTCTTTCTGCTCCAACTTCTTTTTGATTTTTTCCCATTATTTTTACTGCTGCAGGTGTGACTTCACCATGTTTTATGGAACTGAACTTGCATGATCCAATATCTGTTCTGAAGTTAACAAGAATGCTGCAAAAAGTCTCTTAATTTAATAATAGGAATTTCAATCAAAAGATAATGCATTTGATTTAGTGAGCTCTAAAACAGCTGGAAGGAAATGTAATATTTCTTCTTCTGTAAATATTAAAATTATATATTTGGGCTTATGTGTTGATGCTGTATGTCTTATGATGTAAATAATGGAAAGTGATTGTCTAACTAGTGCTTTCCCTAGCTGTGGTCATAAGAATTCTCCTGAAATGAGCTAATGGCTCTAATGACGGTAGTACAAGAAAATATGTTAAAAAAAAAATTGTAAATTATATCAGTTAAAAACAAAACCCACTTCAATTATGTGCCCATCCATCACCATCACTCCTGAAAGTTCTGTATAATTGCTTATATAACTTTTTGCATTTTTATAAAAATTGGATCTTGCAAGACTTAGAATCAAGATGAACAAAATTGATTTAATGGAGGAGGGGAAGGAAGACAAAAATCCCAGAATAAATTATGCTCGTATCTTTCCTCCTAATCTACAACAGTTCAGTCCTTTCCTGAAGTTAAGCATAACTGCATGTCTCTTCCTCTTCTTTTCTGCAGTCATGTGGTAGTACAAATAAACATAATGCTCTATCACACTTTCAGTAGCCCTGCTTTGAAAAGAAACATTGAGCACCTGCTTGAAAGCAGACTTGCAAAAAAAAAAAAACCCAAACAATTTCTGCTCCCCCGCCCCCGCCTTACATAGAGCCACCCTGTGCTTCTAAAGAGGCTTGGTTGCTGTGGTGTGACATCCTGATGTCATTATTTTACATTAATGGTTTCTTAATGTGATTGGGATTTCTGAAGTTGCAATGGCTGGGGAAGTAACTCATACCAGTTTAGAAGTGTCTGATTGTTGAATGCTATCTTATAGGTGTTCTTCTCACTTTTTTACAAAATCCCATTGAGATTAATTAGTGTGAGGGATAAGAAAGGGCAGAGAAAACTTACAAAGCTTCCAGCATTGCTTTCAGTACCACTGGCTAAAAGCATTGTCTTTACCACAAGGGGAATTTATGTAATTTGTCTGAATACTAGGTGTTTGCTAAGTCTTTAGGTTGTTTTCTGCAGGAGCTGGGCTCTTGCTTGAACAGACAATTACTAAATGTAATAGCTGATGCAATCATCAGTGTGGGTTTGTCAGCTTAGCATTACTAATATAACAGTTTAAGTAATTCAGCACCCCACAGAATTATTATTCCTCTTCAGTTTTCTGCCTAAGACTCCCTCAACTGCCGTTCTCTTTAAGGTACTATGGTACGTAGTAGGGAAAAAGTCCTTTTACTTCTCTTTTCCGAGATACAAATGCAGGTGGATGGCTAATCATGCTGCTGAAAGGTACTTTCCATGGTTTGAAAATTGGGCTACAGAATATTCAGATGGCAAATCTAATCCTTCTGATATGAGACATGTTGTATATGTTACTACAGCAGATGTGTACTTATCCTTTATTTTAATATGTAATTACAGATGCAAGTTAAGGGCCTTGGTATATAGGCTAGGGAGGCCATCAGTCTTGTAGAGGATGTCTTAAATAATATAGTCATGCCTATCTGGAAGATAGGTATATTATTCCACACCAAGCTTCAAGACTATTGGACCTTTAGTGCCCTTGAGTCTCTTGCATTGTTTGTGAACCATGCAGCACGCTTCATTAACAAGGTTAATTTCAGAGATTCTGTCTGAGGTTCAGTACGTGCTATAGTGAAATATGTCACCAAAGCTTCTTGCTTAGCTTCTGCTAGGTCTTAAGTTGCCTCCTCAAAGTTTCTGCAAAACTGAAACCGCCACCAGTAATGAGAACAATTAAGGTTTTTTTGGTACTCTCACCAAGTAAGGATTAGAATTCAGGTCAAAAACTTCATTTTTTGGTCTGGGTTCCATGATACAATCTGTGTCATCACCCAGCTTTTTCACCAGCTGTTTTTTTTTGAGCCAGTATTCATTCTTGTATAGTTACTAGTTGTTGTCTTATTAACTCACCATTGTGTGCATCTTTGTCATATCCTGTTCCACCTCTTTTGATGCATAGGTATGTTCTGTTGCTTTTTCTTGCTCATCTGGAGACTTTCAGAATCTGTTCTCTGTCTTTGCACGGCTAGGATTTGACTAGAGCAGCCAGGATGACACTGTTTGTGCTCTGTATTATAGAAAGACTTCCTGTAATTGTCAGGGGTGGGGAGAGAAAAATTTAAAAAAATCCAAATCAATGCTAAAATAGTCATTTATTATATGCTGGGTTTTGGAAACATGGATTTTAGTTGATACACTTCTATTTTTCTCTCAAAGATTACTGAGGGTGTAATAGTCTATTGGGTTTCTTGAAGCTAAGTAAGTTGTCTTCCTTTCCATGGTTTTGCTTACACAGAGAAATTGCCTGGCGAAAGTAGAATAAAATATTCATTCTTAAATAAACATTTTATCTAGGCTATACAATATAATGATGTTGATTACATGTGGTTATGTACTTGTATTATGATTATGTATTAACGGTGATCTGCGTTAATCTCATGTTAAATTTTAACATGAGAATTTCTAAGTTTGGTGTTTTAGTTTAAAACTAGTGAGGCACGCTTTTTTTTTTTTTTTTTTTTTTTTTGCCTTGTAGCACCCTTGTTCTTGTAATATCCCAAAAGGACAAGTTAAGAATATCAAATGAATTCCCCTCTTGCTGATAACATATCCTGAGACATATAATTGCATTCCAGATGCTATTTAAAATCTGACAGATAAATTTAAGTTTCTGGTACAGTATAATAATAACAGAACTAGATAGATGTTTAACAAATAAGGTCAAAAAAGTTTCAGAGATTACTCTGAATGGCATCAACATTTTGTCTTACATTTGCAGTTCCCCTTATTGTACTCCTTACTATCTTTGTACTGTTCATTTAAAAATTTTTAACTGTACCTAAAATGAACTTCAGTCACACAAGTTGTGTCAATGAGACTGTCCACAGACTCTAAATACAGACCATAAAATATAGACCATGCAGGTAACTTCACTGAAAGAGCTGTATAGATGCCTTAGCAATGCTGATACTGTAAGATCTTTACACTTTGCTTTCACAGCATCTTGAACGAAGCATGTGTTGACGTGTACTTTCTGTCCATTTTCTAGCTTTAATAATTCAATGGTCATTGGTATTGAAGACAGGATCATTAAAATGTGTTTTAGTACAGATTGAGGACAACTAAAGGAAATATGTTTTTAATAAATCTGCTATTAATATTACTTATCAGTTTTGTCATGCTTTCACCAAATAAATGTTATGCTTTGAAGTTCTATTATGGTCTACTATGGTCTCCAAAATTTTTGCAAACAAAAGAAATGTCTGTTTCAGATGTTAAGTATTTTCTTATTTTATATAAGCAGTGATACTGAAATACTTGAAATCAGGTGGAATCTGAATAAAATAGGCAAGAGCTTTTTTTAAAATTAAATATTTTTAAAAATAAAAATACTTTGTTATGGCTTTACTGTGAAAGCTTTGTTTTAAAAACTTATTTATGATACGTGGATGCTGTGAATACAGACAGTGTAAATACAAACAGAATATTTGGTTGTGAGCACAGAACTGTGAACTTCAGCAAGAGCTGGAAGTGGTTTGTCATTCTCTGCCTCGGATCGGACCTCTGTACCACACCTCAGGTGTCTGGGTGGGCACCACCAGTAATCCCCATTGCTTTGCTTTGTATTGAGTACACCAACATTTATGCCAAAGAAAGCAAGTGTAAACATATGCACTTTCTTCCAATACTGAATATCTGAATACTAACTCTTTCTCCAATAAATATTCAACTATTTCCATCTAAAGATGATATCAAGAGGAAAGACTGAAATGTGTTATTTTGTGGTGTCTTGCTTCAGGCAGCACACTAGCCTTGGGCACTGATTAAAATTCCCCTAGTAGAAGGCAGGGACTGAAACCAATTCAGTGGTGTGTAGCGGGTTACCATAAAGAGTGAAATACTGAATAAGAGGAGCATTGTCAGCTCCTTTATTTCTCATTTAGGTTTGTTGAGGGTTTGTCAATGAAACTTTTTCTCCTTTGAGATGTTTTTCTGCCTTTTTTCAAAGTAAAAAGCACTTTTTCCAAAAAACCTTTCTTTAGATTTAATTATGAATTTTACTGCAGCCATTTTAACATTCTCAACTCAATCTCATTGTGTCACAGCAGAACTGAATTATTTTGTCACTTTGTATTTTAGTGAGAGCTAGGATCTAGTTGAAATTGAAATTAGCTGCTCTAGTTCATGGCATTCAATTTTTCTAGTCCCCATCTCATCAAAATATGCACCAAGCTGCTTCTTTCAAACTGGCACTTTACTACTTAAAGCATTTATATATATAGCAATGTAGCTATTTCAGGGGTGAGAGGAATTTATAACTTCTATGGAAGAAGATGCTTTATCACTGATTTTAAATTCGCTTATGCACATTGGCACCAGGAAGTGCTTTCTGTCCTCAACTGTGAAGCAAAGTGAAACTAGTAGCCACCTGATTTGGTTGAATAGCTTATTTTCCTTTCTCCCACTATCACCACCCCTATATTTCTCCCACATTATTCTTTTACTTATTTTACTTATTCTACTGCTTTTTTCTTTATCTGTGTTCTCTCCCCTGGAGCCCCCAGCTACCCTGCAGAGCTAGTTCAAAAGCTGTCAATTCAGCAAAGCAAAAAAGCACAAGGCAAGCTAGATCCAATTGTTAATTACAGGATGAGTTGTCAGGATTTGTGAAATCCTGCAGATGATGAAAGAGAAAATTATACTTAAAATCCAGGTGGAAGCTAGAATGTTCCAAGTAAATTTTCTGTATTTAAGCAACAGGAATCCAGAAATAGATATCAAAACAAGTTGGGATACCTCAAATTCCACATTTTTCTGTTTCCTTCCTTCTCTTGGCCTAAAATGCCAACCCGATAGAGTTAGGTGATCGTTACCTAGTGACTTAGGATTTCTTTCTGAATCAGTAAAGTGTAGAAAAAATGGTGTTTTTCAAATGTCAAAAATGTATTCTGTTTTAAACTCTGAAGTTCATCTCAGGAATGTTACTGATATTACATTGTTAAAGGGATATTTAAGAGTATATTTATGGAAAAAGGCAAATGTATTATAATATTGAATACTTATCCATATAATATTAAATTTTATGAACTGTTTGAAGTATGAGTTTTAGAATGAAGTAGAGCAGGACAATATATAACTGGTTTCCTTAATCTTTTTTTTTGTTGCATCTAGTGGTTGGGAAATTTGGTTTGTGTTAGTGGTTTTGTTTTAGTAGTTGGAAAATTTAAAAGTATTACTCAGGCTCAAAAGGTATTTTTCTATTTCACAGTAATACAGGATGAGTGATCTTCTCAAGAAATGGTTACTGGTAAATGACAGCAGCCTTTATTTAGAAATCTGCTTTCTTCTGAGTTACCTTATTAAGCTTTGATAATATCTTTCTTGTGGGATAGTATGTTGCTACTTCAACGGTTCCACAGAAGTACAAGCCATGGAAAATAGAGCTCTGTGATAACTTTATGTGCTTGAGGGTTAGCTTATAGCAATGCAATCCATTCTGAGAAAAGGACAGTGTGTAACTATAAATTGAAACCAAATTAATTCACGGGTCCTTTCTGTTGTACTTTTTTTTCTAGTAAGAGAATAATCTATTACTAGCCTACTGAAACAAGTGAAAAAACAGTTTGGTTTCATCATAACAGTGAAATAGGCTTGCTCTGTGATCAAAAATGCTTACTCTGATTTTTTTTTTTTTCTCCTCTGTGCATTGGATGAAGCAGAGAAGAAACAGCTGTGGCCCTATTTAGTATAGGGGTCACAGCCATGTGAAAACTATCCGTAGTTATGCAGAGCCATGCACTATTTCTATGCATTGGAAACAAGAAATGTGTATGGAAGTTGGGAAAAATTAATCACCAGGATTCTGAGTAAATATAGATGCCCAGTAATGTTGCAGTCCTCTGTAACAGGGCTTTTATGGATTACTGTGCTTGTGTGGACCTAAGTTTAGTCTCCATGCCAATTCAGAGTCCCAAAGTGCATTGTCAATCTTGCACCTTGTGCAGGAAAGACTGTAATCTTTGAGATACACTGTATGTAGCAGCTATAATGGACTATTTTAAAACATCTGTCACAGCATTTTTCTCTTCATTAAAAAAATAATTTTAACAGAGCGTAGGATTCTTGCATGATTGCAAGTGGAAGTCTTTTCTCTGCTCTTTTGTGTGTTGTAGCCTTTGCAACAAAAGCTTCCTATTAAGTATCTGTGAAGAGCATGCCATTAGAGAAAATGAAACTTATAATTAAATAGAATGACTAAGTCTATTTTTTCAGAGTCTCTGCAACTGGATGTAAAAACATAGTGTTACCTTCTTTCAAAAGTTGCAGTGTGCCACTTAGTAAACAATAAACTTACTTGGAATTACCTGTATTAACTTAGATTTTTCATATTTGCTTATTTGACTGTAGACAAGCTGTATTTTCAAACCAGCCTATAACTGAAGTAATTAGAATGATTTTTAAGAGTTCACTGAAATACAACTGCAATTTTATGTGAACCTACAGTTATAAAAATTTCACTAGAATAATTTTAATAATGATCATTTGATACCTGTATAAAACTTCCTTTCTACTTGGCAAGAAAGGAGTAAAATTAACAGAGGTGAAGAAAGTGCTTTCTCCAAATAAATCAATATAACCAAAGACTGAAATATTTGACACTTAAGATATTAAATTTTAATTTGTTACCTATGCTTATATTTAAGTTTGTGAAAACATGTTTGTGACTGTATTTTTAGTCTGTAATTGCAAATGTAAAGAACCTCCTTTACAAAAATAAAAATCCATTGTTTCTTAAAATTTTGCCTGCTATACAAAACTTGCTAATTTTACCCATGGCAGATGAGAAATTAGCATCTCTCTAAAGATGCTAACGTTCAGCAAATGACCTTTATCATTAGTCATCCGTATCTGTTTAGCACGGATTGCCAAAAGAGAAATAATTTCCTGAGTGAAACATTAGGTAAAAGGAGATTAACATTTGCCCCCTCACAACTCATTTAGTGCAAGTTGCCTCCTTTACAAATATAAAAGTATCTGGGAACCCAGTGAACACTTTCTTGCTGTTGAGGGAGAATGACTCCAAGAAACCTGTAGTTGCTGTAGTGTAAAGCTCCTATCTGGGTTTCACTCCCGGTTTCCAAATGAACATCAACAACAATAAAGTCTTCAAAAGATCATTATGACATACCCTGCAAAATGCCTTTTTTAAAGGAAATATGTGCTGCTAAGAGTTATCATCTGCTTTTAGTGCAAACTGTCACTTTCAGTATTTCTTTCCCTTGAATTTGTAAGTCACAGCAGATCCGACACCTTCAGAATCGGGAGGAGTGATACTGTCGCAGCTTCATAACTCTTTACCAGTGGCAGCAAAATCTTTCAAATTTAGGATAAATGGCTCTGTCTAATGCTTATGCGGTGAAATGCAAAAAGCTTTTTCTTATTCTTCAGAGTAAAATAGAAACAAGGGTTGTAAAATACACAGAAATAACATGGGATACTTGTTGGCATGTCACCACAAGGAATTGGGTTTCTTTGTGGCCTTGTAGGCATCCCTAGAAAGTACAGAAGTACAAGAGGAATAAGTTGTTTCTATAATTACTTACCTAATTGAGACTGAATCCTGCAAGGTCATGAGGTAGATGAATGTTTGAAAAATCATTGCTATATTTAAAAATCAGTTATGAATCCTGTTCAAAGGATTAGAGGAATCGGTTTCCTCTAAATTCCATAATATGTAGTTAAAAAAAAACCCGAAACTAAAATATCCTGATGTTGAGGGGAGACAACTGGTTTTTTTTAATATGTACACTTAAAAGTGTACATAATCTCAGCATTTCTGGAGCCAAGTCTTTTCCCCAGATGGACTAATATTAAAATATTATGTGCTTTCCCTTTTGTTAAACTGAGTTTCATCAAGTCAGCTTTCTAACAGAGCTGCCCAATGAAATATCCTTAAAGGCCCTTTTGAATGTTCCCAAGAGCCCTCTACCTCAGAGCGCTCATGTTGGCGGCTCCTTTTGAAACACTTGGGAATGGCTATGTACTTCTTAGAGACATGACAAACCAGCAACAAAACAACACACAGTGACTGTATAGTGAGAGACAAACAGAATAGCATAGGCGTGAATTAGGAGAAAGAGACAGTTTGTCAGGTGAACTAGAGCTCAGTTTCATCTGTACCAGTTTTAGCTCATCTCTCTTCTGGAGAATAAAATGAATCCAAGCTTCTTGCATATTTTTTTCTGGAGAATGCAGTGTTGGAAGCAAATCTATAGGAAGCGAAAGGAGGAGGAAAAAATTAAAAGTTACTGAAAGATGGAATATTTAGAATCACCAGAAGAAGAGGGAAAGTTCAGTGTCAGAAAAAAAGTACCATTTTATAGCTTGTGGAAGAGAGAATGAGAAATAAGTTGGATTTGAAATCACTTAACCAGTTCAATTTGCAGACCTTTATGTTTAAGATGAGATTGCACACTTAACAAGCCCAGCCCAGACATAAATTTCAAAAATTTCCCTTGTAGACTCAATCTGAGAAAGCAGTTTCTATCTGAAAGTCATGGCTAGAAAAGAGCTGCCTGGCTTTGGGGTGGAAACTGTGGGAGTTTTAGTTTTAATCAAGCTCCCTAAGCTTTGCTGAGAGCTCAGGACTGTCGATCAACCAATTTGTGGCCAGTTAGTTAATATGAGAGAGCTCTAGGATTTCCTGAATGTGGGAAAACAGCCACAACAGCTCTGGGGTTCCCCTGTTGTGTAGTCCACAGTGGGTGTGGGCTCTGGAGTCTGAGCTCTGCAGAAGCACCCTATGTACGGTAGCAAAGCAGTCCAACTTGTTGGCAATCCGCCTGCATCCTCTTAGAAGGCATCAAAGGCTATATGCTTTTGCAATTTCTGATTAAAATTTGTTTTTCTAGGTAATTTCCAAGCACTTCTATCAAGAAATTTAGACCAGAGATGCTGAGATAGCAAGAAGAGCTGACCAACTGTTTTTTTTTTTTCATTGGGTTTTTACTCTGTTTAAAAGCAGTAGAAGGGGGACAGAAAAAGAAAATGGAAGCAGGGGGTATAATACAGTAATGAATCATGGAAAACAGTCACACAGCTGAATAAGATAAAAAAGTTGTTTTCTGTAAATGACTGAAGTTCCTTTAAACACTTGAATAAGGGATTGTTTTAACACTTGGTCTCTGAAAAAGTCACATTTTAGATGTCTCAAGTTGAACAACCCGAAAGAAACTTAAATAGCAAAAACTGTGCAAGTCAAAATTCAGCTTTTTTTTTTTTTTTTTTTTGTCTTGAGCTGTATGTTCTCTCTTCTGCTTATGGACATCATGAGCACAGACTGTTCAGTGTGCTATACTGAGTGGGAGATGAGAAATGAATGTGAAAGTGCACCAGTACTTAGTGATTTTTTTTTTCATTTCTGATCCCCTTCACAGATGAAATGCTTGAGCCATTGAATATCTTAGTAGCTTTTAACACTTTATCTGGGTTTAAATCTAGATTTAGGGATTAATTTAAAAAGGAAAGTCCTTTCCGTTTTGTTTTCAGAATTGGTATGTATTTAAGTTTCTAGCTACATTTGCATTGGATACCTTATTTCCAATCCCTGATGTTTCTATATCAGACTGTTTCCCAGGATATATATGGTCATAGACCTGTAGACAAGGGGAATTGTATCCTTCCAGCACTTTTGGTTTTGAGGCATGTGGATAGTGTCATATTTGCCTTTGAGTCATGTACCAAGACCTGTCATTAGTGCTGTTAACAAAACTGGCAACCAGCTCCTATTAGGAGAAGAAAGCAGCATCTGATTTCTCTAGCATGATCATTTAAAATATCTCAGCTATAACTCTAACTTGCCTTTTTAAACAGTCATTTACCTTTACTTTTAATTATCTGTAGCTATGGGGGCATTTTGTAAAAGCATACCAAGCTACGCTTCATAAGCTTTCCTTAGCAAGACATTGGTTAGACCTTCATAGGCAATGGGGCTTTTGAGTCATATACCTTTATTTTATTTTTATTTATATTTTACAGCTTTTTATGCATATGAAAACTGTAGATTCTTATCTCTATGCTGCTTGCTAAAAAGCATAATATAGGTGTGGGGATTTTTTTGGTGACCATGTCCTGAAGCGTGGCTTTCAGTATCAGGTCACAGTACTTGCTTAAAATTTGTGTGCAATTAATATAGGGTTTTTGACGCCTTCTGCTGTAATAGAGAGAGCTGATCCAAAACTCATTGGAATTAAGGAATTATTTTTCATTGACTTAATTTGTTTAAGTATGGAGTCAGAATTACTTAGACTAGAACTCAAAGTAGTGAACCAGTCTGTATCTTTTTCAATCTTTCTGAATGTTACTAAATTTTACAGAGCGGGAATTTTAAATGGTTGTTTGTCTTTACAGTGAAGTTCAATTGTTTTATGCCTTTTTCTGGCCAGAATTGTATTCTTAAGCCAACAAATCACTTTTGATGAAAAACTGATTTTTAGCTTAAATGAGCTTCAACTAAATATAAAAATACAATTTCTATGTCCATTTATCTGTTTTAAAATGAGGAAAACTGGCCTTTGCTTGATTAAATAACTTGATAAGCACATAAGAGACCATTTGTGGATCTCTGTATAACTTTCAGATTTCTAGTGTCAGGGCTGCAGTACGTCTGTAGATCATGCCCAGCCCAAAAATATTCCATTCATTCACCTTCATGAGGCAAAGGGAAGCACAACTGTGCAAGACAAACAGCCTTTTACTCCTTAACATTGGGGCCCAAAAATACCATTGAAAAACAAAAACTCAACTGAATGTCTCCTAAACTGTCAACCATGCTGGACCCCACTGCAGCTGCGATGCATGCGGTGCCTGCTCTTCTACTCCAGCCCAGCTGAGTACACACTGAAAGGTGAAAAAGTCCAAACAAAGTTTGCCTATGTAAGAAATGTGTAGAACTGCCTTCTGTATTTACGGTTTCAGAACAAAGATGAAATGGAGGAGAAAAGACAAATGCTCCACCACAACCTGAAAGCAAAACAGTGAGACGTGATATGGAGGAAACAGGCGTATGGAACATGGTTTCATTTATTCCAGTTTCTCATCCAAGTCTTATTTAGTTTCCCCATTACTTGTTGCCCTATCAAAGCTTCAACCTAGCTAATAAAATGTAAATGTAATACTAAATTTCCATCTGCTGTCTCTGTGCTGTCAATCACAGTTGGAAATAGCTGCAGACATGCAAGATGCGTGCAGTTACATCTGTCCACATAGCTCAACATTACTGTCATAGATGATGGAGTGCCTGACAGGATAGCTACCCATGTGGCAGTTCAGCTGTTAGAGCCGTGTTTTCATTTACACTACATAATTAATTTTGATTAATGCAGATACTGATTTCCATGTATTATGCAGGCTCTGTACAAAATTAGGGCCTCTCTATTGATTAGACTACCATGCATATATCTACACTTTGCATTGGAAGGTAAACTAGCAGCAAGAGGGATGATACATCTATGTAAGCCTAGGAAGCCTCAGTGTTGCTCTCGGCATAGAAAGGTGGGACTACAGCCTCACTGATGTTGCTAAAGTATTTCTAATCTCTTTAAAGTCTTGATTAACAACAGATTGGGGCTGCTGTACTGTTCTCCAGAGTAGAGGGGACATGGCTGAATATTTCAGTCTTCTGAGAACATCAACTCTTTATTTTTCTTACATATTTTTGACAGAACAAGGTCATTTCCCAGTTATAAGGTAAAGGTCAAACACCTAGCTCTTCCTTTCTTTTATTTTGCATACTTTTTTCTTTCATGTCTTGGAATATCCTTTGGGATATGCAGATGCTGGAAGAAAAATCAATGATACAGAACACTGGTGTTCTACTTAAAATTATATCTCTCTTTGTAAGATCTGCTGACTTCTGCTTTTGTGATGCTTTCAGAAGCTTCCTTTCTCTCTCTTGCTGCACCAAATCAATGTCGAAAGGGACAGAGTACAGGTTTATAGTCCCATTGACTTTGCTCTTTTAGAAGAAATCTTTACTTTGAAGACAAACGCTTGTCCTTACAATATCATTTGGATCAAGAAAGCCCTTGAATTTTTTTCCCTGTTGTTCCTGAGACAGCAACCTGTTTCTTGGGGTCTTTCTTTGAAGGTCTTCCTGAAGTAGGAGGAGGCTTATTTTAAAACTAAATGCAAAGCAAATGAGATGCTAACTTTACCAATAGGTAATGTCAGAAAAATAAATGCTTTTAGGTTTACCATTGAGCCAATAAGGAATACTATTACCTTTACAGGTCAACTCAACTATCTAGCACTGAGAAATTATATAGTCTTTCTAGGTGAAGAAGTTATTATGAGGGACCTGTAGTCTTTTTTTTTTTCTTGTTCTGATAACCTATGTTTTCTATTTTCTTACTTCACGAATTTTGTTTCAAATTATATCTTCCTAAGGCATTTTTTATAATCTTCTCCTTCCAGTGTATGTTTACGTGCTGCAGATCTTTATGGATGCCTATCAAGTCACAGTTTTGCTGTCAAATAACTAAATCTTTCTTGTTAAGTCCTTAATTAACTTCTCCATAATTTTCTTTGTTCTTTTATTATCTGAATCCAGTTTGCCTGTGTCCTTCTGTTAATGATGTGCAAAGATCAAAAAACAGTCTAATAGTTGCAGCTGCAAATTTCCTTCTTCATGTATTCTGACTGGTCCTGATCTGTGTCTTCAGTGTCGCTCAAGTTGCAAAGAGACGTTAAGTTTCTCCATCCACGCTGGCAAAATCCTCTTCTGATTTCAGTTTTATGTTTTTCATCCAGTTGCTTCAGCGTGCCTACATTGCACCCTGAAGCACAGTAGAAGGATATACTAGATAATATAGCATCAGGGGATGTTTTCATGTTTGTGTCTTGGTCTGAATTAAGAGTGAACTTTCCTGGAGGCTCTTGCAATCAACCCTACTTGTTGTGTTTGGTTTTCAGTGATGTGTTTGAGGAGTGCATGGACGAGACTCATTTCAGATGAAACTAAATTGGAAGATGCACTCTGAATGTACTCCACTGTTTCATCATCAGATTTGACAAGAGCCATTATGAAGTAAAACAAGATAGTCAAAATGTGTATAATGTGGCTGTTAGGTGTCTAGCTGGTACTAGATGACAAGCTGTCTGGGTAAATAAGCTGTGTAGGCTGTACATATTTCTGTAAAATTTAGCATATGAATAGTTTGAAATAAGTTTGAGATTCCTTATTGATCCTATCCATGGTATATCAATACAAGTAGAAATATTTTATAAATATGTAAAAATATACTATTAAGATATGGTAAATTCTAGTGATGTGAAAATGCTGACTTGCCCATTCATAAAATATTTTTTAAAAAAATTATCTGTCTAGTCTCTAACTTTTGTGTCTACTTCTAAATACAAGTTTGTGCCTGTGAGTATTCTCAATAGATGGTAAATGTGGATTTAGAAAAAATGGATATCATGCTTGTGCATGCAATAGTTCCAGCTGAAACATGAAACACAATTATCTGACTACTTCTGAGTTAAGAATTATGTCTAACTGAACTTCACTCAACACAAAATTGCAAAATGACAGTACTTGCAGATTTCATCTTTCTCAAATATTAGAGGAGCCATTGGATATCTCAATACTGTCATATGGGGTAAAAATATTTCTTAGCAGAAGTAAGAACTCATCACAGTGACAAAATAAAACATGATTTATCAGTTTGACATCTGCCTAATGTTTTGCTTTATGAAGCACTTAATTAGATCTGCTATTGCTGTCAATCTTCCATATAACAATATGTGTAATTTCTTCAAAGTAGCTAACAAATTTATTAATACATTCCATTCAGCTGGCGCTCTCTGTATCAATCATAGTGGAGAAATCCATGACTTTGTCTAAAGTAATTATTTAGTTTAAAATCAATTTCACTGGACAAGTTGGGAACATAATTGCACAGAGAAATGCTTATAAATGATCTGTCAGAAGATGATTTGGAGCAGTGCTGGGCAAATCACAGAAGTGAATAATCTTGCTTTTTGAAATTTTGATCTACAGCAGCCTCCTTAGCCTGAGCCAGTACTGACTTCAGTTCCCTGCATCTGGTCTGAAACAGTAATGGATTGACATTGATTGCATTATACACCGGGAAAGGAAATTTAATTGAAGGGGTGGTAAAAGCTGTCCAAATCGACAGTTAGTTTTATGGTAGATGATAACCCTAAATGAAGGATTTTTAAGATCTACTTCATAAGCAAGTTGTGATCTCTTTGTATACAAAAGGATGTATAAGCAGCAATATTGATATGCTGAATCACTTTATTTCTATATAACATTAAGCAGGCATAAAAGTCTAGAAAAATTGTCTTGACCTCTCTTATTGCTTCTAAAAACTTCTTGACATATTTTACAATTAAGATTGCCTTCAAAATTTCTTTATTGAGGTTATTTCAAGGTCTTTATACTTATGAGCCATAAATTAATAGTGTATTAATTTTGATTTTAAACATTATGAAACATTATGAAACAATTTTATTTGGACCATCGGTGACTTCACTCCCATTTTCAGTGTAGCATGTGGCTAATTACATTGTAATGATAATGTCAAAAAAGAAACTAACTGTCCTATAGATACTACTTTTGAGCAAAAAAAAGACAGAAGGAAGTTGGTTTTTTTTTTAAGCCTTTGATATTTTTTCTGTGTAATTCCACCTGCTGCATGAAAAGCTTCCTTGATATTTGAAACATGCTTCTGTTCTAGACATTAGTAGCATATAATTGGACAAAATGTGGCAGTCCACCTGCCAGAAGCAGGAATGTAGATTTCACATAGGAGAAACACGGTACCTTTTGGCCTAATAAAACCCTTCTCCATGGTTTGGAAAACATAGAAGGCTTAAATATGTAAAAGGTCTGGCAAGACTGTTTTTACTAGTATTTATACAGAAAATCTGAACAAAACTAAGGATGTCCTAGTTACCTTGGAGCTTGGAAGAATGCGTCATGGGCTCTGCAAATAGTATGTTTTCTAATATATGTATTTTATTGCTGAAAAACAATAGATTAGTATACCCACCAACCTTCATGAAAATGTAAATGATATATAAAATCAGCTTAACTAAGCTGAAATGTCATCTGTAATTGGAAGTTTAGAACTGTGTATATTGTGAGATTCATGCTATCAAAGCTTTTAAACAGCCATTTGTTTTTCAGTAAATCTTATAAAAACTGAGACTTTATGTTTAAAACGCATTGGTGACTTTCTTTGTCTCATCTTCACTTTTCTTGTCTCTTTTCTCCCCCACCCCAATCCTAAAAGACACTAACTTCATGACATTCTCAGCAAATAACGGAAAAAAGCAGACTGTTCTGTTAAAAATTAGAAAATTAGAAGAATTTGAGGAAAAAGACATTACCACTTAGCTGCAGCAGAAATTCAATAGCATTAACATTTTCCAAAAGAAAGCATATATTCAAAGAACTTGTCAGGGTTTATAGGAGGTGATATTAATTTGCTGAGGAAATGATTATTTTTAAAAGCTTCATTGTTTTATTAATGAAAATTCAAACGTTCAATTATTTGTCATGGTTGCTCATTATTCTATAAGTAAATGCTGGCATGAAATATTTGCAGACGTTTTTACTGCAGTAGACCTTTTTACCAAAGATGTACTAGATGATTGTTATTTTAGCTTACTGGAAATGTGTCTACTTGGATTCTATAAAATTTTATATAAACAATAACAAAACTTCCAGTTTACTTTTAAGTTTTTTCTTTAACTGTCAATACTAAATATTGTATGATGATATAACATGATGGTAAAAATCTAATTTTTTAAATAACTTGAGCATGTTTTAATCGAATTTCACAAGAACTTTGTGTTCACTGAGATGAAGCAGAACAACGAAACCCAACTAGTGCTTGAGGTCTCTGCTGGTCACTTGCTACTGGGTTCAGCCACAGTACACTTCTTCATAGAACAGAAACCTAATTTCCCCCAAAAATATAAAATATGGTAAATGTTTTACATATGCTCAAATATGATTTGATGCTGAAGGAGAACAACCTAACAACTAAGTTATGAACCTTGTGAGAGGAGGAAAAGTTTTAGTGCAGTGGGGTTTTTCACAGATCAAGTGTGACATGACCATAGCAATTTAGCTTCAGAAATTCACTTCCCCAGTAAATAAAGGAAACAAGATGAATCCTCTTAATGAAAGGGAGGATAGTCAATTTACAGTCAGGATTTCCAAGAGTGAATAATAACTCGAAGTCTTTTGTAGTGGATGAGAAATAAGTCTGAAATAACTATCTATCAAGAATCAGACTTCTTTCACATTTCTCAGGTTATATATTGAAAACTAAAGATGCCCCAAATTGTTACTTGTTAATGAAAATCTTAGACTGCTCAATTCCTTGCAACTTACTGTGTCTAGTCCTCTCAAAGTTACTGCATAGTACCAACAGGAGTCTACTACATTCATTAGAAATTTTTATCTCATGTAGTGAATCTGCTAAATGTATTTTGTCGTCTAGATCTTTCAAGTATCTCTTCAGCTCTTTGAGTCAATGATGTACACCAAACTTTTTGATGACTGAAAAAAAAAACCAACAAAACTGAAGGGAATCATTACCCAAGAGATTTTTAGTAGAATAAATGGCAATTTGGGCTGTCAAAGGCAGGTACATCCAAACATGCCCTTGAAAATTCTTTGAAAACAAATGCACTTGGAAGTGCAAATAAGTACTTATAAATGAGATTATTTTTTCAAGGGTAGTTAAGTGGTCAAAGATGCAAATAAGCACCTGACTAATTTGATATCACTGAGTTGAATTCTTTGAAAATCCTATTTTTTGTCTATTTGCATCTTTGTCATTAAACAAGTCTACTGTTCTAAATCAGACATTGCACACTTACTGAAAATTCCCATTGTATTTATGGAAGTGTAATGTAAGCAGGGAGAGAAGAATTTCAGTTTCCTTCCTGCCCTGAGATAATTTTCCTCAAAATTATTGTCATTACAAAAACTAACGTTATGCATTCTGTAGGAGAGAGAAATTTCTGTCGGCTCTAGGGAGCAATAAATTATGTACGCATCATAATTAGCAACATTAGGATGTTGCATTATTTATAAGGATAGAAACACTTCTAGTAACTTGGCATCCAGGTGTTGTATGTGATGGTACATAAAAACAGAGTTATGTAATTGTTAAGTCTCCAAGAGAAGGTCATGATTCACACTGAGTCAATCTGGAGGAGTTAATTGCTGCAAATATTTGCCAATTAAAGGAAAATGTTCAATCAGAAAATAATTCATAATTAAAATAATATTTTCATATGAAAGATGATAAAAAACTAGTTAGCAACTTACAACAAAGATCACCTGATAAACACACCATGACCATGCTTCCTTTCAAAATCAGCTTTGTATTATATGATGCTTGTAGACTGGATATTTGGGTACTAATTTAGGAGAATGTTTTTCATTTACTTGGATTAATGAAACTTCTACCAAACCTGATTAGTTCAAATATTTGGCTAACTTCAAGTTGATCTCTGAGAGGAGTTTTTAATCAAACTCCAGCTGGACTGGTGAATGGGATACCAGGAAAAGCTTCTTCTGGTTCTGAATTATTACAGAACTGAAACCCAGTCAGTTGTATTTGTAACAAACCTTTGTTCTCAATTTACTATTAGCTTTACCTTCTGAAGCTGGAGTAGCGTCAGACATGAAGTGGCAGCTTTGACCCACCATATATAAATGAAACTCAGTAGTTCACCAGATTAACTGCCTAATAGGCAGCGAATTTCCTATATATGGGTTTTTTTTGTTTTGTAATATGTTTATGCCAGTTCTCAGGTACTTCTAAATTTTTCATTATATGTTACTGTAATTTTTGTAATTGCTTGTGGATTTTTTGCAAGATAAGATAGAACTTAATTTTCTCAGTAAAAATCCTTTCATGAAGGAGGACAAAATGGTAAATAAAATGAACTTAAGTCTCAAGGGTGCATTAAAATCAGGTAGGCTAGAGAAATGTGTGTGTATATATACATATAAGCCACAAGTAGTTAAAGTTGAGGTAAGAATTCAAATGAATACCTGTTGACATTCACACAATAACAACATGCTTGCTCATTAATTTTGCTTAAGATAATTATCTTTGCGTATTGGAAAGTATAGTTCAGTTTTGAAGATACATTTTCAAATAGGTGGTACTTAAACTTAAAGCACACATAAATGCTTGTTAAACAAGATGAGAGAATGACATTTTGCCACAGCTTGTATAGGCTGCCCTAAACCAAGAAATTATTGTGTATTAAAACTTACTACTTTGGAGTAAAGAGAAAAGAATATAATCTTTCCAAACAGAAAGA
This sequence comes from Calonectris borealis, assembly GCF_964195595.1. Taxonomy (NCBI): domain Eukaryota; kingdom Metazoa; phylum Chordata; class Aves; order Procellariiformes; family Procellariidae; genus Calonectris; species Calonectris borealis. Next base: position 36,345,931 of record NC_134317.1, read on the forward strand.
CCCTTGTGATACCTACAAATATAAAGCTATTTTACAAGCTGAATCCTTGTGTTACTAAGACTCTCTCTGAAGTAATTTAATTATGAGTTTGCAAAGTTTAATTTCTGCTTGGAGGAGGTTAACCTTTTCCCTCTTCCTCTGGCAAAATGAGCAAGCAAATTCCTTTACTTGCTTTTAAATTTAGCAAGGGAGACAGATCAAGGCAATGTTACGACAAGATTTCAATGTGTCTTGCTAGTAGTGTGATGATGATGCTACACAAATGAGAAAGCGGGAGGGAAGGGGAGAGGTTGGGTACAAATGTAATTATCTACCCCTGGGACTAATCATACTTGATAGTCATAGATCATACTTAGATACCCATAGTACTATAGACTACAAATTATTTCTTTCTAGAGCATTTGATAGGCAATTTTTAAATCAATACAATGATACAAAGGCTTCTGCAACTGAAACTGCAATCATATCTTGGGTTACTGTAAAATAATGTAGGCAAGGAATATTTCTGTCTAAAGACTCTGCTAACTTACTTTATAACATTTACATGCTAATAGCATAGTCTCAATATCTGTTTTGTTTTTCCTGAGCCATTTAAACTTCTGTGTTAGGGAGTTCCTCTGTGTCCTATTATTTCAAGACTATTTGCATACAGGATTCATCAGTGCTGTGTTAGTTATGGTTGACACTAGGAGGCATTCAACCAGCAACAAATGTGCTTAGGCTCATTTTAGCCGAGATGCTTACCTCTAATAATCTATCTGACCTTTACAGGAGCCTGTTGAACCTTTGAGCAGTAAAATTTGAGGATCTAGTCTAATTCTTAGTGGTTGCAGCATCTTGAAGATTTGAGACCTGGAGCTTCATCCTCTTTATTCATTCTGTCAAGACTCGCTTTTCACCATGCTTTTGCGAGTACTCTCTATGGAGCAAAAATAGATGGTATAATTTTTGCAGCTGTAGAATCAGCAGCTCAGTAGACTCTTTCAAATAAAAGGAAAATCTGTTTTGACATGTTTTTTCTTCAGAATGTTGGCCTTTTAGCTGAAGTATCTCATCCCTTCACTATTGTAGGAGTAAAACAAAAATTCAGCCTGTTTTCTGTTTACTGAAATGTGTAAATAAATAGGTTGTGGGGGAGCATCAGAAATTAATAAAGTCAATATGTATCTGTAGGTAGGTGTGCTTCACTGCTAGTTAACAGAAAAAAGAAGTCACTTCAAAATAGTCATTTGCAAGGATGGCAGAATCAAATAATGTTTGCCAGTTGTGACTGTTTGACATGACTGTTAACCTAGGTTGGAAAGAAAAAGTCCTGAAAAAGCCCGTACTTGTCTGATATTTAGCATATTTTAGGGCATGTATTCCAGATGGGTGCGGATGCAGAACCTTGGGATATTTCTGTAAAGCTGGTATCTGCATTGCTAGTGACTACTGTCATCTGCCAAAGCTATGCTTTGTTCTTTCCACTGGTGCTTGTGGTGGAGGGCTGAGATTTTTTTTCAGGGCCACAAGTTTCTTGTTCTTTGTGGTTGGAAAAATAATCGGTACGTGCCATTTCTGAACTCAGAAATCAGAATGTAATATGCTTTCAGTTTTATATAGTGGAGTGGTGTGGAAGTCTTACAGCATCTGTAATGTTGTTGCTTTTGATCTTGAGCCACTGACCTGGATCATGTGACTGAAGTAGCCAAAAAGGTTCAGTTTATTGCCAGCCAGGCCATAGTGCATGAAACGCAGTTAGCTGATTCACTAAAATGAAAAAATCTTGAAGTAAAAGGAGGGGAAATGTGTGGCTATAAAATTCAAATTAACAAAGGTATGACTATAAAAAAAAAAAAAGAAAAGAAAATGTAAGTTGAGCAATTTAAATTTTCCCTTTCAACAAAATCTATTGATGCTTCTACCTAGGATTTTTCAGAAGATCCTATTTAAACCATCTTTATTTTTAAAAATATAGAAATATATTTACATTCTTTATATATACATTTTCACAGATTATGGTCTCTATACATGATTTCTTTTACCATATTTTTTATATTTAATTTTTTGACTTTTATTTCTCTTTGGTCATTCTGTACCTCCCACTTCTGTAAAGGACGTTTTTCCCGCTTTTGTTGAATCTACAAAAAGCTTTCATCAGTGCAGAAGGGCTTCCTCCAGGACATCCTTGTGTCTATTATTTCATTTTGGCTCTAAAGATGACAAGTCTTTTTCAATACATAGAGTAGTTTAACTCCTTGAGCTATTCTGGTGGTGAAGTTCGTACCTCTTCAAGTCTTATCTTGGTCCCTACTGATTTTGCAGTTTCAGGTGAAAGTAATTCTCTGAGTGACGGGCATATTGAGCCGCTGCATTTTGGTAGCCCTGAGAGGTAGACGGGGATGCTTCATTGCTTGTATGCGATATACGTAATGCGATATTCTGTCAATAAAATTTAAGTGGTCTTTGTAGAATATACCCTTTTATGCCCTTGAGCTTTATAAGTTTTTTCCTCTGGAGTATCTAACATGACAGGAATGCTTAATTCAAGTGACTCATGCAGTTTGTGCCTCAGTTTCCTGTATTGCTAACTTTAATTAAAGTATCAGTAATATAAGATATACTTTTAAATTTTCAAATTTCTGGTTCTTTTACTCCACCTACATTTGTCTAAACAGCAATGCCTGTGTCACAACAACAGATACTGGTCCCGAGGCCAACAATTTTTTTTCGACTGTACTCGGTAATGTTTTATGTTTTCTAAATAGTCTGATTCATTTCTAAGGCAGACAGGACTTTATGCAGAGAAACATGAGAAGTTTTTTAGTGAGGTTTTTAAGTAATGCTTTTTGTCCCTGCTACCTTATTTGCACCCACAATAGTAGTGTTATTGTCATAGGTCCAACAAAGGAGCAAATGCAAAGCAACCATGTCACGTTATTTCCGGCAATGCAAACATGCCAGGAAGTACTTGTGCCAAGTTTCAGCCTTTGCAGGAATGAGAGAAAGGACCAATAGTTTCTTGGTGGCACTTCAGAATACAAATATGTTTTCCCTTGTCCCAGTTATGGGCTTATAGAACAGTATTTTAAGCTACTTAAGTAATTGTTAACTCAGTTGCTAAGGGATGGAATGTGTTAGATAACACCAAGAAATCTTTTTAATGATATCCAGAGAGACTATGAAAAAATCCTTATGTTACCAGTAATTTTTTATCAAGAAGAGCTGGCAAAGGTTTAAGCCAGTTCTGTAGTATAAAGATGGTCAATGAAAAGCAACAGTTCCTGTTAAAGGGTATTGATGTTATGAAGGTTCCAGAATAAACTATGTTAGTATAAAAGACCTGTTTACATTAAGGAATTTGTTTTGATTTTGGTTCAAATCAGAATAAGCTTACAACTTATTTTTCAGTGGAAATTACATGCCTGAGGGATGGGATGCCATCCAGAGGGACCTGGACAAACTTGAGAAGAGTGGGCCCTTGTGAACCTCATGAGGTTCAACAAGGCCAAGTGCAAGGTCCTGCACCTGGGTCAAGGCAACCCCCGGTATCAATAGAGGCTGGGGGATGAAGGGATTGAGAGCAGCCCTATGGAGAAGGACTTGGGGTACTGGTGGACAAAAAGCTGGACGTGAGACAGCAATGTGCACTCACAGCCCAGAAGGCTGCATCAAAAGAAGGGTGGCCAGCAGGTTGAGGGAGGTGATTCTGCCCCTCGACTCTGCTCTGGTGAGACCCCACCTGCAGTACTGCGTCCAGCTCTGGAGCCCTCAGCACAGGAAAGACATGGACCTGTTGGAGCGGGTCCAGAGGAGGGCCACAAAAATGATCAGAGGGATAGAATGACTCTCCTATGAGGAAAGGCTGAGAGAGTTGGGGTTGTTCAGCCTGGAGAAGAGAAGGCTTCAGGGAGACCTTATTGCAGCCTTTCAGTACTTAAAGGGGGCTTATAAGAAAGATGGGGACAGACTTTTTAGCAGGGCCTGTTGCGAGAGGACAGGCGGGAATGGTTTTAAGCTAAAAAGGGGTAGATTTAGACTAGATATAAGGAGGAAATGTTTTACAAGGAGAGTGGTGAAACAGTGGAACAGGTTGCCCAGAGAGGTGGTAGATGCCCCATCCCTGGAAACAGTCAAGATCAGGTTGGACGGGGCTCTGAGCAACCCGATCTAGTTGAAGATGACCCTGCCCACAGTAGGGGGGTTGGACTAGATGACCTTTAAAGGTCCCTTCCGACCCAAACTATTCTATGATTCTATTCTATTCTATGATTCTTTGTAAAATGCTTTTGTATTTAGTTGTGGACCAGAAGTAGTAAAGGTACAGTTGCAACTTGTTGAACCTATATTAGCTTCATGCTCCCTGGGGACTTCATCAGTCGAGAGTAAACCATTTTATGTAAAATTCTGGCTTCACTGACCTCAGTGAGGATGTAGTATTATCCCCTGTCTTTAGAGCAAGTCTCTCCTTGTCTCTCCTTTGACAAGAGTGAAGAACAATGAGCAAATCCAAGACCAACCATAGTGCATAGTTTTCTATGCTCTCCCTGTTAGACAAATAGAAACATCTTTTGGTCTAAAGGACTGTTAATTTGGCACTGGTTGGAGTCTAGAATTAATCTAAATTATACAGTGTAAATCTAGGTAGCTCAACTGAAATCAGTCAAGTAATTGTGAAACAAATGTGAGTTGAAGCTTACATTTTGAATACATATTAATAAGGGTTTGCATTTCTTTAAATGTTTAATTAATAGTAATTCTCAGACTTCTTCAAGAAGCATTATAAACCAATAAAAGACAATGTTAAGGTTGAACTGAATTTGAACCATGCTGTAAGGGTTGAAAATGTGCAAGATTCCCTGTATTTAAAAAAAGTTTTGTACATCAACGTTGTGCAATTAAGATGTATAAGTTCCAGTGTGTATGGCTCTAAATCAGACTTCAGTGATTTTTAATGATAGACTAGTTCTCTCAAACACATGCTGAATTAGAATTATTTTGATATTTCAACAAAATTCATAGGCTTTAAGGTTATAGATTCCGGTGCTATCTGTCAATCTATTCAATAAATTCCTATTCTTTTTGAATCAAGCCTGAGAGTTTAGCTTTAGCTATCAAAACCCTTTTTAAAATCCATGATCATTTGTTTTCAGATACAGCGTTAGGCTGTGATTGCTAAGCTTTCTTTTGCTATTCTGTCATCAACTTTTCCTTTTCGACACGGATAGATCTTTCAAGACTGGAAAAAGTAGTTTCTGTTTCCATGCAGATTATTTCTCTCAGCTGCAAGCCCAAAGTGCAAGAAACGAAAGTTTCCAATTATTTAAGTGGAAGAATTGCCTATTCTTAACTGCTATGAATAACTATAATAACTGCTCTTTTTGTTTAGCACTCTGGGGGAGAAGAGTTATGATTTTGCTTTATATATAAAGTCTGCTCTTTCATGATTTAAATAGGTTAGATAAAATATTAATTTAATTATGCACTGCACATATGCGCAGCATTAGTATGTTATTCCGGTTGGCTAGCACTGCATGAATGAAATAGCTCTTTCAATCTAATATTTTTGTTTTGAGGTTATTAGTATCACTATGTGTTCTCTTAGCTATGATAATAGGAATAAGACTGCTATGAAAAGGATACTATTCAATACGTGATAACCTTATAAATTCCAGCAAAAATACTCTTTATAGTAGGCAAAGAATAACAGTCAAATACATTACTGTTGTAAGTAGTATTTAATTGTGCAAAATATTCTAGCAGGGGTAAGGCTGTGTACAGAATAAAGATTAATGCTTCTTTCCACTTGAGCCAGAGAGGGCACGTAAACAACCTGATACATAGCAGTTAGGGAGCAGGGAGAAAGCATACGCATTTTGCTGATCTACTAGAAGGGCTAAAGATTGCAGGACCCCATTCAGACTATCCATCTTGACGCCTCTTTTCTCCGAGTTGCCAAGGCTGATCGTGATGCTGCCTCACTCCTAGACTCTGACGTTTGCCTATACTTTGAAATGAGCCTTATCGCGGTTCTGCAGCTGATTGGATACTCCCTGAAGTCATTGATCTGTTTCTTTTGATTTCAGTGGACACCAGATTGGGATCATAAAGAAGAAGATTAGATAATAAAAAATAGTCTGGATGATAAATGAGAATCTCCAGTCTCTGGATTATTGAGGACTTGATGAATCAGTGGACAAACTACAGTAGCACACAGTGCAAATTATTTCTCTTCTTGCTTTAAAGACAGAACCAATTTACTACCTATACATTCAACATTTGACATTATGAAATCTAGTTAGTCAACTAGATTTGAAGGGAGGCTCAGATTTAAATTTTTTACTTAAGCTTGTCTTTGTAACCTGAATCAAGCACTTCAAATTTTGCTTCAGTTTTTGTATCTGCAAAACGATGAAATACTTTGCTAGCATATTCTTATTGTGGTTAGTTAAGACACTGCTGTAGGGCTGGAAGCCTGGACCCTTTTTGCAGTGACAGGGAGCCTACAGGGCTATGTACTTTGAAGCTTTCATAGAGTGAGTGATCAGTCTAAACAGTCTACCATTGCAGAGGAGAATGCATCAGTGGAGAAACAACAGTAGGTAAAAAGAGAGAATCCAGCTGGGGCAAACTGAATTCCAAATGAAACTGTTTCCAATTAGACCATGTTAGGTGCTTGGAAATAAAGTAGAAAAGCAAAGAACAGAATTTGCCAATAAGTACCAAAAGAATTAAAAACTCTGGACACTGACTCTGATTGGCATGATAAAAAAGAAAAATTATGAAAGGCATGTCTACAGAATTCACTAGCTGTAAAAGTCTCAAATGGCAAATTTCACATAGGCAACATAAAAATAAATTGTAAGTCAGCTCTGGAAGCCCTTAAACTAAAAAGGGATTCTTTGATCTAAAAGATTTTTTTTTCCCTAAGCATGTAGGGAATGGCAAGAAAATGGGTCTCTCTTTGGAGGAAAAAAAAAAAGTTTTTTTTTAATTTCAAGTCAACAGGAGATGGAAATTAACCCCCATGGACCAAAAGTATGCTTTCCAATGCATCATGTTATTTTTACCAGGTTTGCAGACTTTTTAATATACAGCATGGCAGGAAGTTCACAACTATTTCTCTCCTGAACATTCTGGTAGAGGAATTGATATCAGACTGAAAGCAGAATGCTGGATTTTTGCCACGGTTACCATCTGAACTTATTCTAAAATTGTTAACAGGCATTTGTTTCAGAATGTCTTATTTTTCTTCTTTCCTCTCAATAGTTAAGTCCCTGCAGCTGTCCCTGATTTTGACTGTTGCTTCTGATAATAGCTCTTAGCTTCTAAGCTGATTTTAAAAGAAACTGTCCATCATTTCCTTCACTGAGACCCTTAATGTGGGACACAGTTGTTTGCCATAAAGGCATAGCATAGAATAATGCTGTGACAGGACTTTGGAAGAATTTAAATGTAATAACTGTAAACTAAAACTGTAAAACTAAACTGCAAAATCTTCTCATTCATTATAGTCACTTTGTCCTGTGTTTTCTAGCTGAAGAGTTTGTATGACTTCTTATGTACTGTAGACCTGCATACATAAGATTTATAATACTTTACTCTGTTATATGGAAAGTTCACCTTTCCATTCATAAGTTATTGTCTAAAAGTGTTTGAAGGTTTACAAAAGCCAATAAAAAGACAGCTTACTGATGTGTACTACATAAAGTATATTTGAATAAGACAGGGAAAAAAGAATTAAATGTTTTCCAGCTGCTAACGTGCAGTGAGGTCTCATATTCTTCGCTTCGCCTGACATGTATGTCAGGTTGTATTACATATGTACATTCAATCTACCAAAAAATTGAAATATAGAATATATGAAACCATTAGGAAGAAACATTAATTAAAGCAGGTAGAATTGAAGATATGTTATAGGAATTGTTCATGCCAGCAAACCAAAAGTAAAACCAAACAATTCTTGAAAAAATAATATATATGTCTTGGAAGTGTAATGTCTTTGCTTTCATAATAGAGAATAACACAAGTGGACATTGACAATAAGTCATTTGGATCTGTCTTGGTTATTAAGGGTCATTGGACACTGTTTCAACTGTGTCTCAAGGCAACAACGGAAATCATGATTCATGTGTAAAAATATAATTCCATAAAAATTTCACAGAATCCTTTGCTCTTTACACCCCATTTGAAAAAATGTAATGTTTTCTGAAAAAGGGAAAAAAAATATAATTTGCTTTATGTTTTTTTGACAGGGCTTTTATAAATGCATTAGTTAATAAATTGTGATACCAGTTCTGAAGTCAGTTTTTGTACATGAAGACATTTCTATATATGCAGCGTATTTGAGAATGGCATACTGAAGTGGCTCAGAGGGTTGAATTGTATGATCTGATATACTACATCTTGGCATATATTTGAAGAAAAATGTTTTATATGTTTATGTGTTTAGAGAAAACTGCTGGCTGTTCTTGGAGGTCTTACGAGAAATCAAGCCTGAAAGCTTTTGTCTTTCAGTCTATATCTCAAGTAGTCTTAATACAGAGGAACAGTGAGTATGATAATTCTGTAAGAGAGCAATCTCCTGCGGCAATTTTCTGTTGAGTGACATATGAGACATATGAGACAGGCTTATCACCAAAATGGACAGGGGCCATAATGTTATCTCCACAGTCATATTGGGAGGGGGGGAGGAGAATTCCAACTGTTTACTATGTCCTGCCTTCTGAAAGCTCAATAATTGTATTTTGAATACCTGAGATGGAGAATGACGGAGTCCAGGGTTACTTCTGACAGCTAGACATGGAGTCTGCAGACATTAACAGCTGACATTTTTTCCTTTGACGTTCATATTTAGGGCTAACATAAGTCTTTAAAAATGCCAAATGCAATTAAAAATTTAATTCTGTTTATATTAGCTGTCTATGTTGAGTATGGGAATAGTTGAGATTACTGGCAAAGGCTAGGGAAATTTAAAGTGCCAAGGACAGCTGGTAACACTGAAGAAAGTGGAAAAGGCCAACAAACACTGGTGGTCACAAAGGTCCACTAAATAGCAGAGGGCTGGAAACGGCTGCAGTGGGAGGAGAACTGGGTTCTGCTCTGTCCAAGAAGCAAGTGGTGTCAGCAGGAACGTGTGTGAGTTGTATTAAGGGGAAGCTTTGGAGGGGTTTTCAGAATGTCCTGAAGCTTTTCAATACTATGTTGTTAATCCAGAAGACAAAACCCTAAATTAAGAAAGTTTATCACTAATAGAACTAAAGTGTATCTTAGTAAAGAGAGGAGAAAACTACCTGTATAGGACTACCAAGATGTCCTCGTTTTGCTTAGTGCTATGCCTTGCCAAAAATTGTGTAGCCAGCTTGCTTATCTTAGCATTGGAAGTTCATGTCGGGGTGAACAAAGTGAAATTCAATCCTTTTCTTTGAGTCAAACAGTAAGTATAAATAAGAAATTAGTAAGCTGTATATACCAATATTTGACTCAGCATTCTGAGAGAAAATCTGATAATAAATCCCATTAAATGGTATGATATACCAATACTATATTAGGATATTTCAATTTGAAATTCTCCAGGCACCAGTTCTTTTAAGTATGTGTATTTCTGTATCATGCAAATAGTTTTCTTTTAGAGCACAAGTTGGATTAGTATCTGCTGTTCAAATAGTTATCATATTACTATCAACAATATTGGACTGACTTTCCACGATACTTTCACACTGAGAAGTTTTAGTCCAGTTTTAGAGGTTTTAGTCCAGATTTATTAGTCACATTCTTGAATCTTTGAGGGAACATGAAAATAGCATTGATTCTAAGTGGTTAGAATAAACTGGTTAGTGAGTTGATACAGCTTCAATTATCTTTGGTTAGATGGACTAAAAACTACCTTAAACTTATTCTAGTAGAACAAACAGAACTTTCAGAATTCCAAAATGCAGTTGTCTTTAAGTGTCAGTGCAAGAAAGGACAAATAAATCCCACTCCAAATGCCTGCCTTACACAGAGAGTCCTAAATGGAGTCTTCACCATCTAATGTCTGAAATGCATGTATCTGTCTCTACCTCTGCAATTCAATGGGGTAAGGCTGTGTAAGAATATTTATCTCTCTGGGTATTTTTGTTGCACGTCTTTTGCATTGAAAGTTTAAAGGATTTGCATTAGCTGCATGTTCAGATCCGTGTCTACACTGTGACCAATTGCCCTGAAGTGGTCACGAAACACAAGTGAGTCTGAATAGTCTGGTCATTTTGCATCCCTTCGCTTTGTTACAGATGTCAGATCCCCAGGCAGGGATGTTCAGTCTTTTTCTGCGTACAGGGAGACTTTACTTTTCAGATTTAAATGAAATTGCAACAGGATGCAATCCTGTTTCTTTGCAAAGCATGCAGCGTAAGCTTGCACTGTGCTGTTGGTTAGATGAATGTGCATTTGTCTTGGGTCTTCACTGGTTTGCAAGGTACATAAAATTTCCTTATGAATCATGATTCAAGTCTTCTCTGTTTTAAAGCTTAATACTTGAGGGAAGGTACAAACATTGGAAAGAGTTTCCATTTCTTCAAGTGAAGGTTATTAACTTGATTATGATTTACTAGGACCAAACTGCAGTTAAGTAATAATGCATTTTAATGTGCATTATTACACGTGCAAATGCTTTTAGAACAAATGCTACAGCTATTTTAATAAAAAAAAAAGTTTTACCCTGGTGACTGCTTAATAATTAATATCAGGAATGTATTAAATGAATATTAAGGCTTTGAGATATCTGAGGAGTTTAGATATGTTCATGTGATAGGGGACTTTGCTGTACATGTACACCACCTCTTTGGGATCCAACTGGGATCCATCTATCCATGTATAGATTACATAAGCAATCCATTGAAAGCTTAAATTCAAAGCCATCTGTAAAACCTCTTAGTTGTCAAACAATGAGAGGCAGAAGATACAATTTCAGCAGTCTGTAAAGCTTTAAATGATAGTCTTCTGTACAGTAATAAACATTGACAGTGTTTTGTGATGCAAGTTAGTATGTCTAAAAAGAGATGAAGATACCCTCAAGGATGACCTTTCAAATACCTGCCATTTAGAGGTAGATGAAATTGGAATTTTCCTCTTATCATTTATTGCTAGTATCTCCATGCCCAACAAAAGTAATTTTCAGCTATTCAAACATGTGTTCAATGTATAGGTTAGCACTAGAATTTCACGTCAGGTATGATTAAAGTCACAAACTTTCTAATAGTGGGAATCAGAAGAAGCAATTTTTGTTTTTAAGAAGTATCATCTCTCTGAATTAGGGTGGTGTTTTTATGTGTAGCCTGAAGGGATGTGGAGAGGCAGGACTGAAGGGAGGGAAAGGATACGGTGTTGTAAAAACACTGTACAGTTCAGATACAGAGTTGTATCTTAGCAGTAGTAAGTGATTTTTTGGGAAAAGATTTTTGCTCTGTTTTCATATACACTGCATACACATGACTATGCTTGCATATGAATTTTTACTTAACTTAGGGATAACTTTATTTCAGTCTAAGTAGAGATGAATTTTAAACCCAATTTAAGCTATATTTATTTCAGCCTAAGATTTAAAACAAAGACATTGGGGAAAAAAACCCTGTATATTAAAACTGTAACACAGTTATGTGGTAACGTGAAGGTTTTAAAAAACAAACCACCACCCTAAAAAAGAGAATTTTTTTGAAGTATAAATTTTATATCCAAATCATGAATTATTCTTAACTTTTTTAAAACTATACCAAACACCGAAGGAGTAGTCAAATAATTAATTCCAAGAGAGACGTCTCTAACAATATCAGAAATCTAGTTTGGTACAGAAAAACTGTTTGTAGTACTGTTTGTAGTATACAAACAGTGATTTTATCATACCTATTATTTACCAGAAACTATTTTTGATGATGAGGACTAGCTTTCAAAGAAAGCAGTTGGCCTTGAATTCCTTCTTTAATATGATTATACAATTAAATCTATCTCACAAATGTGTTGCCCTATAGATCACTTCCAACCTAGCAATACTATTTCTGCTTTCATGAGGATAAATTAAGTGAAATCTTAAGGTTTTTTCCATTCATTCATTCTCTTTGTCTTATTTTGTAATCGTAAGATTTTGGATGAACGAATGTTATCTGCATGTCACAGTAGAAAATACTCAAACCTCAAATATAAATACTCAACAATGTATAACAGTCTTAACATTTTATTTCAAAAAAAAACCCCAAGCTAACCCTGTGGAATCTTACTCAGTTTATAGACTCTCTTAGATTTTTGGTAATATTTGTCTGCTATTTTTTTCCCGTCTTTCCCCAGAACGTATTCATTTCTTTATACAAGATTGAAGTGAGCATTGTAAGATATGGATGGCTGGTATATGACTAACAGTACTTAATAACACTTGTGAGAATGACTAAATGTTGGCTGAAAATATTTCTGTGCACTGGAACTGCAGTGAAATTGCTGTGCTGAGAAAATTGCTGTTGAATCAGACTGCTGCTCAAGGAAATAGAATAATTTGCTTCATTCATTAGGGTCACTAGGCAAATTGGCTGCAGCTTTTCCTTCAGACTGATACAAACAACTATATTAAATGCAGAAGAGTGACAAATGCAGAAAGGTGCTGACAGAACAAGGAAGTGGTTTGAAATACTAATTCTGTGGAAGCCTATGTCAATATTCTATGCAGATGAAACTATCCTAGTGTACCATGATGAATGCTCAGCTGTAATAAATACAATCAGTCTTTCACATCAGTCGGTCTTTTATGTACCTCTGCATCCTGAGTCCTTCCAATTCTTCTGACAGTCAGCAAGGAGCTAAAGTATAATACCCTCTTAACTGAACAATTTTAAACGTGGCTGCTTGAATCTGACCGATTAACTGCATACTCACACTTGCTCCCACAGATTGCTACCATTTTAATGTAGAACAGGAATCTGCTCTTAAAGCTTTCTGAGACTCAGTATATCAAAATGGAGGCTATTATGCCTGCAGAAGGTAACAGATGCACTATGGCCAGTGGCTACAGAAGCATTGCCACTTCCGCTTAGCCTCCCATGGCTCCCTCCTCTACACAATTATACCTCAGCTCAGACGAACAATATTACAGCTCGCAGTGTTTAATAGTCCCAAGATCACACAAGAGTCAGTGACTGAGTCTGTCCTGGTTTCCGATTCGCTGCTGGAATGAGAGAGCCAGATGATTCCACTCGCAATGACAGCACTGCAATGACAGCACTGTGATATGTACAGGCATTTACTGCTCATCAGTATCAGGGATGAGGCTATTGGGCTGGCTCGCAGGAGCCATCAAGCAGTCAGCTGATAGCAATAGCTTTCAGTGGTAATTGACCAAGGCTAGAACATAAGTCTTTCATCTCTAAACTAGCTTACTTGAGTAGTCCTTAAGAAAGGCTGCTAAACTAATTTCTGATTTCCTCTTTAAATAAAGAAAATATGTAATTCTGATCCAGACCATATCGACATAGCTCTATGGATTTTACTTGTTCATAACTGTTGCAAGTCATTATATATAATCTTTTTTTTCTAGTTGGATGATCTATAGACAGGCAATAGATCTTTATTAAATATGAAACCCCACTTTAATTCCCTTCACTTATGTTGTTAGGTACAGATTGCACAGCCATGATTTGCTATATCAGTTTATGGAAAAATGAAATAGAGCCTCAAAACCCACCGTCTTTAAATTGCTGAAATGCCTTTCCAGTGAGAAACCACCACCTGCAAATGAACACATAACATGTCAAACTGGTCGCATAATGTAGTTATTTGATAGTGTCTGTATGAAAGTTTTCAGAACATGCTGTGAGAATTCTTTTTAGAAAGTTGGCAAAATTCTGAGAAGTCTCCTTAGTTCTCTTATTCTGTTAGAAGGTTATAAACGAGATGTGATCAGGACATTTCTTTATGTAAACATTTAAATTTAATTCAAAGTCCATCCAGATTTAAGGGGTCTCAGCAGGCTGATATTAAGGCATTTCAATGTCTAACAGGTAAGGAGAGCAAGCTTATCCAATGGCTGTCTCGATATACCTTATACTTTTTAATAACCAAGCACCCATACATCTGTTTTAGATGGCAGCAGGTTTTGCATGAATGTAAAAAATTATCCAGCTAACATTGTGTTGTCTCAGATAGCGGTGAGTAGTTGGTGCACAAAGCTGCTTACAGAACAGGGAAGCACAGGGGTGTAGTTCTTCCTGAATGTCCCCCCAGAATTCTGCAAATGAGAGCATTCCCCCCAAAAAAGAGTCTCTGTTTAAGTCCTAAGTAGATTTTACTCCTATCAATATTTCTCCTCGTTTTCTAAAGCCAAATGGCCTTCACAACATTTGTAGCACAAGTTTCAAATTCTGTATATTTGCCCTATTAAAAGTTATTTACTTTCCTTTTTTTAAAATTTCATAACTAAACATTTTATATTCTTTTAGTTTTTAATAACTTGGAAAACCGTGAGCATTACTACTTTATTTACCTCTACACCTTTTGTACGTTAGCATATAGTCAGTCAATTTTTTGTTTTGTTTTGTTTTACACTCATGAAGTGTAATTTCATGAGGCAGTGTATCAATAATGAGCAATGAGACATCACCTAACTGAAGAATAAGCTTTTAACCTTCAACTTTCCTGCTATTAAGTACACATGATGAAAATTGTGTTTTCAGCCATAACAGCTGTTTAGAGTTGCCAGAAACATAGAAAGTCATACTATCAGTTGGTGTCTAAAAGCTTTCTTAAGATTGGGTTTGGATACTCACTCTAAACCAGGCAACTTGTGTTTCAGGTTATATTTGCTGGATTTGGTACAAATGTTCAAGTTCTTTCAAGATACAGTTACCTGGCAACTCAAATTGAGATTCCTGAAATTGATAATCAGTTTTGAAAGTATTCCTTCACTTTTCTTTTTACCAGTTTCCTCAGTGAAGGGGAGGCATTAAACTATATACTAAAGTTCTGCGCCTGAATCTGTTAGTAACTTTGTAATTCCTCTGTCAGGAAGTATTTAAAATATAATTCCCTCAATTGGCCAGGTCACTTAAGGAAATGTTTTCAATTATGGGACTGACATCAATTTTTTTGGATAATAAATGAGCTAAGTGGGCATTTGGCATCTCTACTACTGTCCAGTCATAAAAGCATTTTTTACTGTCACTGCTTTCAGTAGCAATTTAGGATTGAATTGTTGCCATTTAGACTATATTATGACATTTACGGAATCAAAACACACTGAGTCCATTGAGTTGTCCTCATCACCTCAATGATCAAGACTCAGAATTAAGAAATGTTTGACTCTGATACAAATCTTGTTTTCTCTATTCTGCTGGTGTATATTAGCCAGACAAGAAGTAACCCTTACATAATTAAGCAGGGTGAGTAATCCTTGAGTTCTTTGATTAGAGAAGTACTGAAGTTTATAAGAATATCAAGGTAACTGATTTTAATGCTTATACATATATGACTGCAAACTTAGACTTTGATTTGATTAGCTTTCTAGCTAATCTGCCTACTAACATATGCATTCCCTGTCTATCATGGTATTACATGAATGTTTGTTATTAGTCTCTTCTTTTCACTTATATGCTTTGAATATGGGGAGGTCACACACTCCTGATTTTTCTTTGTGATTTACAGAACAATTTTTGAAGAGTGGGCAGAATTGTGTAGTTGTATTTATATCTTCATCTATTGATGCTTGGAAGCACCTAATAAAGTAACTAAACTATGAAATAGTACTGGCTGCTCTCAGGAACATGTGATAGGGACTTCACAAGGACAGGGAGTGTACAGTATCTCAGGATCAATGGTGTAATTTCAAATAAAGTCAGAGTATTTCCCTCTTATTTTCACATCAGAACAATTACAGTGACATACTACTTTCTGTTGATTGCATTGAACACTGATTCATCTTTTATTTAGCTACAAAATGAGGGGCTTATAAAAAAAAAAGAAAAAAAAATCATGAGCATGAATCTGAAGCAGTACCCCAGTTAAAATGGTCATTTACTTCAGATATTTAGAGGTATAATTAAGCCTTCTCTGGATGTGGACAATAGCAAGTTAAGTGTTAACATTCATCAACTGAATTTGTACTATTATCCCAACAGTTAATATGTATGGAGATCTGCTTTTGTCATTATCACTGTTCTAATAGCCTTTCAGGGAGATTAACTGTTAAAGCAAATCTGGTATCAATAAATAGCCCATAGGAATTTCTTCATTTATGTTGTTTTCTTTTTGGACAGCAGATATATTTTCAGTAGGGGCTTAAAATCCCATTTTAGAAAGGTCTTGGCCTTACTCTAAAACTTTATTAGAGGAAAAAAAAAATTCTTACTTCTCTGGCATTACTGCCTTGTGTGCTTTAGGATATGATTAAACTAACGCGTCCAATTAATTTCAC
This sequence comes from Calonectris borealis, assembly GCF_964195595.1. Lineage (NCBI taxonomy): Eukaryota > Metazoa > Chordata > Aves > Procellariiformes > Procellariidae > Calonectris > Calonectris borealis. The sequence goes on from NC_134317.1 coordinate 36,362,336, forward strand.
CTTGAGTAACCCATTGTGTCAGATGCATAGAAGAAATTAACTGTGTCCTAGGCCACTTACAGGATTTTTTTCTAGAAGATAGTCAAAGCTCTATCTTTTCTAGATAGCGTAGAGTGTTCAGAGAGGTGTTTGGTGAATGATTTAATATATTTATACAGTTACTATTTTAAAAATAGTGTGCGTTCAGCGGGATATAATGGTGAAGAGAGTAGGGAATAGTCACTACTCTAACCTTTACTGCTCTTGTTATGAACAGTTGTTATATTTCATGCTTTTATTGCTGGTTTTGTATATGTCTAGTCCTTTATACAGGCCTGTATACAAGCGAGTGAAATATGCTGTCATTTAGCAGGATAAAATTCCTGGTGGTTTCCTCTCTTGGTGTCCTTTTAAGGATAAGCTGTGCTGAGATTTGGACTTTCTTTTTTTTTGCGTGTTTTGGGAGAGCTGTTGTCTGTCTTTTTTTGCTTTACAGATTTTGGAATTTTTCTGGATTTATATTGTTATGATAGTCATTGCTATAACATACGAAGCAGGCTGGATTTCTCTTTTTCCTCATGTGTAGCTAAATGCAGTTGAGAGTCAGGATGGGAATTGTAAATGGATCTTAATGTTAATGCTTAGTTATATAATTATTTATTTTTTAAAAAAAAAAAAACCACCTAACTTAGTGTTTTAATATTAGGGGGAAAAGTAGAGAAACTCCTGAAATTTATCTCTCTTAAAAGGTTTGTGAATAACTTGTGTAATACCAGGGCTGTCAAAATATGGCCTTGTGAGGTTGTGTGAAACTTAGTTTTGTGTTGTATTTGCCTGTGGTATTATCTCAGCCCTTGAAAATATAGAAACCTTTGCATTCTTTTTAAGTGTTTGTTTTGTTGTTTTTTTTCCCAAAGCTGAATCCTTTTCTGCCTGCGATGGACAAAAAGTTGGTCAGCCTTTTATTACCTTTCAACTTTGATAATTGTAATGATCTCATTTCACTTGGTATCTTTCTGCTACTTTACCTTCCCATGTTTTACTTTTTTCCCTAGCTTCCTAAAGCAACAAGAACAAATTGACAGGCATACAATTGTATGACAGAAGGGAATTCTAGCTTTTAGGATGTAACCAACTATTTTAATTCTTGTCATTTCAATTATGATTTTGTGGCATTGGCATACTGCATCATGAGCAGGCAAATGCTACTGTAATATCAGATGGCTATGAATGCTTGGAAAAGACAGTAAATACATTTCCAAAGGATAAAAATCACAGCCTAAAGAGAGTCAAATACATATCTATCCTAAACATGTCTGCTTCTGGTTAACATAAGCATACATCTATCATGCTTTCAGCTGTTCTGATAAAAATGCTATATAAAACATTTGAACTCTGTTGAATACAGTGATTCATCCTTGTAGGAGTATGCCCATATACTGCAACACTGTACATTGTTCTGACAAAATGCAGGAAAATTTATAACAAATTACTCTGCCTTCTTTAGGTATCAGGAATCAAATGTGTTTCTGCACAATCAAAAGAAGATAGAGAAACTAGTTGAAGTTGTGGTCTCACAAGTCAATGACAAAATGCCATTCATTTTTAGAAGACTAGGAGTTTGGGTGACAGGGTTTTGCCTCTCCCTACAGCCAGACATACGTGAATCTAGATTCTTGACTGGAAAGAATCTAGAGAATGTAGAGCTATGTGAATAAAAAATTTTAATAGGTATCTCCCCATATTTCCATAAATTCTGTCCTTGAAGCATCCTGATGCCTTTGATCATTGTCATGCCTTACATTGATCAATGCAAAATCAAATGTAAGGATAACAACATGGAACACAGGAAGGACAAAGAGAATCTGCAGCTATCTTTGTACAGCAATATAGCTGAAATACATAAATGTTGAAATATATAAATGAACCTGGCTTAATTTGAAAATAGTTTCAGGCTTTTCATTTTTAAAAAAAAAAAAAAGTTCTCTAATTCACTATTTATTTCTATAACCCTTTTTTTGTAGTGAGGAATTCCCCAGGTTAGGTCTGTTTTGTCAGCCCTTTTTTCCAGCTGAGCTGGATGTGTCTTGGTGTTGTTTCATGAATGAGTCATTGATTCAGTCAGGGTTAAAGCTAATTTCTCTTAGCTCCTGTTTTGCCCTTTCTGTTATAGTCTTCACGGGTTACTGCAGGAATCCAAAGTGGCAATGCAGTTTGTGAAGTGGAACTGTAAAGAAAAAGGAAAGAAACCTAACTTCAAATTCAATTAACTTCTAAACAAACAAAACTTTTCAACAATTAAAATTACTTTAAATATGTAGTACCTTTTGGTTTGTGAAAATAGGTGGAAGCATAAAATCAAGTAGATTCTCCTTCTTTGCAACTACATCAGTCCTGCTTGTATCTTTGTAATCACATTGTGTGCAAGCTATTGTATGTGTGAGAATAAATCCTTGTTTTGTTTTGTTTGAAATTTATTTACTATATAGGGAAGCCACACAAGGTTTTTCTCTCTATGAGCTTTTGCTAGTAAATTTCTACGAAATAGGAGAAATTATATCTAGATTTCTGCTAATATGGTAATATATTTTTTTAATTCCAGATTAGCAGTTTGGGAAATTACAAATGAAATGGAATGGAAAAAATGAGAAGTTGGAAAGGGTCTATTTCTAAAGTTCTTAATACTGTAGCTCATCTCTTTTAACAACATTGTATATGAAACTGTAGTTTAAAGGTTTTGAGAAGGTTGTTAAAGTCCTTTTTTTCATAAGGTTTCTAATTCTTAAAGTGTTTCACTCTAGACAAGACTTTCACAACTGAAGGTCCCAGTCCAGAATCATAATCAAAACAAAAATATTAACCAGGTTTTAGTTACACAGTAACATGCATCTCAAAGGATCCTTAGTGTCAGGATGTGATGGAAACATGCGGCATTTAGTGACCTGTGGCTTAAGGGAGGAATCTCCCTAGGAAGGCCTAATTTCTGTGGTTGTTTTAAAATCAGAAGCAGAAACATAAATTAATGAGGAAGCATTCTTGGCTCATCCAGCTAAGCTAAATTCCCAAAGGTGAAATCTCCTTGTAGATGAAAGCTTAGAAGCAAAAGAATCAACCAATTAGACTTGAATAGGTTAATTTGGAGAGGCTGATGAGCATAATCGATTTAGCTTTTGAACTGGCCAGGAAAAAGAAGGATGCTTCTTGGTGCTAGCTGAGAGTCAGTGAAACAAAAATGCAAGTACTACTAAAAAGAATGATCAGAAAAATAAAAAGGCTTTTGTCTATTGCAAGAAAAGAACAAGTCTGAGAATCATCCACAACCTGCTCTTGGGGCCTGTTTGAGAGCCTGAGGTTTGAATGTGTTCTCTTGTATGAAAGGTCTGTAAGTGGGGAAGGAGGCTGTATGAAAATAATAAACTCTCGAAGTTGAGAATAAGAGAAATACGAAGAACTTCTTGCTTTCTCTCTGTCATCTGCTTTCCTTATCAACTCTGATTTGCCTCAGTGAAAAAGATGAGAAAGTACAATAGGAGAAATATAGAAAGCACTGGGTATTATTAATTTTCTGTCTTTAGAAACAAAGATAAAGATAGTAGGTTGGGATCAGGCAGACTGAGTTAACACAATTTGTATTGTTCGTTGTTTTTTGCAATGGCAGCTTAACTTGGAAAAAAGTTAATTTCACTTTTTTAAAAATTAACTCTGGAGGGAGGGGAGTGTTTTTCCTGTGACACATTTGAATCATACTTGTCATGTGGTCCCTAAGCATCATGGGAAATCTAAATATTGGATGTTATTTAAAAATAAAAAAATTGAAACTTAAATCAAAAGCCTAATCCAAAGTCCCCTGGACTCAAAGGAATCGATCCCACTATCTCCAGTAGTCCCTGGATCAGATTTGGTTCTCACTGAAGAAATATAAAATCTCCCAGCAGTATCATTTGCTATGTTACCAGAGATTTAGCTACCTATTCTTAAGGTTGGTTGCTTTCATACAGCCAGGTGTTGTAAATATTTATGCTGGAATAAATTTGTTTGTCAGGGGTATTTAGTCCAAATGATCCATGTAGCTGAAAAGGTGCCTTTTTCTGCCCAAGGGCTCTGGTAAATTTTTGATAGATAATTTAGAAAGGGATAGACTGTTCTAAATATTTATTGGATCCCTGACCTTTCTGTCTTTCTCTGTGACTTGCATTGTCTTTGGATATTGAAGCAAATATAACTGGTTCTCCAAAAAGCTGTGCAATATAACTTCTGTAATCTGTGAAAAAGGCACCAGATGTTACTGGGATCCCAAGTTTCCCATCTCTGCTTTGGACTTGCCTTCTCCAAAGCATGGTTATTAAACTTAGGCTACAGCAATAAAAGCTTCTTTTTGAAGACAGTGACAGTGTTGTCTGATGCTCTTATGTTGTGGTTTAAAATACTATCTAAAACAGCCAAATGGACAGCACATCAAAGCATGTCAGAAGTTGTAAAGGAAAGGATGCTTCCTTTTTAGGCAAAATGATAACAGGATTAGCATATTTATAAGCACAAATGTTGAGAGGACAGGTTTTTGTCCTCAGTTATAGTCCTGGAATAACTTTCTTCCTCTGTTATTCAAAACTGAAAAAAATTTGCTGAAATCCACAAATAAAGCAGACCTTAGGAAGCCTTAATGTTCACTCATAGTGTTGCTGTTCTGTAAAGCACATTCATATTTCCATCCTGGGTTATTAAAGACAATGCCACTGAGGTATTCTTATGTGTCTCCTTTAAAATGTTTGTAACTGTCACTGACTTCATAAAAATGAAAATTCCCTGAAGGCTTGAAAGCCTTTAATTTTTTTCCCACTTAGCACAATTTTTTATTCGCAAATTGTTGTAGGTTAGAAATCTGCGCAGTTTTTCGCATTTTTAGAAACTTGATCTAGAAAACAAGTTGTCATATATACTTACATGATTTAGTAAAGTTACTGAGATTACTTTATTCACTTTATTCCAAAAATGGATTTTCAGGAAAGCAGTTACCATTCATTGCTTTAATTGGCAACACAAGCAGAGATCATGAAATAATTCTCTCGTGTCAATTCCTAAGTCTTTTCAATGGCTTTCATGAAAGAATAGATTTTTTTGAATCTTACTTTGCCATACTTTTCAGAAAAACAGAAAATCTTGCAATGTTTTCCTTCTTGGGGGCGGGAGGGAAATCTGGACTTTGGCTGGGCAAAATACCTTGGCTAAACAGTAAAATCTTTAAATAAATCAGATTATTTCAATTTTTGATACCTGACAAAAAGCAAAACCTCACTTCTATGTTTTCAGTTAAACAACAATTAAAGACAGATTAAAAAAAAGAGTAAAAAAAAAGAAAGAAAACAGAAAATCCACTTCTCAGTGGTTTCATTTGGTAAAAGGAATGAGGAAATCACTAAGAGACTTACTCATAGGTGCCCAGTGCTTATGAATGTCATTTCCATAGATCATGGAAATGGGGATCAGGACTTCTGGAGGGCGGACTTTGGCCTGCTCAGGACACTGGTTGAGAGAGTCCCTTGGGATACAATCCTGAAGGGCAAAGGGGTCCAGGAAGGCTGGACGTTCTTCAAGAAGGAAGTCTTAAAGGCGCAGGAGCGGGCTGTCCCCATGTGCTGTAAGAAAAGCAGGCGGGGAAGATGACTGGCCTGGCTGACCAGGGAGCTCTGGCTGGGACTCAGGAAAAAAAGGGGAGTTTACCACCTTTGGAAGAAGGGCCAGGCAACTCAAGAAGAGTACAGGGATCTCGTTAGGTCATGCAGAGAGAAAATTAGAAAGGCAAAAGCCCAGCTAGAACTCAATCTGGCCACCGTCGTGAGAGACAACAAAAAATGCTTTTACAAGTATATTGATGACAAAAGGAGAGCCAAGGAGAATCTCCATCCTATATTGGATGTGGGGGGGAACGTTGCCACCAAGGACGAGGATAAGGCTGAGGTACTTACATCTTCTTTGCCTCAGTCTTTAATAGTCAGAGCAGTTATCCGCAGAGTATTCAGCCCCCTGAGCTGGAAGACAGGGACGGTGAGCAGGATAAACCCCCATAATCCATGAGGAAGAAGTTAACAACCTGCTACGCCACCTGGACGCTCACAAGTCTATGGGACCAGATGGGATCCACCCGAGGGTACTGAGGGAGCTGGCGGAGGAGCTTGCCAAGCCACTCTCCATCATTTACCAGCAGTCCTGGTTAACAGGGGAGGTCCCAGACGACTGGAGACTTGCCAATGTGACGCCCATCTACGAGAAGCGCTGGAAGGATCCGGGAAACTATAGGCCGGTCAGCCTGACCTCGGTGCTGGGGAAGATTATGGAGCGGTTCGTTTTGAGGGCACTCACAAGCCATGTCCGGGACAACCAGGGGATCAGGCCCAGCCAGCATGGGTTGGTGGAAGGCAGGTCCTGCTTGTCCAACCTGATCTCCTTCTATGACCAGGTGACCCGCCTAGTGGATGAGGGAAAGGCTGTGGATGTGGTCTACCTGGACTTCAGTAAAGCCTTTGACACTGTCTCCCATGGCATTCTCCTAGAGAAGCTGGCGGCTCATGGCTTAGACAGGTACACTCTTCCCTGGGTAAAAAACTGGCTGGACGGCCGAGCCCAGAGAGTTGTGGTGAATGGAGTTAAATCCAGTTGGCGGCCGGTCACGAGCAGTGTTCCCCAGGGCTCAGTACTGGGGCCGGTCCTGTTCAATATGTTTATCAACGATCTGGATGAGGGGATCGAGTGCTCCCTCAGTAAGTTTGCAGATGACACCAAGTTGGGCGGGAGTGTTGATCTGCTGGAGGGTAGGAAGGCTCTGCAGAGGGACCTGGACAGGCTGGATCGATGGGCTGAGGCCAACTGTATGAGGTTCAACAAGGCCAAGTGCCGGGTCCTGCACTTCAGCCACCACAACCCCAGGCAACGCTACAGGCTTGGGGAAGAGTGGCTGGAAAGCTGCCCAGAGGAAAAGGACCTGGGGGTGCTGGTCGACAGCCGGCTGAACATAAGCCGACAGTGTGCCCAGGTGGCCAAGAAGGCCAATGGCATCCTGGCCTGTATCAGAAATAGTGTGGCCAGCAGGAGTAGGGAGGTGATCGTGCCCCTGTACTCGGCACTGGTGAGGCCGCAGCTCGAATACTGTGTTCAGTTTTGGGCCCCTCACTACAAGGAGGACATTGAGGTGCTGGAGCGTGTCCAGAGAAGGGCAACGAAGCTGGTGAAGGGCCTGGAGCACAAGTCTGACGAGGAGTGGCTGAGGGAACTGGGGTTGTTTAGCCTGGAGAAGAGGAGGCTGAGGGGAGACCTCATCGCGCTCTACAACTACCTGAAGGGAGGTTGTAATGAGGTGGGTGTTGGTCTCTTCTCCCAAGTAACTAGCGATAGGATAAGAGGAAATGGCCTCAAGTTGTGCCAAGGGAGGTTTGGATTGGACATTAGGAAAACTTTCTTTACTGAAAGAGTGGTCAGGCCTTGGAACAGGGTGCCCAGGGAAGTGGTTGAGTCACCAACCCTGGAAGTATTTAAAAGACATGTAGATAAGGCGCTTAGGGACATGGTTTAGTGGGCATGGTGGTGTTGGGTTGATGGTTGGACTCAATGATCTTAGAGGTCTTTTCCAATCTTAATAATTCTATGATTCTACGATTCTATGACAGCAAGGCCATTGGCAGTTTCATTACCTCCTAAAATCAGTGAATATGGTCTATCAGAACTGCAGGACCTGCTGGAAAATATTGATCTCCTTGAACCTTAACAGCACTCCTTCAAGCAAAAGTGTTCTTATGGTTTATGCTAACACTTTTTACAGTTTACCTCAAATAGTAATTGATTTTCTATTCCCAACAAAGCATTAAACTTAGTGAGCAGATTCACATGCTGACTGAAAGCTTGAAACTGTAAAAGGGAAAAAAATAGCAAAAAGTTCCTTATTTGTCCCCTACTATCTGGGCAGTGACCACCAACTATCTGTTGTTTTTTTTAAGTTATCCATCTTAAATACCACAGAAAAAACCCCAAGCAAATCTAAAAAAAAGGCTAAATTTGCCCTGTCTGTGTGTATGACTGCAGAAAAATGATATTACAGAATACAAATTATGCATAGCTTTCAAGTTTTTTGTGTCAGTTTTTCATTTTTAAGAGGCTGCCAAAAGTTAGTTAACTCTCACTTTTCAATTTTTAATTATATATAGATGTGTATATATGTGTGTGTGTATCTTGCAGGTTTATAATCTATAAATAACAAACTGAAGACTTTACAGATGAAGTCTGAACTATTAACTGAATATGCAAGTACTAGAGGACTTTATTCTATGTAGTAGTTTGTGGTATAGCAATTAACAGTAGTTGCTTGTTCCAATCTCCTTTTATATATGCTGTGAAAAATATTCTGGGACAGTGCTGAATATTTTAGGGCTTCAGTAATGAAAAGGGTAAAATGTGGTCAGCACAGCTGCAGAAGTTGGTCAGACCTTTTCATATCTTGCAGATAATTATTGTCAGCAACAATTCAGCTTCTCCAATTTGGATCCAGGCTTCTAAGCCTAAACTTCAGTCTCTAGTAGCAATTTGAACTAATGTCAGATGGAGCTTAAGAAATACCTTTCCATGCTCCTTTGTATTTGTTCTTTCTTAAAAAAAAAAAAAAATCTTAAATTTCTCTGAGTTTCCTTCACAGAAGGTTAAAAAAAAAAAAAGAGAAAAGTTTAAGGATTTATTTGACAGCTTAAAGGAGAATAAACTCAAACTCAGGGTTCTGGGAACAGATAGGACTGTTTTCACAAAAATGGCCAGTGGATCAGGTACTAATGTACCTGCAAACACTATTAAAACTGCTTGTTAATACCCAACTTTATGCAGTCACTTTGTCACTCATGTCACAAGTCAAAACCTCTGCTGAAAGGCTGACAAGAATTTGGCAACACTTCTGTCATTTTATTTCAATAGACTAATGCCTTAAGAGACAGACTGCACAAAAAATCAGACCAATGCAATTGGTGTTGGACCATGTATAAAAATTCAGGAGCATGAGAACATATTAAAAAGCTAAAAACACAGCTCTTTCTCAATTCAGTATACTCATAATATGTTTCCTATTTCTTACTGGAAATCGACTTAAAAGGAAATGAACCTTATTTCAAACTTTAGTTTTATTTCTGCATTGAAAATCTTTCCAGCTGGGTTGCTAAATGTGCATTCCCTCTGTTTTTTCATAATGAAGCTTTCATTTTGTCTTGCGTTTCCAGATGTAAGTGCCGGTGATATCCTATCTCATTGAGAGGAAAATAGCCAGTGATAGATGCAACCATGCTATTTTAAAGTACTTTCTTTAAAAGCAAAAAGAAAAGATGGAACTAGAAAGAAAGGGGTAGTTCATCTTCTGTCAAAAATATAAATGCAAATGGAGAAGGAACATATGTATACACATGATTTGGTTTTACATTAAATATGCATACAGTACATATGCATAATAGAGAACTTATCTATAAAGTACCATGGAAATCACAAAAAAAAGAAATTGTCAGAAGTTTCCTTTAAAATTCCAACTGTTTTTTACTGAAAAGTGGAGACCTGGAAAGCTTTTACCAACCAAGATGTTTACTACTGCCATTATGATAATTTCTTTTCACAGAACAGGTAATTTGCATGAAAAGTTGTATGTGAAACTCTTTCCTCTTTAATTTGTTACATTTTGGCGTAAAGTAGCTAAAGTTCAACAGGGAAGAAAGGAAAAAACAAATGTGTTCTGTGTTCAGGTTTCTTAGAGTAACCTTATCGCTCCAAGAAGGATATAAAAAAAGTAATTTCCTTTCTATTACGAAAATTCCCTCAATGTCAGTGCCTCATTTCACTTGAGAAATGCACCTCTGCATCATTAGCCATCTAAACACATTAAAGTATTTTTAAAAAAATTTACAATACAAATACAAGCTTTCACTAGACATACCTCATGATAGGTTACAAATTACTCTTTTTATTCTCTCTATATTTTTCTGTATTTCCCAGATTTTTATCTTTTGTGATAGAAGAAAGGACACTATTTTTATTAAAATGTAGCAATAAAAAACAGAAGTTGAAACTGAGAAAAGCAAGTGATTACAAACCTTGTGAACATTAATAACCATGTTCCATTAAAAGAAAAACTCTAAACCCACAAAAATAACATGAGAGTAAGAAATTTAAGACTGCCATTCTTTACTATGCAAAGAGTTAAATCTCAAGTGGTTTCAATGCTTTCTTATCAGCATAATTTATGGTTTTTTACCTTACTGTTGTTTGGACAATGTAATAGCAACTATTAGAGCAGTAGTCTGTGTGTGCTTTTACAATTCCTCCTGGCAATAGAAGGATTAAAGATACATTTCAAATTTTCTTTAGTTTTAATCTAATTAGTCTCAAATGTAGGATTGAATATCTGCATTGTACAGACACAAACAAGCACAACTAAACTGCAGAGCTTAACCAGTTACCATCTGTCAGCTGAGCTACTGTAACTGACTATATGCATGCTTTTTGCTGATCCCAAATGTGATAAGAACAATGCTTTTTTTTTTGTCGAAGCACCTTCATTGACCAAGTGTTCTTCAACTCACCCTGTAAGCAAGCTAAGCCTGTACAGTTACCTCTGCTGTCTCTTACAGATGGCAATTTCCTGTGCTGCCTTAGCGCAATCATATGTGCTAGTTGATTCACACTGTTTCGGTGGATATGCTTTTTAAGACAGCTTTCATCATATACAGATTTGTTTTGGAAAACAAAGTATTTGAAAGAGCAGTAGGTAAGCTCATAATTTCATAGTAAAATGTATTGACGCTTTTGCATTTTCTCATTCCTCATTGTGTATTAATACACAGAGCATTTTTGTGTCAAGCTGACAGATTTCTTAAATGTTCTTTTGGGCTGAATAAGCACTGCTATTTAGGTTTCTGTTGGCTACATGGAATCCTCTGTCAGAAAACTTCTGCTTTTGACTTCTCTTTCAGCAAAGCGATGCTGATGACAGAGCTGCATGATTCTACCAATGTCTTCATGGTCAATTAAATTCACATCTGAACATCAGCCAGTGTCACTCACTTTTCTACATTGTTTATAGTTCGGAATATTTTGCACTTTATGGCAAAGAACCTTCTGGGTCAGAGAAGATGGTGGAATAACACAAAAATCATCAGAAATTCAGGCTAAGAAAAACACTAAATATTGGCTTCCAAAAGCCATTGCTCACGTTATTAAATATTACTGATCCTTTGAGTGTGTCTTCCTTACTTGGTGCAAAGTCAAGCGATTTGCCTTCAAGAGCTTTTGTTGGTGGCTTTGTGTGGGAATGCTGACACAGTGCCCACACAGTCCTGTTTAATGTCTCCACTGAGACACTAAGCTTACTCCTAGTTTTGTATGATCTGTCAATACTTTTCTGTTCCAGCACAAGGTTGAACAGTTTCACCTAAGCTCTTCCTTCACTCTGCTGCATTGTCAAATAGCACTTTAAGCAAACTTGTTTAACTTTGCACTAGGAGGAGTCATGTAGGCATAGACAGTGTAAGAGGTCACTTTTTTCTGATTTGCAGCATTTAGTTGCTACTGACAGCTGAGATGCAGTCCTAGACTTTCTACTAAATTAAATGTAAAAGGAGCAGGAGTCAGGAGGACCAAGGAAAAGTTCTGGATTGGGCCCAACATCAGTCCAATCACTCACCACAGACTTTGTCAGATAAGACATGTATGTTATGTGTGTGCCTGAGTTTAAGATAACACTGTTGTACAAATCAAGAACAGTATGTACGTTATCAATTATCAAAATAATATTAATAAGATAAGCATAATAAATCTGTAAACAGAAAACATATCCATTATCTTGTAAAGGACCTTTTAATATTTTTCTACGTGCGCTTTTTTTTCTTAGCCCAAGCTGCCCCATAAGTCACTGAGTTTTGGACAGGTAGCAAAATTCCTACTGAGGTCTATTGCACAGGTGCATGAATGCTTAAGGGCTCAGTAACACTTTTACTGAACTTCTTTTTCAACACAAGAAAGGAATTGACAGGGAGGCTTATTTTACTTAAGGGTTAATGAGATTTGATGTCTCTGATGGTGAATAATGTAGATGTAAATGATTTATTTATCTTATGGCATTCATTCTGAAATTAGAAATCCAGCCTGAGCCATATCAACTCAGACTTGCATGTTCCCATCATATTTGTCATTTAATTATGTAGATTTTTATTCAGCTTGTCAGCAACATCATCTACTTAAGCAAACTCCAAAGATCAGTATATATGGTCTGGTATGCCTAAAACTAAATCAAGTAGACCCTGTCGTCTTCTGTGAGCTGTAAAAGCATATTCTGATATTCAGCAAAGCATCTCCCATCGCCTTAGAGATGCAGGTTCTGTACTTTATGATCTGATACTGATTTCTTCTCCCTTCAACTTTCTTCAAGTGTCTTCACCTAAGATCATATTTGGGAGCCTTGGAATTGTTAAAATATTAAGCCTTGGGCAGGTGGCACCTAGAAAAAAAATAGTGCATGGAGTGTATCAGAAAAGCATTGGACAGGTCGCTGTTCAGTTCTACTGTTATCAGTATATGCCAGGAAGATTTGTAGCATTTGGGTCATCAAAGGCAAACTGATCAATCAAACGTATGTCACAAAAAAAGGTGAGAGAACTAAGATGTCTACAGTCTATTACAGGGGAATCTCAGGAAAGGTTTTGTGGGAGTTCTGTATAGCTGAGAAGTCTTCATTCCTACAGTCTGCTTTTCACAGGTTCAAAAAGGATTGATCTAGTTAGAGCTCCTTGTGAGAATGTGATCTGGGTTTACATGTTGTCAATTCAAAATTGCAAAGATGGGATATGGGATTCTATTTTTTTGGATTCTTTGATATGATCCCATTGTACTTAACAGGTATCTTGCTGTAGCATATAATAGAATGAATTCACAATTGTGATAAAATTTCTGTCAAATTCAAGCTTGTAGCTAATTTTGATCTATATTTCAGGACGTCCCAGAGTTTTCTTTTGAAAAAAAAAAAAAAAAGAAAATGGCTATTTTAATGTTTCAGTTTGTGGAGGTTTTTTTACATTTCAGGTGTGGTGGATAGGCCTGTGTAGGCTGTACACAAAGAAGTTGTGATGTAGAATGAGATATTTTAATCCTTTGATACCAAGACAGCTGATTGAAAAAATTGGATTACTTCCATGATCACAGTAACAAATCTAGAGGGAACAGTGAAACTACTTAGATTGCAGTGAGACTTATAAAATATGTATGGTTTTTTCCACGGAGTATGAAAATCTTTGTTGTCTGTATTTCATCTCATATTGGTCATATATACTGAACAGGATTTCTATTTCAACTTCTAGAGCCTAGGTGAAAAAATACATGCCACAGCTGTCCATAAATGACTTCATTCAGACTCATATTGTTTTGGTTGCCAAGAATGGAATTTACATTGAAAAAAACAGAAGATTACTGAAGAGAACAGCTTATTTGGTTAGGTTTGTTTATGCTGATCCCTTAGTAGGTTTCCTACTTTCTTAGTCAAATTCATTTTGTCAGAGGTCTATGCACTGACTCTCTTCTGTCTTGAGTCTGGTTTAGAACTTCAGTGAGCTTTCCTGCAGGTTTATACTGTCTTTGCTTTGCTGACATAGAGCAATCCCATATGTAGTCTAATCCAAATGTCTCATGTCTAGTCTGAATCAACGGTTCTTTGATCCCTGACAGTTTTCAAAAATCTCATGATTTTTCACATAAAATAGTTTCAAAACAAGTGTTGTTGTGTTTAAGAGATTAAGAACATGGACAAGACAAGGCTTATCTGTTCCAGAATATGATTGTTTGTATGGAGCTATGATTCTCTGAGCACTCTGCAAAAGCAATTTGGAAAGAAAAGTATCCGAGCAGTATGTGTTTACTAACTTACTGCTTGCTTACGGACTCCTAGGAAAATTCCTTTCACAGAAACAAGTATTGCTTGAGTGAATGTAACCTGTAGTATTCATCTGCCCAAGAGAATGTCTATTGTAAATAAAGGCTAAACAATGTAATTTTTTTTAATTGTTAATAGATACCTTATCATCCTTCTTTTTATCTTTTATGTTAAAGGAATACTTCAGAAGACTTGAAGTAAAAAAGCTGCATTCTGCATGTCGTGACCACAAAGTTTTAGTCTGAAAGAAATTTTGAAGGCAAAAGGAACTTACCCTAGGCATTAGTAGAACAGGTTTGGTTTTGTTTTTTTCTCCAAAGAAAGTTTAATAGTTTGCAACCTGAAATTGGTTCATAATTTTTGAGATTTTGAAGTTCCCTACTTTGCTTTACAAAGAAACTTAAGCCTTTTTAAGTTGTTGGCTGAGACATGTCTAGATTAATTGTATCAAAATAAACTGATTCAATAAGACGAAAAACCTGCATCCATGGCTCTATTTTACTTGAACCTATATATTGTAAACTTCAGGAAATGGCTGTAGCTTTTTTGTGGGTCTGGTTTTTTTGTTGTATAAATATATAAAGTCTGACCAAAAGATTCTATCCTGGCCTGAAAAAGTCTTTCCCATTTTCCTTATGTGCTCGGAAAATTATTTGATTCAATGAGTCAGTATTTTCTGATACAGAGTTAGAGAATTCCCAGGAAACTTTGTCTTTTTATCCTGAGAATTTTTGTAGGAGATTCCATTACAGCAGGTGTGCTGAATTTGTAGACTGAGGCTACAAGCAAGAAGGTGGCATTGAGGGTTAAATGAGAGAGTGGCTTAATGTGAGGGACAGCTGGAAAAAGATGGATGAGTCTGAGGGAATAGCCAATTGTGAGGTTTGCCACAAGCAGTGGGAGGAAAAGCATCTAGCTAAACAATAAAAGTCTAATAATGACATATATTTGCGTACGACACTTCTGCACGACACTGTAAAGATGTAAAATGCTGTGTAATTGCTATGATTTATTAATGTATTCGTATACTTTTGTAATAGCTGTAGTATTTTCTAATAACAACCCATACATTTATAAATGTATTGTTGGCAAAGCTGTTGCAGTCAACCAACAGCTTCTAAATTTATACAGTTTTTGACACGTTGTTTTAGTATGCACTTTAGAATTTTCTGCATATAAAAAGATCCTAATTTCTTTTAAATGGGACCCTAAGGAATTCAAGCCCAGGAACAAGATTATTTAATGGCTTACTGAATTGCTAACACACACTGTTTTATAGCTACGTGAAAGTAGTACATGATTTGCCTTCTCCTTTATGGGATGGATTACAGTTGTTTTCTTTTGTGGAACTCAAGGTTTAACAACCAGAGCTATGAATAAGGTATCTTCTCCCAAGGAACTGTAACATCAGAAAATGGAAGTTCTTCAAGCAGGATAAAATGTTTAGTCTGTATAGACTAACCGGACTTACTTTAGACAGTTTTCTCGATAGAACCTAACAGACTTGAAATCTGCTTTCCATTTCTCAAGCCAGGCAGGTTTAGCTTGGCACTGCATGCTGCTGTGGCAGCTGGAGAGTTTGCTCTGAATTCCCCAACAGCTTCATGGCAAATTCACTCTAATCAAAACTTTGGTCACAGCACAGAGAAAAGAGCCAACTATTCAGTATCTTGTTTACTGGTGTGTTAAATTTAAATAGAAGTAAATTTAATAACAAAATATTTTGAAACGAAGAAACTGAAACAAAATAATGTTTCTATTTTCAACACTAGCAATATTGACATAAGTCTGACAAACACATTTGCCAGGTGTTTCTGGTAATGTTTGTTTTCATATTTATTTTTGGTAACTCTGGTCACTCATTTTTGTAACATTTTAAATCTTGATTTTCCTCTATAATATTTACTGGAAAATGTGGCCTTGTAGTTCTAATTTTAATCTCATTGCTAACTCATCCTGTGGTAGAGCAGAACTCTCTTCCTTGACAGATCTCCTCTTGCAGCAGAATTTATACAGACTTTTGTTTTTCTCTTGAAAAATAGATTGATGTTGACTAAAACCAATTTGCAAATCAATTCTTTGGTCTGTGTTTAATGTTTGTTCTGGGGAGAATGGATGGCTGTGAGTGAACAAAATCTTAAATACTATCTCATGTTGGATGGTTGGTTTTAAAGGAATCTTAACCTAGAGATTTAAATGGAAGCATGTTATCTGTAGCTTTAAAAGGTGTGTTGGAATTGAGGTTTGACTCTTAGCTTGACAATACATAATAGGCTTATCAGAGTTGAATTCAGGAAAAAAATCCAGAAGCCCATGTCTCTCTTTTTAAACATTTTAAATTATGAGCCCTATTTCTTTTTACATAAAGGTTGAATTGGGAAAATAATTGAGGATAGATGGAAAACTAGATTTTGACCATAAATCAAGATTTTGTTGTTGTTGTTGTTGTTGTTGTTCCTCTGTTCAAGACACTGGATATTCAACTGTATCTGCCACATGATGCTTTGATTGCTCAGTTTCAAAATAGGTTAAAAAGGATGTTGGGGAGAATGGGATGTGAAATGTATTCCTAATTATTTCTGAAATGTGAAAAGTAGAAACCATTAGAAAACTCAGCCTAACTTGTCAGCTAGCATGTTAGAGGAAAGGAACAATGCTAAGAAATATTTAAAGTACACATTCTCTTGTTTGAATTTGTATTTTCTTAATTCTCAAGCTGGTTCATAAAACTGAGAATGATTTTGGGTTGATAGACATGGCATGTGCAGGGAGATCTATTCAGCAGCTGTATGCCATTATAAGCTATATGCCATTACTAGGCAGATTAGTGTAAAGGAACAAGAGGGCTGTGAAGTGCAAATTACACTTAAGGACACCTGCTCACACTCTCAAATAACTTCAGTATGTTCCCATTTTTGCAATGACTTTGTTTCTATCATTTGAGTTGCTGCTATGTAAGTGTAGCAAAATAGTGTCAGATAATGTTTGATTGCTATTTGATGCTATCTGACATGATATCATCTGACATGATCACCTCTGAGCAAATGAGAATTTTCACTGTTGCTCTTAGCTTCAAAATAAAAATTCATCTTGTGTATGTGCTGTACCTGCCAAGTTCCCTCTTTAATCTGAGTTAATATATAGCTTCATATATAGCACACTAACCATTCCCTTTCAGAGGCATTGAAGATATAGCCAAAAGCTAATGCATCCAAATTACATAATGATAATTTTTCAGTGTACAAAAATGACCTTACTGAAATGGGATGAGTAAAAAGCCTACTTTACGTAGTATGTTCAACCCCAGTTGCTTGCATAGTGCCCAGTGCGGGGCATGGCACCTCAAGATGGGGTCAAAAGAGGCCAGTTATCTGACCCAGACAAGGCTCCTTGGAGCTATCTGTGCAAGGATACAGAAGGGTTTGAAAGTCAGTGCCCCTTTGAGATTTCAACTTCTCTCCGGTGTCAAGAAAATAGCCTCCACCTCCTGAAAGATTGCCTTACTTGAAGGACTATATCCTTTCTTCCAAAGAAGGAATTCTTGAACTCTTTACTTTTGAAGAAGATGGTGGTGGAAGAAGAGCAGTATATTCAGGATTAAAGCAGTGTTCCAGAGTGGAGGAGACCTGGCTCCTATACCTGCTAATGGTGTTCAAACCAACACCTCCTGGCCTCTGGGGAGGCTAAGCACGAAGGTCTGAGCATTCTGCCTCAGTGCATATATTTTCACTGATGATTCAGTGGAGGAGAAACTGGTCAGCTTGCGGGTGGGTGGTCTCCAAACACTGCTCTGTGACACTACGATCGATTTGTCTAGGAGGAAAAGAAACAGTATACAGAGCTTTCTTTGGAGTATTTTGATACTATTTTTGCAGCAGTCTTTCAACTCTTTTATATACTTCAGGGTCAAGAACATTTAGCTTGTGGCTTTGTGGGCAGAGGGCTCTTTGCCTTTTGTTTGTACAATGCCTTGTGAAATGGTACAATGGCTATTATAAAATCATAAAAAGCGCTAGCCATTTTGGAGCCTCAGACTCACTTCATAAATGGAACTGTGAATAATTAGAACTTTATAAATGGTTTCTCAAGAAAAACCATTATCAAAAGAATAAATGCAGGGAAGAGCAGTAGAATATTCAAGTGCATGTTTTTAATTTCTTTAGAAGTTATGATTAATAGAGTTAGCCCAGAGAATCTTTTATATCTGTTCCTGGCCTGCAAAAAGCACAAGGCATCAGCGTTGTCTGAAGCCATTTAAATTATAAGAACTGAACTTTGCATTTTACAAGACAAATGAACTTTACTTTTAAAATTGCTTTCAATCTGATCTTGTTCTTGTGTTTAGCTACTGACTGCAGTGTCAGGGAAACTGGATATAGTGTTTGCTTCTAGAGTGACACAATGAATTTAGTAGAATTAAATAGAAATTTGATTGGGTATTTCAGTATTAATCACAAACTTACAACTCCTGGTGTTTATCTCCATTTTTTTCCCTTGTTTGGTATGCTAAGCAGTTCCCATCGACACTAGCCAGGAAGTTGAGTTTCAATTGCTTTTTTTTCCCTTAATGATTTGCTATTGATAGATGAAAATGAAAGAACCATCTTTTTAACTATTTTTAATTTCTAGCTATTCCAGAAGGGCTCAAGGGATTTGATTTAAACTCTGAAAAAAGTGACATTAGGCCAAAAGTTTCTGTGTTCAAACATGAAGTATAGTTTAGAGAAAGTCAATACACTGTATAAGCTCGCACACAAGCCGAGTAGGAACTTATTTCTCTTCATTAAAATCAAGATACTGTGTTTATAGTTTTACACTTGATTCAGAGACTGAAATTCCTTCCTGATGAAATCACTGGGATTTGGCAACTATTTGCAATTTCTTATCCAGCTCTGTAATATTCAAAGCTGCATCAAAGTAATTAAAAATAAATATGTATCTGAGGCTTACGTGCTGGTATGAATACCTGAGTGCATGCACCCATTCAAAGTGAAAAACAGGTCATTAAAAAACATTCTTTACACAAAATTGTTGTTTACCTTATACTAGTGTCAGTTTTGTAAATCTTATTATTTCTATAAACTTCAATAAGAACATTGTCCTGGTTCCAGCTGGGATAGAGCTAACTTTCTTCCCAGTAGCTTGGGGAGTGTGCTGTGTTTCGGGTTTGGTATGAGAGGAGCATTGATGGCCCATTGATGCTTTGGCTGTTGCTGGGTGGTGCTTGCACCGGGGACTTTTTGTTTCTCTTTTTGGCCTCCCATGCCCTGCCACGTGCAGGGAAAGCTGGGGGGGGGGGGAGCATAGCCGAGGTGGTTGACCCAGCTGGCCAATGGGGTATTCTATACCGTGTGACATCATGCTCGGTATAAAAACCAGTGTGGGGGGGGAGGGGGGAAGGGGCTCGCGCCCCATTCGTGACACGCGGTCGGTGAGCAGTTGCATTGTGCGTTGCCTGCTTTGTATATTCTGCTATTGTTGTTGTTATCGTTGTTATTATTACTGTTCTTTGTTTTATTAAACTGTTTTTATCTCAATCCACGAATTTTCCTACTTGTGCCCTCGCGATTCTCTCCCCTATCCTCCTGGAGGGGGGCAGGGTGAGCGAGCGGCTGCGTGGGGTTTATTTGCTGGCTGGGTTAAACCACAATAAACATGGAGAATTCTGCTACCAGAATATATTCATTGCTTGCTCTATACACAGATGTTTTTCTCATCACTCAAAAGAAAAACAATTCCAATAACTGGTAGCCCTTTATTCTCAGCTGCAGAAAACCTAAAATATTGTAAGCTGGATACCTGATTGATTTCCCTGTATAGTTTGTTAGTTTTTGTAAAATAAATAAGCCCTTTGGGAAACGTGCTGAGTGCTTAATGCATTTGGAAATAATTTTGAATTGCAACTTATTTTCTTATAAGAAATAAACTTCTCTAACTGCATTGAGGTTAGAGTGGTCCCATACCCAGCAGTTTCCAGTTTAAACAGTTTACAGAAATCTTTTCTCAGTTTTGGTTTCCAAGCATTGTCTCTTTATATCATTCCCTCAAAGCCCATGTGAGTTATGAATTCTGAAAAGAAAATTATTTATTAGATATGGGTAAAAAACATAACTTCCACTCCCAAACTCATAAATTCTGTTCTTCCCCATCAATTCTTCCCCAGGATCAATTCTCTCATAGGCCTGATTTTCTGTTTTCATTTTGGCTGATTTATTCCTTGTGCTCTAGCTCGTGTTTGCTGACCAAACTGACACCCAAACTGTTCTGGATGACATTCCCCAACACAGACAAAAATGCTGGACCTGATTACTTCAAAGATCAGCATTTCTCCTTAGTTGATAGAGACCCCACAAGGCTGAGCAGGCAAGTCCTGTGGCTGTGCAAACACAGACAGGAAAAGGGGCTGTGAAAGTCAAGGGAGAGGAGAAGACTGAGCCTCTGTCCTCTTCTATGTCCGTGAAAAACAAAACAGTTACTGTCTTTGGTACTGGTCATACCTCTTGTTCCCTTTACACCAGGATTTCCCACAACTTCCAAAAGTCCAAATCTTGATTTACCTCTCTTCCTGCAGTATTTTGAGTCAAGACACCACCCTCCCTAGCACAGCAGATTCAGAACCAGGTGTAATTTTTGGCTACCACAATACATAGCCAGTCCCCTGACTTAGAAAAAAAAATCTAGAAAATCACCAGCAGGTGAAAGAAGTCAGCAACTCCTGGCTCAGAGAGACATCCACTACCGAGAAATTGCAGCACTTCACTCTCCAACCCCTTGCCCTAGTCCAGGAAAGCTGAGCCACTGCTTTCAATTTTTTCTGCTTTTTATTTACAATTTTTTTCTATTTATATTTTTTCCTAATCCTTTGCAATGCCGTTTGAATTCTTCTCTACTCCCTAAGGGGTTTTGAGACACAGTTTGAAAAATACTGCTCACCCCACCTGTTTGGCACTGTGGGAGCAGAATATCTTCCCTGGAGCTAGCTATGTTCATCTGTCACAGAACTCTGAGATCATGAAACTGAAAATGTCCTTGAACAGACTCTATATAGGGGAACACCCACATCAACAACAGGAGAAAAAAATCAATTTATCCTGATGGTCACTGTTTATGTCAAAGGAAAGGAAAGACCAGTATTTGTTAAGGACACAAGCTCACAAATGTTGTCTCATGTGAATGGCAAACCAGTTTCTTGATTTCAATTCTTTCTCCACTTAGTAGGCTATATTTAGGGTGTTTCTGCTTTTCTTGACCCTTTCCACAACAGTAGGTTTTCTAAAGCCTTCTCTCTTCTTATTTTCTTCCTTTGAATAAAATAGAAATTGATTTTATTTCCAGCATCTCCAGGCATTCCCAGGGCTGACTTTGCATTTACAAGACAGATGTATTATACAGAAGAAACTTTGGAATGAATACAGATGCATGAAACACTTCCTGTAATGTAGGATCCCCTTATGCCTGGAATAGTAATCTTTTTTTTCCAGCCAAACTAACGCTCCTTTAAAATTCTGAAACATTCAGTTAAATAGTCTAATTCTCTCTAGTTTCTGTCTTGGCCTGGGGTCGAAACAGAAATGTCATTGGACTGGCTTTTCTCAAGATACTTAACATTCCAGTTTAGTGGACTCATGAAGCTTGATAAGTTCCATGTGTTTTAATGGGTATCCAAAATTAAACCTTAATTCAGTATACTTTAAGTTATGGAAAAATGTCCTGAAAAAGTTTTTAAGATTCAGAAATGCATGACCTGTATTTTTTTGATTTTTAATTTTTCAAGAAGCCTTAGTCTTTCCTCCTTGCCGCACCCTCCCTTCCCCCCCTCCCCCCTCCCCCCAAAAAAAAAAAGATTATTTTAAAGAGAAACATTTCCCTTTTAGGTATATTCCTCCTCATGTTGATCATGCATGCAAAACTTTTATAAAAATTGTATAAATGAAATCTCCAGTATTGAGCATCCAACATTTCTCTGATTAACTAAAATGCATGAATCTGCGAGCTGTTTAATAGTGTCTGTTGTATGTTGAATGTGTGTTCTAAGAGTTTCCTTTTCAGTGTCTTGCTCTTTGGAGCAGATAACACTTTCTTCGTTCTCCCTGTAAAACAGTCTTACTTATACAGCACATGTGTAAGTCATCCTGTAATATGTATTTTAAGTTTTTCATTATATAGCATTCTTAATACAAGTCAAAGACAGGTAAGACATCAGTAGATTAATTTTCTCTTTTTTTTTTTTTTTATAGGAATTGCTGTGCTTCATAGTCCTTTTGATTTGGAGAACATTAGAAATTGTAACTGATTCTTTTCCTGATGTATCTGAAGTAAGTATTGATTTTGGGGGGAGCTCTCTCTTAAGCTAGCAGCGCCATATTGCCCTATGTCTTGAAAATGTTGAAGGTGTTCTGGTATATTCTACTCTTTCATGAGGGAAATTAAATGCAATTGCCCACTTTGTGGCTTAAGAAATACTACAAGTGAGGTTCAACATGTTCAGTGGTAGATGTATTTAGGGATAGTACTTAGAACAGATGCACTTTCAAAAAAAAGGAAACCTATGATTTTATCAAGAGTTGGATGAAACTCCACTGGAGTCAACAAAATTTTTCTATATAACTCATTGGGACAGCAAGGTCAGGCCTTCACAGATGCATTTCAATTTCTTGTGTGCCAAGAAAAGCTCAGAGGGACCTTGTTCTGCTCAGTTAGACTTAATGGGTAATGACTAGCTCTCTTGTTTTGCAGCCAGATGTTTGCAGAGGGCACGTATTACAGAAATTTAGTGTTGTAGTGGGATATAAAAGTTGCTATGTAGCACATGATCCATTCCATGACATCAGTGCTTTCCACAATATGCATAGATATAATTGATACTTTTCTATAGATCTGGTAATTGTGACATGGTAGGTTAGAGATTGAATATGTCTTTACTTCTGGCCTTGCAGAATATGCCCACAATAAAGCAAGGGAAATGAGAGGGCCAGAGCCCTGGGGAGCCTTCTGTAGAAGAGGTGCTGAGAAGCTGTTTTGTTAGCTAGGTGAGAGAAAGCAATGGAGCAGTAAGTGCTAGAAGCAAAGCAAAAGCACTGGAGATTATAGTATTGAAATCCTTCACTACTGCTTGAAAGCATCTGTACATACCTAATACTCATGACAGAAAATACTTGCAAGGATAGTTTCATCAGAAAAGAAGATTTGATATCGGTATAGATAATTTAGACTGAGATTAGTTCTGACATCAGTTGGTGTTGGTTTTTCTCTCTCCATACAAGTAGTTTTTCTTTTTTCTATTGTTGAAAAGTAAAATGCTTGTTTGGGGGATTCAGTTAATGCTGGCACTAAAAGCTTACCATATGGCAAATCTGTCCACTGAATCACAGTTTGCATTCCCTGCTAAGAGTTCTCTCACAGTAGGTATTTTAAAAATTCAGTATTATGCTGTTATTTGTCCTGAACAGCATTTTATCATATTGTCATGGTAGTTTAGAAGACGAGCTGTGCTGTGGATATGTCTTATAATTAATGAAAAGTCTGATTAAGTTTTTAGCAGCACAGTAGTAAGAATCCTTCCACAAGCTGCAAAGCAGTCTCAAGTCTTGCTCGTTTCAGTACTAGTTAGTGGTACTAGTTTTGCAATACTAAACCTAATGACTTATAAGAAGCAAGGAATTGGACTTCTATAAATAAGTAGATCTAAGCCATCTGGTTCCTCAGCCTGGAAGAAAATAAGTATAGAAGACTCCTGAAAATTACTTATCCTTGAAGACCAGGCTTTTCACAGGAGGCAGGGAGTTTTCATGCTCTACAGGCATGAAAGAGAGTTTAGAGGTTTTATTATGAAAAATCTCACAATAAATAAGGCTTCGATGTATACTAAATTATTTCAAAACTGTTTACACATAAGTAAACCTCGTGTGGATGCAACGTTTGCTTCAAATGTCCTTGATGGAAATCTTGATATCTTGAGGCCTAAACTCCCATTGTTGTGCTGCAGCTTTATCATTCACAGGGAAGTCTAATGGATGGTGACCGAAACCCAACCTTTTATTTAAAGAAGGCAACATGCAGTTAACACAAGGTAGAAGAAGACAGAACCTCTACGCAGCAGAGGAACTTGCTCTTCATTAGTAACATGCAGAGAAATATTCACTATAGTATGTTTCCTTGATTTAACAGAATAATTTTCCAAGACATTAAGTTAAAGAGGAGTGCTTTATTGACCATAAAGTTCAGTGTCTGTATCTTAAAAGGGTAAATTTATGATTTTTTTTTTTTAATTATTTTTATATCACTGGGTTCCCATTGCTTCTAAAGGGCATTGTTCCTTATGGGTATTTTTTGTTCTGAACATCACTATTGGATATAATACTTAGGCACAAAAATATCAAAATTAAAGCAAAGTGGATTTTGAAATATTTATGGCTTTATGCATCCCTCTGAAATTAGGAATATATACTTAGGTCTGAAATGAAATATCAACACTTTAGAGAAACTAGGAATAGCTACTTTATGTAAAAATGAGAAATTCCAGGAAAAAAATCAAATTATTGAGGTCCAGATCATATCAAGACAGATGTCAAATATGGCAGTTAATCAAAACAAAAAAATCAGTAAAGCACATACATGGATATAACTTAAATCAGAGTGGGTGATCACATTTGCTCTCTGCCAGTTAGAAAGCTGTTTTCTCTGATTCTCATTTCTTCTGTACCTTCCTGTTTGCAAAAAAAATACTCTCTCTTCATTCACATACTTTTACTGAAAACAATATTTCTGTAAAGTCTTGGACAATGAAACTTGATGGTTTATGTAAACTGGCAAGGGAGGAAAGAGACGGGGGAGTTGGAATTTATTTGCGTAAAGTACGTTCAGGTTTAAGTCCTGGGCTGGTGATGTTATGATCTTGTCTTTGAATATGCTATCAGTAATCAGAAATGAAGCATAACTTTAGAATAAGATACACTTTACAAATAATTATACTCTGTTGGGAGAAGAAAGCCCAAAGCGTAATCTGCTGTTTTTCAATGTTTTTCAATTAAACTTCCACTTACAGGGTTAATTCATCGTTGCAGTCTGGATCCCTAAATTTATAATCATGGAGGGGGGGGGGGTGCAGAATTGGATGATAAACAGAATTGGGGGTGGTTTTTTTGGTACCTGCCTATTTTCATCTTGAAGTCTTTTCAAGTGAGCATTTGATTGTTCTGCTTCTGATCTTGAATCTATATCCAAGTAATAGAGTAATAATATATAACATTTGCAACAGTTGTGTCCAAACATTTTTATAGCAAATAACATTTTTGTTAATATTGTTCATTTATACATCTGCTATTGAGGCTATATTATGAGAAGTTTGTGTGAATCAATGAAGCAATTCCTGCCAAAGTATTTTTCAGATTAATGTTGAGGAGATGTGCATCTTTCTTTCAAACAGCCAAAAAGAAAGGATTACACGGAATAGAGGAGAGATTCAAAATTTTGTAAAGGCTGAAAACCCTTTGTTTCCACAGAAACATGATAGTGGTTAAAATACAGCAATTTGGAAAGCAAGGACTGTTAGACTATAAGAAACAAGCAAAACTGGAAAAAAACATAGAATGTAGAACTGATAGTGAAATAATTATGTAGAGCTTAAGTGTAAATTTAGCATACAGAGTGTCAGTCAAACATTTAGCAACGTAATGTGTGCTTAAACAGGAAAAAATACAGACAGCAGCACAATAATAAACCAACACACTGATTCATGTTATGCCTGTAAGCACTAATTAAATTTGTGTGAACAGCCTACTTGGGTATCATTATGTACTAAATCATGAATTTGTCTTGTTGAGATAACATGATGATTTCTAGATACAATAGAATCTAAATAAAAGCTGTGATTCTTCTGTTCGGGGAAAATAAAATCCTCAAGGAGCCTCAGATCCAAACCACCATTCTTAATTGGGTGAGTCTGAAACCAAATAGAAGCGACAGACTACCATTGAATAATTAAAGGTTTGTCTAGAAGTGTAAGGATAGAATTAATGAAAACAAATTATATTCCTTTGTTTTAGAAGTGACTTGGGCAGGAATACTATAGAATAAGGGATAGATAAAGGAACGAGATGAGTAGAGGTTATCTGAAATAACCAGCAGATTTCAGTACAGCTCTCAGAGGACATTACCAACCCTTTTCCTTTAGATTAGCAGAAGTTGCCTAAACAGTCAAAACACCACGCTGGGTTTTAAATTCTCCAGCTGAGAGCATCAGCTTTATCCATGGCCAACAGGGACTCTGAACTCTTGGTTCCAACCTCCTAATTTGAGTAATTTAAAATAGTTATCTATTTTAAATGATGCGATTATCCAATTTTGTTTCACCTTCTGTTTTCCCAGAATCTTCTTTAAATAATAGCTACTTACTTATCAGTGAGTCAGGAATTTCATCATAATCTCAGTATTTTTTTTGTGATCTGCTTATGATTTTATGCAAGGATACATAAGTAGGTAGGGAATTGTTTTTAATTTACTTTTTTTTTTTTTAAAGAGATCTGCATAGATTTTTGAGGAACTCTGCAAGACAGGAGTGTCAGTAGGATTATGACACTGAAGCAGGATCTAAGTTAAATAAAGAGGAAGATAAATAATTTCTTTTAAGTAGACTTTTGAAATTGGATATGCCTGATTTCCCTTTTTTGGCTGGTGGAAAGAACCGATTTGATCAGAGCATGCAAATAGTATGCAGGAAAAGATGTATGTGATCAGCATGGCTTCCTCAATTTAAAAGACAGTGATATGAACCACTTGTATGTCTCTTGTAATATCTCTCCTGATAAATTCCAGGACAAGCATGATATAACGTGACTGCCAATGTTGCACGTGAGCTGTTATGTACAACAGAGCTCTGAGAGCTCTACCTTAAAACACTCAGGAGTACATTTACTCATGTAAAAGTTAATGAAAATCATATGCATGAAGATTTGGGTATGACTTGGCAAACTGTTCATGTATCCATCCATTAAGGATCTTTAATAGAATTTTGATCACTTTCAGTGGAAAATAACAAGGCTGGAGGGTACATTTTCTTGCTTTTCCTAGTTTTTCTCAAGATTTGAAATGTGACAGGGTAATGTATTGCTGAGACAGCCTATGAATGCATAGCTCCTGAACTGTGAAGATGCACCCAGAAAGCAGAAGATGGAAATATCGGATATACACAGCTCAGGGAAATAAAACTTTGCATCTCCCCAGCCTGTAGTGAGATTAGGAGAGAAGAAAAAAACAAAAAAAAAAACCAAAAAACCAAATCCGGAAGTAAAGCTCAAAGTATACCACAAAAATGTAAATTTTTCAGTCAGCCATTATTTAGTAAACAAAAATCAAGAAAGAGGTAACTAGATATCCTTTTAATGTGGGAATGCTAGAGGAGAAACACCACCAAAATAAAATTTTATTCTTTCCAAATAGAATAAACTAACGTATGCTTGTTTGAGGAGTATAGCAGTCATTAATCACTAAAATCCTGTTAGGAAGGGAAGTTTTACTTTGGTATCATTATGTACTGCCCAACTTAACACAAGGAAAATAAAATGCCATAGTGGCAGAGTGGATTAATGCCTTCTTCAGACACTAATTCCAAAACCACAGTTGTTTTCAGTAGGTACCAAAACTTTGAGGTTGAATGTCCTTGTATGGTCTATGCTTACTACCTATGTAAGCAATAAATGCATTCATCTTTTTCATGATGGTGTTGCTCCTTAGCATAATTCTGCAAGTAAACAAAATTGAAAGCATGCTTAGAATGAAATTTAAGCCTAAATGTTTATTGGAATTTTTCTGTCCTGCATTTTTTCAGTGTAAATCCTAGAGAAGCTTTAGAGCACAGATGTTTAAATTGAAGAGAATTCCAACTTCCAGGCATTTTCCTATGAAATGGTGCTATGCGTTCATGCTGCTGCCCTCTTGATTAGACATGGTTTCAGAAAGATGAAAAAACTTCCCAAAATATCTGATAAAAGAGTATTTCAGCAGAACTGTTGCCAAAAGCAGGTGTTAAGGCTATCAAGTGTGAAATGAAAATTAGAAAGTTTTTGGACATTGATTTGAATTAACTCATAATGACCTGGTTTATGTTTCTGGTCTCTGGAAAGATGATTAGAACATAAAAACAACTTTCTGTGAAGGACATACGACTATTAATGAACTAGTCATCCGAACATGAGCAGTAAATGTCTTTAGTTAAGGTCCTCAGAAAACAATCATCCTGCTAAGATGCTGCAGTAGGTACTGGAATGGGATGAAAAGACCAGAGGAGTCTAAAAAGGAAATGCTTCAATTTCAGAAGCAAGCACAGTGGTATAACTAAATAAAAAAGATTTTGCAGCTTTTAAAAGTGTAACTTAATTATAAACACAAGAGAGAAAGCAGGATATAGTATTGTGGATTAGATGATCTTGGCGCCTCTGCAAACTAACTGAAGGTCAGGTTGTAGGAGAAATGCAAGGAAATTCAGTGTTTTTCGATTTGAAGTGTCTTGGGTGCCCCATATAAACAGTTGTGTTCTCAGTGGAGCTGTAACAGTTTGTACTGAAGATCTGTTACATGATTCTGGTTGACAGAACACGATTCTTCGAAAAAATGAAATGTAAAACCTGAGAATGGTGCTCCTGGAAAATACTCTCCAGGTATAAAAGGAAACTGATGCTTATTTATGGGCTGCCCCATTGCATTTCTCTAGTTTCATTATCTTTGCATTTTTTTAAGTTTAGTGGAAAAAAAAAACCTGAATGTCATCACAATTTAACTCCAAGGGCAAAATATCTAAACTGTATTCCCCTTTTTCCATTGTATTCCAGCTTTGAGATTATAATGGTCTCAAGAAAAGCAAATACAACAGTAGAGAGTTCAAATGTTGAAATAAACATGTAATATTGACAATTTAGTTGGTTTCAGGGTTAGTAGCTTGGAAGCATTATCAGTTGTATTTGTAGCCTCTACTTGGTGGATGTTATCCTATTCATTCTTCAAAAGATTTCATGAAATTGGATTTGATAAAGACTATATATAAACATTTTAGAATTCCATAGGACTGCTTCTGTGTTAATTCAGTGGATTTTAATATATTTTTACAGTTTTTAGATAAAATCTATGCATTCCACAAAAAAAAAAACAACATTAAATGTTAAAAAAAACCTGTTAAAATTCTTTTTAAAAAAAAATCCATAATATTGTGAAGAAGAGGTGTTATGGTACCTGAGCTGTAGTATATTGTAAAGACAAAAATAATAGTTTTTAAAAGCAAGGCAAACTTTGTTTTATAGGATTTTTGCATTTAGATATTTGGTATTGAATGTGCTGTCACTAGGAAAGTCTTTGAGAGAAGAAATTGACCCCTGCTAATTATAATATTGATTTAACACCTTGGTCATTCTATTCGTGTTTTATTCATGAGTTTTATGGTGGAAACAAGTCTTCAGAGTAAATCTCTCCTTGACTGACAGCCCTTCATCACTTATTCTTTGGTTCTGATTATTGGAGCAGAGTAAGTATGAATAGTAAATTATATGAGTTTTAGCTGTTCTCAGATATGATCTTGTCTATCCAATAGGCTATAGCCAGGTATTTTTGTTTAAGACGTTATATCAACATCATATTAAAAGGACATCTTTTCGGTATGTGGGACCTGATAAAAACGCTCAGTTAGCAACAACAGCTGGAGATTCAATTCCTGTGCACCCTGAAGACCTTCTGAAAAATTGCATCTAGCTCACAATTCCCAGTCAGAGCCTCTAGTGTAAAAATACAGGACTATTACTGTAGCTTCATTCTATGGTGATTCATTAAATCACCCCTTCCTGTGATCATGGTGTCTTTGATTGTCTAAATAATGTTTTAGGGTTTAGTTGTTATAAAAAGTACCAGATTTAAAGTGACAGAGAACTTCTGATAGCGGGGAAGCTCTTACCTCCAACTTAGTGAGGTCTGTGCACCCAATATGCCTTTAGCACTTGGGGGTAGAATGGAGGGGAATAGGTAATTTGTAAGTGAAAAGGTAGTATGTAACAAACATTCAAAATCTGGATTTAGAATGTTTTTATTAAGGGGTTATTTCTCACGCTTTTCTTCTCTGGGTTCAGATTATGGCTCAGGACGTCTAGCAGAGGTTAACAAATTCATTTTACAGAAGGTAGTCGACTTAACTGTGCGTAAGGTCAGTTAGCTTAACTTAAACTGCTGACACACATTAAATGAACTAAACCAGAAAGATTTTTGCATTATTGCGATGCTCTTGTGTTTTCCACTGCATGCCTCATCTGTGGATGTTCTCAGATTGATGAGTAATTAAATGATGTGCAAGTAAATTTTGTTTTTTCCACCTAGATAGTGCGTAAAGTGTCTATAGAAGCTAAGATATCTAAGACTGCTTTGGGAATATCTGTCCTAAGAATCAAACATCTTTTGAAAGACGACTTCTGTTTTCAAAGTTTGTTTCAGTTGTGCAAACGTGCCAGAAAAGCACACTCCTCCACAAATAAATTTAAAAATTATAAATATATATACACATTATAAATTAGAAAATATATAGAAATATAGACATATATATGTGTACAAATACATAGTGAGGATGATTTTATACAGTGGGGCATGCGATTCTCAGCATGCCATTCTAAAAATAAATTTTATAAAAGTGCCATTGGAAAAACGAATTCTTGAAATACAGAAAATTCTTAATGAGACTCTAGAAAAATAAAATGTTTTGAAAGGAAATCTCCCTCTTGCTTACTGTGGCTTTTCAGGGCATTTCTCTTCCTATAGGTTTGTTCTCCGTTTAGCAACTTTTTAATTGCTTCCCACATTACAGCAAACCTTTGAATTCCTTTTGAGTCCCTAGGAAGAATATAATTCCTTCTCACTCTTCTCAGAATTTCTGGAATCAGCCTGTGTTGCTGTGGGGACCTTGAACTTTGCTGTTAGGTCCTTCCCTGTTGTAGTATTCTCAAGGATGGACCTGACTGAGCAGAGTGCAGTAACCTGTCAGTGACCCAGCCCAGTCTGTACTGAAACAAAAAAATGTAATATACAACACAGGGAGAAAAACACTGATATTCTGTAACCAAACAGAATATCTTTATAAAGTAATTATCAGCTTGGGCCACAATCTTCAGTTCAGAAATAGTGTGCTATGCATTCTTTAAATGACTTGCATGAAGTTAGCATTGGTGTGCATCAAATATAGCAATCTGGGATATCTCTCATGGATTAATGCATAGAAATTTAATGTATTTCCATAGATTTTTGAGAGATCCTATTAGTTTAATTATAAGCTTCTCTGAAGAATAGAAACTAAATGAAAATGCAAGGATATTGTAGAAAGGCTAAAAAGAACAATAAATTCCAGAATTTTTTATCACAGACTGCACATGGATGATATTTCCATATATAAGCATTACTGCAAAGTTCTGCAGAGTTTATCTAATCTGAGGCTCACTTGATCATTTACTGTTTTTTGAGACTCCTTTTAAAATGTGTAAGATTTTAGAAATTAAATCTTACATTCAAGACCAGACAACAATGCATTTGTTAATGATAAATAGGAAAAGAGCACACTGGAATTTTCTTGCTAACACAATTTCTGAATATGTTCTGGCTGAAACTAGCAAGTCAGTTGCAAAGGTGGGCTGAACAGGTGCAGGTTATTTAAGAGCTGTGAGGAGGCAGGCAGGAGGCCTGCCAATGTTGCAGGCATTTTGCCTATTTGATGTCTCTTTCTTAATAATGGCCGAAACCTTAGGGAGTTTCTGATCTCTCAAAGCTGAAATTTGCAAAGGTTTAAAAATCTATGCTGTATAATTCCCCACTTCTCTTTTTGTTGATCTTGTTCTGTCTTGAAAGATAATAGAATAATAGCAATTTTAACTGTTGTTTCTAATTAGCTTCACTTTTAGATGTTCATTTAGTAATACAAGATTGCAAAGTATAAGAAACAAATGCTATCGTAGATGTATCTTCAATTGTTTACATCTTATTTCCCATGGTATTAACTCCTCAGTAAAGGCATCTCTGTTTGCATCTGAAGTTATAAAGTTTTATTATGGCACAAATCTAAATGGGAGAGAAACCCTAACAATGTACCTTGAAGAGAAGTATTTCAGAAAGGTATATTCTCAAAACTAGGTTTCTATATTAGTACAGTGACAGGGGTGGCAGGGGAGAGGAGGGAGGAGGCAGTATTGTACTTTGGTTTGAGACCAGTAGAACTGACAATTCCTAGGGGGTCATTGTGCATCATGATGGACCTTTAAAGAAATTCATAGAATCCTCCTGTATTTACTCATATGATATTTATTTATTTATTTGCTTACAAAAGCTTCTTTGGGTAATCTCCTTGGATATTTATTTTAAAAATGTATGGGCAATATTTTCTCTGTTTCGTGCTGTAGAATTGCATTTAAGTCATAAGCATAATGTTAAAAATAGCAATAAAAAGAAGAAACCCAACCTTTTCCCCTGCCATGCTAGTCAATATTTTTTACTTGGACAAAACTGGAATAAATACTGAAGATCAGCTATGAAATGAGATCTAAAACCTAAAGGTCCTTGTGGTAAAATCTAAATTCAGTAAAATCTAAATTATGCTCACAAAAACTTCTCTTCCTTCCAGAGCTTCTCACAGTGAAATATCTTGTGCATCCTAACTGATTTTGTCTTGGGAATCTAATCAAGCAACAAACCCATTAAAAAGACCATCAGTTTTCAAACTGAAATATTACCTTGTATGCAGAAGCTAAGGCTGGTTCAATTTTAAGAAAAACTGGCTGTTACAGTGAAATAGCTGCAAGATATTTGGAGGGAGCAAAATACAGGATTTCAGCCAGAAAAACAGTTGGCCACCGCATCAGGTGCATGATATTTCAGAGTTATTGGCCCCTCGTAGGAAGGGGAGAAGCACTACTTCAGTATGAAATAATGAAGATGTAGTTCTGGAGAATGATTATGGCTGATAATACTCCTGAGCTGGTCATTGGACTATTCCATTACAGATCATGATAAAAAGTAGAGTTTTCTCATTTTACATGCAATAGATCTATTGCCTCAACATCTTCATTATCTCTGAAGTGTCAGGAGATTATGTTTATGTTCCTTATATGAGACCTTAGCTACACAGCTCCTGTGCAAGGATTCTTGTTTTGTAAAAATAATTTTTCTATTTAATGTAATATAAGATAACATTTCCTCTAGAAGATTAGGAAAAGTTTGTTTCTTCTTAGATTGGTGCAATACGCTGCCTTTATCCTGATGCAGGGAAAAAGAGGAGTTGTTTAGTCTGAAGATACTATTTGAGCCAGCACAGTGGGGGAAAAAACGGTATACAAACATTTGTCCTTATCTCTTGATAAATTCTTGTCCATGCAAGTTGCTATTTTCTTTCCAGAAGTCAGATGAAATGTGTAGAAGAAGAGTTGTAAAAATGCTTTATTTTGGAGGAAAATATAAAGTCGTAAATCAAAACTCTGTAGTTATTTTTATAATTATTATTATTTTACAACTTCCTACTTAACAAAGTTATTTTCTGCTGCCTTATGTCTAAAGGAAAGACAAACAACTGTAGTAGTTTGGGTTTGGGGTTCTTTTTTTTATCATTCCAGTTCAGAGAAAATAGCTTCTAAGGCTTTCTTACAGCAACTTTAACATGAATAGTATTTTGCTACAAAGTGAAAAAATTAAGAGGAATCATGTTTGTAAAACTGGAAAACGTTATTTAATAAAAGTAGCGGTTTTATTCAAAACAGTTTTCATTACTGAACCTGCCAAATGTAGCCGAGAACTGAGCACTGGATGTTTTACATCTCTGTATTCATTCAAAAATATGTCATCTGAATGATGATAATCTTTTGTGATGGATGATATGGTGGTGTCATTCTTTTATT
The DNA here is from genome assembly GCF_964195595.1 of Calonectris borealis. Taxonomy (NCBI): domain Eukaryota; kingdom Metazoa; phylum Chordata; class Aves; order Procellariiformes; family Procellariidae; genus Calonectris; species Calonectris borealis. The sequence continues at coordinate 36,396,143 of NC_134317.1, forward strand.
TTTGTTTTGCTATTATTTCAGAGTGCATTTTATATATTTCTATTTTTTCTGTTTTAAAATAATTCAATTATTTGTTCACGAATCTTAGTCATTGGTGACTATTACGAGTGACACATAGCAAATATTTGTAGTGGGAGCATAACATTGACAATAACACATTTTTGTGTTGTAGTCAAAGAGGCGGTGGGAAGGGACCCTTGAAGGGAAATGTTGTAATGCTAAATGGAAGAATTACCAACCCAGAAAGGATATTAGGAAAAAACCAAGCTGCCTACAGAGAAAGATATGTCCCAGAAAGCTATATTTTGAAGGTGAGGGACTATCAGACTTAAGCAATAATTGTCAAAAGACAAACACAATTATATTTTAGGAGGGAAATTAAAACTGATAAAAATAGTCTTTTAGTCATAAGATAAAATGGTGTCTCGTGCTTTGACAATGAGGATGAGATTAGAGCTGATCAAGATAATGCTCCTGAACTAAAGGAATACATTAACTCAGTTTTCAGTAAGGGTGATAACATGGAGCATGAGGATGGAAACAAGGTAACTAGCAGAAATGGAAATAAACATATCTGAAGAAAAAGAAATTAATTGAGTCATAATAAGGATGAACGGGAGATAGACAATTTCCATTCTAGAATACTGAAATTGCAATGAAACTGCTCTTTGGAAAAAAAAAATTTAAGAAATCTATCAAACTGGATGTAGTATTAAATAAAAGGTAGCTAACAAATATACTGAGGTAGGAAACTATTGATCTGTTGTTTTGACTTAGAAACCTCTAAGACTATAACAAACACTCCAAGAACATAAAAATTTTAAGGACTTTGAGGTAGGGGATGAAAAGCGGATTACTAAAGGCTGGTCATGCAACACTATTTTTATTGTAGATTGGATAGAAAAATAAAAGTATGAAACTCATGCCAAGAAAGTTGACCTCCGTTTTCCAGCTGAGATTGACTCTTACATCTAATATCATCAGCATACAAATTTGTAGAAAAAAATTTCATGACCTAGTAATGCATTCTTTCATGCATACATTCTCCTTAAGGCAACTACTTCTATGTCTTTTAAATTATTTTAGACTAAAAAAGAAATAGGGAATTAATATAGGTACATTTATGACTTGTTCTTATGTCTTGCAACTGTAGAACATAACTTAGTTCTATGTTTTATCACTGTAAGTGTTGAATTATTAAAATAATTTTAATTTTTGCAGGCGTAACTCATATATTTTTCCTTAATCTCCACAGAAGGAATTGCAGTTCTGACAGCTGTGCTTGGGTAACTATCTGTAACTATCAATTGCTGTAATATGTATACTTTTTTGGATCCCCATGTCAATTCAGAGTATCAAAAAGAGAAATAGTTTGCTGGGGATTTTTAGAGCAACTGTAGTATAAAACATGCAAAAGCTATTTTACTTTTTTGTCCAAAAAGGCAGTTCCACTTCCAAAGGGAACAATTAACACACATGTAATACAGAGTCAAGAGCAAGTCAATCACAGTCCTTTAAAACTGTACATAGCTGACTTTGCTGTATGCAAAAGTTGTTATAACAAATACTTTTCCATTTATTTCCCTCATTTTATGATCAAATCTCACACTTACTCTGTGTAGGAAACTTTACTTTTCTTCAGAAAGAGGAAAACAAGGGAATGCCTTTTTCCTGAATATATTGCTGTTTTTATACACTCATAGCTTACAAACACTGATTTTCCTTTAGTTACACATTACAACTTTTCTGTTTTAAGCAGACTTTTGTGCATTCTCTTTTTCTCAGAAATTAAGAATTTTCTAGCTAGAACAAATCAAATGGTTTTTTAGGTGTCTTATCCGACGCAATTCTCTGCTTACAGATTTTGATACTATCCAAGTTCTCTGACACGTATGGTATTTTGACATATATGTCGTCATACTTTGACATATATAGTATTAAACACATGGAGAGTGGTATATCTCCCAGCACATTAATACTTCTCTCATATTCCAAAGTAGATATCATTCCAGAGCTGTTCATTTAATCGTAATATTTACTTTGAGCTGTTGCTTATTTATCTAAGAGGCTTAAACATGTGCCACTGCAGTGAAACGTTTTCAGTTGACCTTAAAGTGCATCCACCTTTATAATCTGGCTTTCTAAAGATGTCATATTTTGTGCACAGTGGTAATACAGTTCAAAGATAACCTAAATCTTGAAACCATAAAGCTTCTTTTGTGAACGTTCTGCTGCATAATGCAAAACTCAAATTGTGATGGGGGCACCACCTGCCCATAGTAGATTAATGATATTGTGGTATTGCTTTAGAACTGGCAATTTACTAAAAGGTGGGCTTACAAAGGCCCATAACTCAGATATGGCAGAACTAAATATTTAATTCCGATGAATAGTTTATGCTAGCTGCAGAGCAATGTTTGTCAAGTAGACTCATTGCAGAATAGAACTGCCAGACACTTCCAGTATATTTGCAGCATTTGTATTCATTTCAGCTTTCTACACAATTTTTATTACCCTTTGGCACCTGCTGTTTTTCAAATGAAAATCTGTTGTTAAGTAATTCATGTCCTCCTAAGCACTGTCTTTCTCTCTGTTTTTCCCCCTGCACAATTGCGCAACTTGTCACATTTTTTTAATGTAATATTTTATGTAATTTGTAAGTTATGGATGTGATCTCACATACATGTTAGGGAAAGTCAAGCTGAAGTGGCTACTAGATATTGTAGTTGCAGCTGGTTTTTTTTTTTTGTTCTTTACTGTTAGTTTTTAATCTGGTGAATCTTAACTTGAAAAATCCACAAATTAAATTAAAAATCTCTGACAATGAGTGTTGTATCATCACTTTCTAGTTCAGAGAGGTACATAAATATTCAAACATCCATTTCTGTTCCCTTTAAATTACTATCATGCATTACTTTTTCATTAATGACTCTGCAGTTATTTAAATATGAAAAGGCAGGTTCACGATTGTTTGATAGAATGATGTTAACTTCAAGAAAAAAAATCAATACATAAACAAGATTATACAATCCCAGTATACCAACCACCTGATGAAAATGAAATGGTAGATGGTAGTTGTGTTGATTAGCAGTGTTCATAAACCATGACTGCAGAATATGTGTGAAAAGGATGAAGGAACCATCCACAGGGCAGATGACCAAACAATTAAAAAATGTTTTGTTTTTTCTTTCATTCTGAAAGAAGCCCAAATTAACACTGAACTGATTTCTATTCAACAGAGGGGAATCAAGTGAGGAACTGGAGTTTATCTTTTGTTTTGTAACATTTATGTACAGAGGGACATCTAACTAGCAACACAAGGTGTTCACAATATCTCTATGAAAAGTAGTGCTGTTAAGCCATGTTTTCACTCAGTCATTTGCATGTATTCTCAGTGTCTAAACAGCAGGAGGGTATAATAGACACTTCCAAATAATATATAACAACATATATACCAACTTACAGGTAGTCAAGTTGTAGATGGCATTACTGATTGAAGAGTTCTAGGAAAATTTTTATTTTGTATTTTCCTAATTCCACTTCTCATCACCTAAGTGTCAGTCTTTTGCTGCTATATGTCAGTGTAACTCCACGGATCTTAGTGAAATCAAGCATATTTCCACCAGCCTCATATGAAAAGCAGCATCAGATATTCTCCTGAGTTTTCTAGGCATTTGCCACAGTCCTCATACCAAAATTACTTTTAGTGGAAACTGTAGTAAAATAGCTCAAATATCAGTATTGTTTTTCTACAACCTATGAGAATTAGGAAAAATTATTAAATCTATAGATGTTAATACATGTCGTATTGATATTCTTTCCGAATAATATAATGTGAAAATTGAACAAATCATGAAACTGCAGTTGCCTGTTCAGCTACCATGAAAATGTGTATCAGGTGAAGAGACTTTGCTGCCTCACTTGTCAGGAGCTATTAGCTCTTGCAGAGACACTATGGCACCTGCTTAATCTGTTATGCATCTAGTTTTAAAAAAAAATATGCTGAACAGATAAAGATTTACCTTCATACTATGGAGAAAAATGGCTGGAATGTGCTTATCCTATTTGTTTTGCTTGTTGCATTTATTACAGTTGAATATAAAAAAGGCAATATGCTGAGAGGAGGGAATGGGATGTCAATTCCTAGTATACAACATTCAAATTCATCCATGCCATAGAGAGCATGTTAGATTATGTGTAGGCTGAATTTTTTTGTTTTGTGGCTTTATAGAATTAAAATCCATTCCATTTTCTGATACTAGTTAGACACAGCTTTCAGAGCTGTATTCAAGCTATATTATAACACAGGTACCCTAAAGAGACTGAGTAAATGTGGAACTGAAGTAGGAGAATCTGAGACTGGTTTGTTACGAAGTATTAATGAAAACTAACACACTTAAGAATTTGCATATTGTTATACTAGATTTTTTCTCTAGGTAATAGTCTGAATTTGTCATGGGTCAATAGCACATGAAGTCTTTGATATTATATGCATGTTCCAAGCATGACAAGTTGGATGAAACATGGACATATGTGGAATTATGAATCAGTCCCCAAACTTCTTCAATTTAAAATGCTTAAGTCAACTTTCAATTTAAGGAATATACTATTTTTTTAATAGTTAGAATTTGAAAAAGGAAATAACGTAATACAATCCAACAATGTACTGTGCATCGCAAGTGGAAGTGCATAAAAAATAAAAACGTGGATAAAGCCAATATGACCAATTTTTTAGGTGCCTGTGTTCCATCTCTCCACAACTGTGTAGGTCAGATGGCAATTTTTTGTTCTGATTCATCTGCTGATTCCTGTGGCTTAAAGTGTGAATTTAGTTACAGTTTTTCTCACATGGATCAGCATGAATTACCAGCATGACTAAATTAACACTTACAGCAGAAATGCTCAAATTATCTACTATGTGAGCTAAATATTTAATAATATTATCTGTCAGTAAAGGAATGGTGTATGCTCACTGTGAATTAGCCAAAGAAAAATGAATATATGGGACATTGAATTAGTGAGTATATTCACAGGTATAGCTTTGTTTCATAGCATCATATCTGAGCACACAGGGAAAACAATTACTTTTTAAGAAAGTACAAATAAACTGGTAAATCTTAAGGCTTAATACATTGAGGATATCAGGTATATTAATTTGCTGGAATAAGTGTCAATATGCTTATTCCCTTTTTGTACCAGAATTATCAGTAAGTAACATCTTAATGTCCCTTTAAAGAAATACAGAGAAAAGGAAATTTTTTCTTTTCTTAGGTAGAAGTAGATAAGAATTTTCCTAGATTTTCACCAATGAGATTTAATGATCTGATTCACTGGTCCTGTGCTTATACCAATTACAGTGAAGAAGTCATGTGTTGAGCACCACTGAAAATCAGTCTATAAGCAACTGAGTTCTGAAAGCATTAAACCTTACTTGGGAACTTTTTGTTTCAAAGGTATTCTTTGTGCTGTATGTGTGAGAAATTATATCTAGAACCATAAAGTGGGAATGGTTTTATGAAAGGCTACAGATCTTAAATGTAATACAACTACGTTTAAACTTACTTTTACTTTAACTTACCTAATGAGTACTAAGATGTTATGGAATTTTTGTTAATCATGTCTTGAGGAACTAGAATGCATCTTTTAACAGAAGAAATATTACTCTGACCTGGTTTGCTAATAAATTATACAGTTTTGCTGTTTTCTTGCTATAGCTCAGACGTAAAAGCTTTCAATCTACTTTAAGCTATTAAAAAGTTGCTACCTTCCAGGCTTGGCAATCAGTCCTGAGATTTACTGCAACTTTGGGAAGTATCACATAGGGTGGAGATTATATAATAACTCTTTAGTCATCTCCCACCTGGTATTTGCCAGTTCTCCAAGGTATTGCATAATGAACAGCACAAATGGAATGGATACATGCAGTCATGTAGCACAGAAAGTGGCTCGGTTATCTTTCAGGGAACAAATATTTTTGTTTTGTTTTTAGGAAAAGTTGCCAAATGGTTGGTTTTCAGAAGTTTGATCCTCCCCCGCCCCGGCCCGGCCCTGTTTGTCTAGGAACATTCTGGAGGTTTCCTATTTAGCGTGGGAGAATATCCCCCACAGTGTCCCTTAGCTGTTAGGTAGCACTTGACATGAAAGCGTAGTTCAAGGTTTGCCTGAGATTCAAACTGAACAAACTGGTTTTTTGCACTGGGCTTGCATCTGGCCCAGCTTCCTGTTGCTTGCTGAATTTATCTGATTGTTGTGTTGGAATGTGGCCATAAAGTAGTTAGACTAATTGAAAAATTTGGATGATTAGTTCTGTTTACAGCGCAGCACTACTGTGCCATAAAAAGCAGAATCTTGCCCTCAGTATTGCACTGAGTTCCCAGCAAAAAGCAAGATCTATGATTTTGTAGAAAAGTTGAATGTCTAAACAGAAGTGATAGACTGTATAGACAATCTTTCCAAGGAATATCTCTTCTGCTGTACGAAGTGGACTGTAAGTACAGAATCAGACACTTTTGTTCAGAAGAATTATTAGGTTGTTTCTTGAGTATAGCTATTTGTTTGGAATGTGACTGCACACGTATTAAATGCGAGACCTAGTAACACATGCCAGTTTCAGGTCCCTGCTGATTTTTAACAACCATCAGAGACTCAGAGTTATGGGATATGTAGTAAAGTAAGAGCTATGTATTATTCTATTGTGAGGCATTTCTGAACCACTGTGATGTCAAGAACATTAAATTAAATTCTCCTCTCATTTTCAGCTTTCTGAACTGCTTGAGAAACCTCAGATATTGTTCAGAAAATTGGGGTTCAGCAGATAAGGAACTAGTACAACAGAGGAACATCCCAGCAGTTCATTCAAAAAGAAGGTTGGGAAAGAGGTTTTTATTGTTATAAGGTATTTGCCTTAAAGATTTTTCTTAGCTCTCAAAGTTGCAGAAAAGGGGCTTATGTTTGAGTTCATCTAAGGTCAAAAAGGTCAATTTTGTGTGCTTTATTTGCAGATAGTCTCATTTTCCAACTTGATGTTTGGTGTATAACTCCCTTATTTTTTATTGTGCCTAATTCATATGCTTTTAATTTTATTTCTGTTAAAAATTCTATGTGGAAACGCTGTGATTTATCTGGAAAACTGTGTGGAATACAAACCTGATATTCCAAATTGAAAGGATTTTTTTAAACTAATGAGTATATTTATTTGTGAATGAGTTCAGATGGACTTTACAATATCTGGCACAGTTAACCACAGAATTTCCGAGAAGCATATTGCACCAGTGTCACAAACTATAATTGTACACAAGCATCTAAAATTTCCAAAATACACACAAACTCTTCTCTATGCTTATGCTCTATAGCAAAATCCTTTTACCTCCATTACAAGCATGTGACTTTTACAACTTCTGGGAAAGCTGCTAACATGTATCTGGGAGAAAAATCTGCTCTTTAAAACTGAAGAAAAAAATTGCAGAGGATTTTGAAAGCTTAAGTGCAGCAATATATCATCCAACTTGCCTGCATGGTCCTATTTTGTGAGCAAAGTGAGAAAAAAATAGACCAATATAAACAGAAGGATTGGAATTCTCATTTATTTCATGCAAAAAGATTGTAGAATCATTTCCAAAAGCAATGTGGGCATAATCCTCACTATCTTTTGCTGCCAAATAAACTGAGAGACTTACTTCAGTGAGAGATTTGCTTGTACACAACACAGAGCTGAATCTGCAATCATGCAATTTTAGTGTAAAAACCAGAGATTTTAATCTTTGTATGTGAGTGGTCAAAGTTAAATGTTTTTTCAGAATGCAACCAAGATCAAAAGGGTCATTTTCCTAATTAAGGGTCAACAGTGAAAATAATAATAAAGTTTATGGGATTAAAAAATCAGTATTACTGCACAGAGCTAGTTTTTGGGGCTCAGAGGGTCACACTAGCAGGGATTCTGGCATTTGAACTAGTATATATGTTTTGCTGTTATTGAAATACTTTTAAAACCTGTGCTTCCTATGTTTTTCAGTTTAGGTGCTTGGAGGTGAATAACAAAGGCTGAGACAATGCTTTTTGTTATCATAAACTGTCTTTTTGAAATAATAAATTGTCTTTTTGTTATCATAAACAGTATTATATGCTTCAAAAGGTGTGTTTTCTGCACATAGGTATTTGCATATGTTATGTATGTCAAAAATGCAAATTATTTTTATTTTGTCATTTTGTTTGGGTTTGAATTCATGTGCAAATACTAATCTCAGAAACCTGTATGTTGTTCTGTGTGCTTAGGCTAGACTTGGACCCACACTTTCACTAGCTTCATGGGAAAAGCTCAGCTTGAAAGTGAGAGCTGGCTCACACGTCAAGCCTTGCCCTTCAGACAGACAGTGTGAACACAACCTTTTGTAACCTCCTGAAAAGGTTTCCTGTTTTCACGGGAAAGAATAAGGACAGCACATCATTGGAGTATTTTTGTTACATTTTTCTTGTCCAACTCCCACATTAGTCAACAGAAATTTTCCCTTGTAAATTGATGGGGTTTTTTTTCCTTTTGCATTTGTTTTCTTAACTGTGTGACTACTGCTCTCTGAGTCTGGACTTAAGAGATGTTTCATTTCTTGTTTCACTTCTGGTACCATTTTCGGATAACTGGAATGAATGCTATATCTGCTTATGTACTTATTTAAACAAACACAGTTAATAATATCACAGGCTGATACATTTTCAGAAATAATATAAATCTATTAGGAAAGCAAGAAATTGCTAATTGATACATGGGTGAATTTGCTGTATTCGTACTGTATTTTTATTATAGCCACCAATCTGTCTTGTTCCCTGCTCTTTCTGAACATTTTTCAGGAGTCTGACCTATTCCAGTAATAGAAACTTACCTGTTGTTGAAAAGTTTTTTGTGACATGGAAAATGTGGGGGGGTTTATATGTTCTGTCAGCAGGTCAAACTAATGTAATATCTCTTTGTAGCAGAAGGCATTTAAATTTTTAAAAGTTTTGCAGCTCTTATGGCAGAGAAGAATCAAGTTTTCCCTGAAATGGCACAGACTATAACTAGGTAAACCTGAGTAAACCTGTGGCTGCCTTAAAACAAATAAACAAATTCGCAAAATGGAGAGGAATTGCATGGTTGCGATGATGAGCCAGTTCAGTGCAGTGTTTTAGTACTTGTAGGCACGTGTGTTGCAGATGAAGGCAACTTCTTAAGGCTTTACTCAGGCTTGTAGTTTTTTAATTCTATACCACTTTTCCCAGAAGCCCAGGACAATGCAAACAGTTTGCACACACTAATCTATAACAATGCTATTATAAAATACTTCTCTGAGCTGCCAGGTTGGCACATATACATTTCCACCAGAATCTGTACCAGCTATGCTGTTGTTCTGGGCCTCTGCTGAACAGCAGCTCCTGGCCTCCCTAACTGTGCCAGAAAAAAATGTTCCGGAGTGCTTCATTTGCAGTGCTAGAATTTAATCTTCATAGTCTGTCAACAATATTGTTCAGTCTTGCTGTACACAATGTATGTCCCTTTTAGAAAGAATCTGTAAATAGTTCACTACAGATTCTCATTCCCTGTTGTGAAAGCTGGTCTTTCAGGTTTTTGATGATGTTATTTCTATGTCTTTCATTAAAGTTGAATGATTGCTGCAATCCATTTTTATAATCTTGTGGTTTTCTCTGGAGCCAAAACCCAGAGTTTTCCTGTCTGATCTCTTTGTAGATTGTTCTCTGGATAGTATAATAGTTGTCAATGGTTTTTTCCACAGTTTTTAAAAGGGTGCCCTTTAGCTTGGAACATCCATTCAGGTTCCTATTTGTTTCTGTTTACACAAAATCAATTTTTATCCTTGTTCAGCTTTAAAGTAGGTCTAGTCTAACATGTTAGAGCAACTGCTTAAAGGTAAACTCAGGCTTCTGTATTTATTCACCATATTGTGCCTGTATTCTAGCTTGTTCACAGAGCCCTGTGTGATGTTGGTAAACACCGTATTTTCTTTTCTCAATCTGTTTTGATGCCAAGACCATTGCTAGAGTTATGTTCAGTGGATTGACAAGGAAATATTGGTGTCTCTTAAACTTTTTTCCATTTCTTTCGCATCTCTCACCTTAAAGTTTGTATTTTTGTTTTGTTCTGCTTATAGTAACTCCCCTTTTGGAGGGGAGGGAGTGTGTATAGAGCTGTTACTGGAGAATTGCATTCCTTGGCATGAATAAATCACAAGTTGACAGGGATGGCTCTCTTGCTTCTCTACAGATTATGACGTTGATGCAGGAGAAAATGTTCTTGAATTTCAAAATTTCTAGAGAGTTTTGTAACTCTTCTTAACAGGTCAAAACTAACTACTAGAGTCTGAACTAGTCTGTGGAGAACATAGAGATCTGGAGAATGGAAAAGTGAAGTACAGGTTTACATTTTCAGTCCTCCTGTTCCCTGCCAAGTGCTCTTTGGCAGAATCCAAGGAGAAGATGCTGTCCTAAAGTTTCCTAGGTCACAATGCAGCCGTTCCTTAGGGATGGCATCTTTAGGCACGTCCATTGTAGTAAAGTTCTGAACTGTCATGTGGCTGTTGTTATTTATGTTTTACGTTTCTTATGACTTTCACACAGATTATTATTGCCTAATTATAATATTTGCCGTTCAGTGCTCTCAAGAAATGGGTATGGAGTTAAAAATGAATTTATGTACCTTAGTGAATCTCTCAACTGTTTTTTAAAATTTCTTTTCAGTTTTTTTTTGTTTTTATAAACAGCCATTTGAGTTGAAACAAGAATATGTGAAGAAAAATAAAGTCAGTGCGTGAAAGACTTTTATCATAAAGCTTTCAGAGTCCAACTGGCTGAAGTAGGACACAAAGCTATTTCCCTCTTGGAAGAAACTGGAAGTTAATTCATAATGGCTATGCTTACTGTAGTTCTGCTTCTTTATGAGCTGGTCCTCATCAATTACATTTATTGTTAGCAATTCAAGCTGTGCGTATAGTAAATTAACCTCTTTTCAGTCCTCTTTCACTAATCTTTTACCACGCTATCTAAATGCATAAAATGGGTATTAATTAATATATATTACAGTTCTCAAGCCGAATCTCTACACTTATATGAATATATCAAAAATAAAACTAACTTTTTGGTTATGTTCTGAATAAAGATGCTGATGTCTCAAATCATACTTCTTCTGACACCACGCCAGAAAATACATTATTTCTGAAAAGAATTAGAAAACAAGTTTGTTTCCATTTCCCACACTGTATCACAGGAAGAGACAGCTAGCGTCTCTCCTTTGAGAGCACTGTCTGATTGCATTGGCATCTGAGCACACCAGATGTCCTTTTGGATACCCAGTGGCAATAAAAATAAGACATTCACCTAAAAGACAAAAAGTAAAAAATAGCGCTCTCAAGTAGTCAGTTTCAATATCTTTGAAAATATTTCTGTATATCAAAGACCTTTGTGGATTGGGGTTTTTTTTTGTCTCTAGGTACAAGAGACCCCCTAGAGTGGGTTTTCCACAAGACTTCTATCACCTCTCCTGTCAGTGAAATATGATTTATGATGAAGATAAATGATTACAACAGCATTTGAAGCCAAGTCAGTTCTCTCTTTCATGGAAAGCCTTCCTATTCATCAAGTATGCAACTGTGTGTACAATGCTATCAACAACTTTAGTGGAGTTGTTTATCTGCCTAGAATTAGATATAACTGTAAGCGATTAAATGAAGCAGATTTAAGACTCAAAAATATATGTAAGCCAGTCATACGCTGAAATGGCAAAACTGTACATGGGCCTGAGCTATATGGATCTCCTAATGCTTCCTGAAGCTGCCATTTCACATTGGATCTGTAGAAAAAAAAAGTCACAGGAACCTTAAATTGGAGATTAGTTTCAGCTCCCTTGCAAGCCTCTCTCTCACTGTGGGACTCAGATTTTGCTTGTCTCTCTCCCTTACTTGCACAGATTAATCTCTGACAAAAAGACTGAAAAACATGACAAACCTTCCCTTTTATTCTAGGAAATGTGACAAAATTCATCTTCTACCAAGAACGGCTGAGATTACCTGAAACTGTTGAAGGAGCTTTACCTTTCCTCAATACAGCACTACTCTTGGGAGCTGCTGAAGGAAATGGTATTCCCTACAGATTGCAAGCCTCTCTTCTCATTATCACAGACAGCAAAGCTTGGTTTACAGAAATGAGCTATGACATAAGGTAACCTTAGCAATGAATTACTGTAAGTTTTTCTCATCAATGAATTTCTGTAAGTTTTCCTCTATGTATTTCATGGAGAAGGTCATGCCTGTAGGGGGATGAATAAGCAGAAATACTGTGAAACAGCACCACAGATTTAAATTAAAATTTAAATGAATTTAATCCATACTACCAAGATGGATTAGTTTGGATAGCATATGCACTTTTTCTTTTTTAAGCAATAGAAGGATGAGAAGGTGAATAGGAAACAACTCTTACTTTCCTTTCAGATGCAAAAAACAAGAGGCATAAAGTGAAACTAGCTAATAGTAGATCCAAAACAAATGAAGTCTGGTGGTCCTTAACAAGACAGATCATTACCTGCAGAGGCCTATCTTTTTTTGGAGATAGTGTTGAGCTAACAGGACTCCTAATCTAGTATGCCTGTTCTTCTCTGTGCCATATGAAACCAACTTTTAAAGAATATTCCATTATTAATTATAAGCCCCTTTGCAGCCCAAAACCTAATGTCAAAGGCGTGCTTTATTCCTATTTTTGTTTTCAAAGTATAATTATATATGAGGTTGATCAATTCCAGTTTCTAAGTAACTGACATTTAATTTCTTTTGTGTCTTCTGCACAGGGATCGATGGAGCATTCAGCTCTGATAAATGTACCTTTTCAGACATAGGGTATTCTGAAATTTTGAGCTATATGAGGTATTTTAGACAGCTTGATTTTTAATAAGCACATTCTGCACAGGAGAGATGTGTACTTGATTTTAAAAGGATCCATTTTAAAGAAAAAATTTAAATAGCTGTAAAGAAAGAAACTGTAGAATGCAAGGAAGTAATTGTAATTTCATTAATTTGATAAGTCCTTTGAAGGAAGGGAAGATATTCTGTGATTTTTTTATATTTTAATTAAAATAATAAGAGAGACCAAAGTCCATCCTTTCTCTTGTGTCTTCTGTCAGCTGTTGAGTTCTGTGGGACCAGTCAAGTTAACCATTTCCTGGGTAGTCAATGACAACCTTTTGTGTGTGTGTGCATTCAGTCTTTCTGAGTTATTGAAGTGGACAGCTGGGGGCAATGATTCAGAATTTGCTTGAACTGCAGAGTTTGCAGCTCACAGAAGAGGTTTTCTGTAAGTGTCTCTGAAGCTAAGGTATTTGAAAAATGTTCAAATAAGGAGGTATCAATGCTCCCAGAAGTCATCTGCCCTAGTAGTACCCAACATGTAATGATTCCTACTCAGAAAGGTACTACCTGACTCCACACAAACCTGCTGTGTAGTAGTACTGCTACTGCCAAACATCATAAATGAACACTATGAAAAATGTGGCTTAGGTGTGCTACACAGAGCATGTAATTAAACTGTGAAGGCCCAGATTTATTCATGGAAAAAAACCATGCATCAAAGGATGCTAACTGTAAAGACACCATCTCTGGCTGAGAATGAGCCTAAGCCAAAGTTTGTTGAAGGCAGGAAATGTATTTTGATGCCTTTTGTATCAAAAATGTCATTGATGATATCATAGATGGATGTCATATCACAGATGAATACTATTGCAAAAAGCGCATTAAATACATTACTGTATTAGGACCAAGTTTTTTTTTTTTTCATTTTCCTGCTTTTTATTATAAATGAGGAATGTTACATGACAAGTTTTTATATCACATTATCGTTCCTGAGGACTCGCACAAATCACTACACCAGTCGGTAGGGACTCCATTCTTCACTAGTGTAATCTGACTTGTGTTCTGGAATAAATTCATACTCACTTTCTCTGCTATATATACTTACCCTGAAAGTTTCATCTCCTGGATAGGTGGCTTTATGTCACCAAGTTTTCTAAAACCTGGTAAGTTGAAGAGATACAGTTTGATTGCGATTTTATCACTGCTTATGTCAGTGAAGAATATTTTAGCTGATAAGTCTGCTTCAAACAGAGTGAGACCTCTAATCTTACTTGCTAATGCGGTGTTTCGTACACACAATCAGTTAAACATCTGTTTTTCCAGTTGAGTCATTAGCTATCAAATATATATCCATAGATGCTCCCATTTTCTCCAAAGCTTGAATCACACTCATTCAAAATCTTCAGTTTTCCATAAACAGTTAGCAGGGGTAGTTGAATTTGCAAAAGTCTTTACAATAAACCTTTGCTTTTATTCATTCATAGTATGATTTTTTTTTTCATCAATCTTTGTTTAGCAGTTTTTCTCTCACCCAAATTTTGGGAATATTTCAATAATGCTTAAGCTAAAAGTAAATGAAAACAAAACATAATTAAGCATGGCAAAAGTTACACATTCAGCAGAGAAATGAAGGTAGAAAATTTTACAACAGATCACTCTGGAACCAAGGTCCTCATTAACATATATAGACTAATACCCAGGAGATGCCACTACATTTTTGATATGGTAAACTGTATTGCAGTATTTGTATCAGAACTTAAAAACCTGAGAGATTTTCTATATGATGTTGTCCAGATAGTACTGCAAATACCAATAAAGGGTTTGGAAAGCTAGATAAGTTTAAAGACAATGTTGATGAAGTATTTACTGAGCACAGAACTGACAGCCAATAACTGCTACTGAGAGGAGTATTTTTAGTCAAAAGTCAAGATCAATGGTCTCTGTTTCATAGGCTCTGACAAAAACAAGGAGCTAAAATGATCAAATAGAGGAGGAGACTGTGCATTTAGTTTAATTATTTGAAGATTTCATGCCCTTATTTATAGAAATCCAGTGTAAGTTAGACATAACCAAATTTAAAAAGGACTCAGCAAATCCTGGAAATACAGAGGTTATTTTACAGTGTGAGTGCATGATTTGAAAGTTGAGTATAAACCTCAGAATCACTTAGTAGTTGTACATACAGTCCTAAAGTAACAGAAAAAATTATGCTAAAGTCCAGAGCTAAATATTCTTTCCAAGAGTGACCTAACATTTGAAGTTCCATACCCTTGATTAAAACAAGAAGACAGTTATCATCCCACAGGATTAATGTCTTTGATAGGTACCTTCACATCGAAGCCACTGCTGAAGTAGGCAAAAAAATTTCTGTATACAGTCTAAATCCTTTACAAGAAGTGATCTGAAGATGTTTGTCTCTGGGACAATTTGTCTTGATTTCCTACATGAATTCCCTTGTATTTCAGGATACTTTTGTGTCTGAGTTCATATGTTTTTACAGAGTTTTCATTATGGTTTAATTTCACTCCCCAGAGAAGTGAAGAGAGATCAGCGTGAGCTTTTGCTTTGTTCTTTAGTGATTGTGATTGATCTTTATGCGAAGTAAAGAAAAAAAGTAGTAAATCTTAAATTTGATGCCAATGATGCTGATGTAAAGTTTAAATTACTCACATCCAGACCTTGGCTACCACACATTTTCTGTGTCATTTTAGACAAGACGTTTAACTCTATATTATAACTCAAATAATAGTCATAGTGCTGTATCACTGACTTCAATGGATTTGGGATCAGAATCATATCCTTAGCTGGTCTTTAGAGCAGTTTCACTGGAGTAAAAACAGTCTTCATTATGTAAGCATACGGCTGGTTCTGTGTTAGTAACCCTCCACTGGGGCAATGGCAAAAATAAATCCCTTGCTTTGAAGAGACAGTAAAATGTCATCCAGCAACATATAAATGCATCTAAAAATAAGAGACTCTACGTGCATTCACCTTTCCTTTTCCTTTTTTCTTCTTTGCATACAAATTTGAGAAAGTGCCTGTGAGAAATTATCCATTAAATTTGCTTTCTACTATTTTACAGTAAAATTCTAATTTAAAAAAATCTTTCCTAAATGAAAGTGCTGTTTTCTGCTACTTCTGGTGATGTGGAAATTGGAGCTGGTTTATGCTCCCTCTCATCCCTTCAGCATTCTAGTTATACAAGAGCTAATTTGTGTGGAAATGAAAGAACTGATATTCTAGCTAGCTCATTAAGTGCAATTAAAAGAAAAACCATCCCTCAGGGTCAATGAAAATCACTACCAGAGAAATAATCATTCATGTTAGAGGGCTATCTTCCCTTAAGTATAATAATGTTCTATTGGCATGTATTCTTCATACACTTCTTGCGGTTCTATTAGAAACAACACACAATGAAAGAACATTCACTTTCTTGAAAGGAACATTTGAATCTAGCTTTCTGTCCTTTCTTTTTAATAGAACCTATCTACCACAGACTGGAAACCTACCTTTAGAGAGTTGATTTTCAAGTGTCACTTAAGTAGTTTTGTAATTCAAGATTTTTTTAAAGTTTATTTTTAAGGTAAATTTCTGTGATATAAAACAGAACATTAAAGAGTATAGTATAATGGCTGGATGAAGTTAATGACTGTGTATACTTATGCTGAAAGATAAAATTTTGCAGTACAGATAGTATTACAAAATATCTAATATAATGATGCTTGAAGTCATTAATCTGAAATGATTCCTCAAAATAAAATTATGAAAGTTATGCTGAGATTAATTCTTTTGAGACCTGCAACTCTCTTGCTTGTCTTCAAGCACAGGAGTATTTTGAAGCACGCAAGTGCAGAGGAAGAGCTTATGTATTTCTGGGTATGCAGATCAATCTACTCCAGCCATCCTTGAAGCTCTAATGTGTATCACAAGAGTCTATTTTTTTCTCCTTTTTTCTCAGATATTTAAAAACAGAACAAACACATTTTCATCATTACATTCAAGATAGACTTGTTCGTTACGATATGTTATCAAGTGTTTTGTCCAGTTTCTATTAAATGGGCTGCAGCGATTTCCTCAGGGAGACTGTTTACAATTTAGCAGATCTCAGTGTAAAACATTCCTAATGTTCATCCTAAATGTTTCATTTGTTCTGTTTCACCCTATTGCTTCTAAAATTGTCCTCTTAGACCTTTCTCAGTGATGTTCAGTGTTCTTTGGAAAAAAACACTTTTTGTCTCTCTTTTTTTTTTTTTAATCATACAAAGCATGCTTCTAATTTAAAATTCTTCCCTCCTTCATCTTGTAACCCAGTGTTTCACAGAAGAATGACAGGTAACTTTACAGAACTGAAAGTAATTGCTGTGATACGTTAAATGCTAAAGTATAATTACTATCTGAAGACTACAAGAAAACCTATTTGATCAGTTGCTTCTTTGCAATAAAAGACCCACTCTTTCCAGAATAGCAATATGACTTAATTTGGTGTATAATAGAGAAAAACATTTGTAAATGACAGATTGATTTATTTTCCTTTTGATCAAAGTTGCAATTACTAGAGCAATTAACTTTTTTATTTCCATTAGGGTGCAAGTGAAATCAACAAAAGTTAAAAATGACATGGTGTTATTTTTTTGCAATGAAATGGACTAGCAGTAGCTGTCAAGAAGTTTAGCAGCGAATCATGCTCTGTTACGCATACAGAAATTATTCTGTCCTTTAGAAATGTATGCATGACAAGTACAGAAAATAGTAACATAATACCTTGAGAGAGATACTATTTCTGGTGTTCATCTATTAAAATTGAACCAATTGGTCTTTGGATTCTGAACTTTTTCAGGTAAATCAGTTAACAGAATTTTACACTATTTGTGTATGGTCACATTTGACCTCAGTTTGTGTTAATCAGTATCACTGTACAAAAGCTAAGCTATATGATGAATATTTTATAAGGCCAAATATGTATCGTAGACACATGCTACATAAGTTTACAATAGATGTATATAGATAAATAGCTTTAAAGGAGCAGTGGAATTAAAAAGAGAATGCTTTGCTCTATGTTATCCAAGGCAAATTTAGCTTTTAGGTTACCATTTAATTATAGATAATTTATATTCATTTGTTCTTGTGCCAGCAATGTCCATTAGCATAAGTATCTTAAATAGCTCTAAATTAGTGATTTTCAGAATGAGGAAGAAATGTCAGTAGAAATGCCTCATTCTGCTTCTTACATTGTAATTGATAGATAAAGAGCAACAATATTAACCACCTTTCCTCATGACATGATATCCAACAGGACTAAATATATAAATTCTTTTTGAAGATCTAGGAAAAAGGTTTTTATATGTTTAGCTCTTAATTTTTTTACATCCTATTAGCTGAAGTTTAATGTTTTTATGCATAGGTTAACAATAATGGACAATCCTGTTGGATATCATGTCATGAGGAAAGGTCCTTAATATAATCTTATATTACCCCCCAGCACCTGGGGAAATTTCCTAGTTAAAATCCCCGGAAATATAAATTTCTGTCTGATTATCACATATAACTTACTTGGAAATATCATGTTGGCAACATCTCTGATACATTGATCACTGTTTGTATACCTTATTTATAACTCTGGTGAATCTCATAGTGAAATTAATAAAGTTTAGCACTTCATTATAAGGTTATATAGAAGTTCAAGATAGAAAATGGGGAGTAGGATATTCAAATACCACTATAGAATGTATAGGCAAAATAATTGCTTATTATTTTTGCCTATTGCAAAATAATTATTGAGACTGGAATGTGGTATTGTATACTGGATCACTGAACTGATTTAGCTTTTAAAGTGTTTCTCTAAAATTCCATTTTTTTGTTTATTTTTAACCAAATTCAGTTCACATCACAGCTACAAAAACAATATTTTGGCCCAATGAGAGATCAGTCAGGAGCAAGAACAGGTGACCGAGACAAATGAGAGGGGGAAATGGAATTCATTAAATTGATTTTTTTTCTCTGAAGTCAAATTATTACAGTACTAGAATGTAAGTTTGAGGCTTTATAGCTTTCAGAACTCAGACTACACCACACTAAGAGACCTTGTAGTCTTAAATAGTCAAGAATGAGAAAGAGGGAAAAAGATGGGTGAACAGCAGCAATAAAAGTGAAAGCAATTCAGCCACAATCATTCAATAAATTAGTGGTAAAAAGGGGCATACAGACCTCACAACCACTAATGAGGCATTCATTAAACTAAACTGTGTTTCAATTTATTTGTTTTAAATAAAACTCAAACCTGAGCTATTTGTTGCTGTTAAACATGTGCCTGTGTTCATTTCCAACATTATTTTGATTGAATCGCCTCAGTTTTATCTGTAAGTAGTTTGTGAAATGAATACCATGCTTCCCAAATAGAGATACTCAAAGAAACTAAAATACGCATTCCTTGAGCTGCTGCTGTTGGTAGACAAAGAGATGGGGGGGGGGAATTAAATAATGTATAGGGTCTTTGAATTGAAATTACTCCATAATTGCTTAAATCTTTCTTGAGACAGTTACATGTATGAAAGAAATCACTGGAGATCTAAATACGGGGAAATGGTTTCAATATGAGAAAACAAACTTTTTAAATGTATCTTTTTCTTTTTTTTTTTTTTTTTAGTTACTAGGATGCTAAACTGTAAAATTCCCTACTATGTACCTGGTTAGCTACTTTACCATCTATATAACTGTTCCTGTACTGCTAAGCTTTGTATACTATAGTAAAGCAACAATGATAAACAAACAGTAGAATAATAGCAGTAAGAAGATTATGTATTTATCTGCTATTCTCTGTATTTTCTGTCTGTGATACTTTGTGTGTGCCTATCTACTATTATGTACTATCAGGATTAGCATTATTAACATTTTATCAAGTCTTCAGTTCTCAAGAAATCAATGAACCAGTATCAAAACAAACCAAGGAAAATTCATCTGGAAAGAAATGCTAAAGAGGGAGCATATTTCTTCAGCAAACAGTATTTTGATTTGCTATGGTACATGTTATTGCTGGTTAAAGAAATTTATTGTTCTCATGTAATGATAGGTCAATGTATAAATTGAATAATACGAAATCTTTGGTGACATGGAGGGACTGTAGCCATGGATGAAGTGCAGAGCTAAGACTTTTAGATCTATTGCCAAAATGTTTTATGTAAGCCTGGCATTTTTCTATCTGTGGAATAATTGTATGTTGGATATATGCAGTTACAGGGCAAATAATGGTCTATAAAGGAATGATTTTCCAGACAGTTTCAACATGAAAAAGGTAGAAGACTTAGTGACTTGAGAGAGGCGCTGTTTATGCATGCTCACAGTTTTCAACAATGTGGTTCTTGACAAGAAGCTAAAATGGTCATCCTAAAAATACTCATTAAATACTAATAGATAATATAAAGAACTCTGTTTTGATCTGTCTCTGTGAAAATAAGGATACTTGAGAAGAAACTCTTTTAAAAGGGAGAAAGTTTGTGGGTTTTTTTTTCTCATCCGATAGTATCACTTGTGGCTTGTTGAAATAGACTCTGCATGGCAACAGATATTTGGTAAATCTGATTTTTTTCCGCACATTGATCTAAAAAAAGACTATCATTTTTATTCTGACTGGCCATTTCTACTCAGTACAAAGTAGGGGATCACTTGAATTTTGACTCAGTTCACAAGAAGTGAATCTGGTTTTACTATCTATCCCATAAGAATAACATCCTGAAGTTTTTATCTTTTCTTCTATTCATTATGGATAGCAAATTTAGAAACAAGTAGTTATTTATTATTTATAATTACAGTAAATATTATTTTTGTACCAGAGATTCACTCTGTAGGACATCATTTTATTTTGTTTGTTTCTTGCCCTTACTTTGGTTATATTCTTTGTCCTATTACCAAAACAGTTCAATTGTAAGTGGAGAAGAGTCCAAAAATTGTAAGCTCTGTTGGAAGAGAACTTGCTGTGCTCTAATATAGCAGTGCTTGACCTTCCTATACATAGCGCAAGTTGGGGAGCAAAGCGGTAGCAAGAACCACAAATTATTGACCTTTCTCCGTTTTTTTTTTTTTAATTTTGTTAATGCATCGATCTCCAGAAAGAGAAATGTTCTTAGTGCTGTATTGAAATTAAATTACTTAAAAACTGAGAATTTTTAGATTGAGTCACTGTTTTGTTTTTTGTTTTAATTAGTCCTTGCCAAGAAAGATAGGGCATAGGTGTGATGGTGTGCTCCCCCTGCCCCTGATCTGACCTTTTCCTGTATCTCTGCTCAGGCGATAACCACCTGTGGCAACTGTGATGGATGTGTCTGGTCGTGATGGATGAATCCAGCTCAAAGTGGATTCGGGGGAGACAGATAACAACACAATAGGCAAGGCATTCACCTAACCACAGTACTGGTCAATGTCTGACTCAAGCCAAATTTGGAAGAAACTAACATCTGCAGTTGGTATGTAAATATGACTATGAGTCAATCATCTTACCCCCATAAATAGTGGGCAGCCCAGGAGCCCTTTAAGCTCTCCTGCAAGGCAGTGGGCTGTATGCCAGGATCTCCCCTTGAGTAGGGATGCCTCTCAAGGTTACTTCTTGAGGTTGAGAGATTCCTTGCTGCAACAGATCCTTCGTAAGTGACTAATAGCATGTTAAACTTGGAAAACTTAGCTAAGTGGTATAAAGGATTGATTGTGCATATATAATCCTTTAGACATAAACCATGACCAAGTCTGGGACTAAAATTGGATCCAGCTGCACCTAGACTCCTCTCTGAGAGGTTTAGAAAGCAAGGGGGTCCTTTCTGAACCTCATGACTCAACAGGAGGATCTCCCTGACAGTTTTGTCTGATCCTGTCCTCCATGCAGTATATAATCAAGCGTACCTTGCCATCGAATCTTGTTAACTCACTGTCGCATTTGCTATCAAACTTTGTTAAATCGCTGTCTTACATCAATAAACATATTGCTACTTCTCTCTTAGGAGTGAAATGCATCTCTCTCTCTCACTCCATCCGCGACAGTAGGTGGTTATGTCAATGGAAAACACTACAATATCTTTTTGCTCCTCAGTTCCTGTGCCAGGATCAGTGATTGCTGATACTATCAAAGAGCCTATGAAAATATTTGCCATGGAAAGAGGTTAAGAGTGAGAAAATATTAATGTGAACTTTAGGCAGAGAAGAAGCTACAGAAAAATCAAAAGTTAGCATTAACTGAACTGGAGCACTGTCTTATGAATTATCTGTTTCTGTAGCTTACTTCCACAAACTTTAACCTAATAACATGCATTACTTCTCTTCCCTCCTGCACCCAATTTTAGTTCCATTATAGAACACAGATGCATGCTCTAATAAACAGACAGAAAATTCATACATAGATATATTTCCTTTATTATATAGCCTGACTCTCATGTAATGCTTTTTATCTCTCACTTGGTCTTTTTTACTCTACCCACTTTTTGTTCCATATCACTGTGCTCCCTTCTAGATGTATATAGGCTGGATTAAATTTAATACACAATAAAGTATTTTGTGTTTATAAAAAGCATTTCAACCAATACACAATTAATTGAAATTCTCAAGGTTATGAACAGTTGGGCAAAAAAAGTAGCTCTTTATGCTACTTATTGGGCTAGGAGTAGGAACTGCCCCTGAAAATTTACTATATGATTTCATGGAAGTTTGGGAAATGTCTCTCTCTCAGGGTAGCCATGGCATCTGAATCCATCATATCCTCTATAAATTTAATGCAGGTATAGCAGTCTTTATGTTATTATTATCACTTTAGAAATGTAGTTGGTGATCTATTTAATACAATATTCAATTTAATTATCCTAACAATACAGAAGTGTCGTGGAAAATAGGAAAGTTATATTGTCTTCATTTTGCCAAAGGTAACCAAAATGCAGAAAGTGTATGTCTTATCCCACATAAAATAATTATTATATTAGTTAGTAAGTCTGTGATGTCATCCTGAGTACCACAATAGTAATTTACTCAGTGCATTATCTGTCATCTTGAAAGAGAAAGAAAAAAAACCCTGAATTTTCTTTGCTTTTGTTTTAAATTATATAATAGCAGTTTTCCATCAGGAAAAAAAGAGATCTTTCCATTGACCATGAATGAGCTTTGGATGAGGCTTTAAAAGATTATTCTTATCTTCTAATACCTCATGGAAAATGAAATGGCTACTGCTATTTTCATGCAGCATAAATACAAGTTTACTTTAGCTTCTAGTTAAAGTAGTGTATAGATAAGTACAAAAAATATTTGTTAGCATGCAGTACTATTAAAGACAGCATGTTTGCCTTCTAAATGCTAATATAAATCTCTTGACAAAAGGCAGAATTTCAGCAACAGCGATAGTATCTTTTGTAAATTCAGAGATAAAATAGATAATGTACTGCAGTCTAAGCAGAATTTGGTTTTATACCAGATAAGCTACTCTGCACAAAGTTGAGCTAGCCATTTGTCCTAGTTTCAAATTATTTGCTTCACTTTGCTTATCAGTAACTGATAATCACTTTCAGCAATGAATTTTTCACACAGCATTTTTTCTACCAAATAAATCCAAAGCCATATTAATTTGTACTCATTATAGCACACTTTTCTGCTAGTGTCAGAAAGTTAGTTAGGCATTTGAAGTTATACCAGCATTATGGTATATGAAAAGTTGTTCAAAAGGTGTACTCTAACAGACTATCATTCCATCTTTAATTAAAACTCTACAGAAGATACTTTTTTCACTAGTATACTGACACACAACCAACTTTTAATGCAAATGTTCCCAAGCTGCATCATCATCAGCTGCTCTTAGTTCCAGATTATTTCAAAGGGTCTTATATGGAACCAAGAAACATCTGAAAATCACTAGTTACTAGCCAACAGAACAAAAGAGATTACTAAATTGGCACGGGCTATGTTCGACAATAAATAGATCACTTTTATTGCAGCAACGTGGGCTTCATTTTTACTTGCACTCACCTTACACTTATACACTCACCTTGACTTACTAGACATCTCAAGAAACAACATACATAAATCTTTATTTTACACCATTTAATGAGGCTTTCATTTCTTAAAGAGGATAGTTTGAGAAAGTTTCTTTACTGTGTATACCCTATGTGTTCACATGGGGTGTGTAATACTATCTAATCTAGAATAACTGTGATATTCACTTGCTTGACCTTCTACAGGCCATCTAAATTGGTAGATTTACTGTGTATGAGAGATTGCACAATCAAGAGCAGTGTCTTCTCTGTGGGGGGAATTTCAGTAAGAACCAATAAGGACAAGCTGATGGGACAAATCCTTCGAAGGTGGATTCATTCAATCTGAGCATTACCTAATTAAGTAAAGCAAAATTGAAGGGCAAAAAATTGAGGACTACATTAATGAAGCAATTGTTTACCTCAAGCACTTGTGCTATGAAAAACTAATTTCTGGAGAGATGACTTAGTGGATAATTCTGTAACAACTATAATTTTATTCTTTATATAGCTAGTCGAAATATTACAGAGACTAATAATGACTAAATGGCTATGAATAGCTCCTATTAAATGAATTGAGCAAGAATGAAGAGTACTGTGAAAACAGTGTGGTTCTCACCCTCTATCTTCTTCATAGACAGAGGAGTTCTATTCCTTAAGACTGCCAATCTACCTTTTTTAAAGTATCATTTTCATTGCTGTTTCAAAACATAATATGTAAATAGAGACTCCTATCTCTTCCCTCTTGTAGATTGTATTTATTGCAAAATTAGATGGCATTGTTTCTATAGCACATACCAAGTAATTTGATAATAATATTAACTCACGTTTCTCACAGTGAAATGTATGGATGGCACAAGCATTCTCTTCTCACAGAGTAAATTCTCAGAGTAAGAGCAGTAATATTCAAACATGCTGAGAAGGAATATGAAAGAGATAATTTGTATTTATTATTCTTCATCTGAAATCAATCAAAACTAGTAAACACAGCACAAGTGGCCAACTTACTGTCAGTGTCATGTAACTGGGAAATGCTTGGTGAATGAAGAAAGATACAAACATATTTATTCCCCATTATACTCTAATCAAACTGTTGTGATGGTGAGCTCTGCATGTATGGAAGAGGATAAATACATTAAAAATGTGTTTTATCCTGGGCCTTTTCCATGTGGCATTATTAGTATTTTGTTAGTAAATAGTCCTTACATTTTAAAACCAGTCTGGGTCCCATAGCAGCATTCTTTTACCTTTATTCTCACAGTAGTTTTTCTCTACGAAGATGTTAACACTAAGACACATTTTATTAGCATGAAGCTACATAGATTTGGAGTAATGTGTGTGCTGCTTGGGCTTAGTGGTTTTTTTAACAGTTTGTCACTGTGATATTTCTTGTATCTAATGGAAACAGAACAACTGTTATGCTCCAGCTCAAAATGCTGTAGGCTAACATATACAACTTTGCTGGTTTTAACACCTTTTAGGGATTCATTATATAGCTCTCAAGATAGCCACCAGTTCTTAAGAAGCAGAAGTGAACATATTAAGAATATGGGAATCAAACCCACAATTGGAGAAGGGAAACTGTTGGCAACTCCCTTGCTACTGCAGAGGTCATTACTAGTCTTCCCTGCATTTCTTGGTACTCTATTAGATGCATAAAAACCACAGGAGAATTACCCTCAAACTGAATAAGAGGCTTATACTAGGTGTAAACCCAGGTTGGGAACATCATTTTCAGTAAACAGTTGGCCAGGGTCAAAATACTTACATTATGGCACTGGCTAATTGAGCTACGGTGGTGGCCGCCCTTTACACTCTTGTGTCTCAAAGTCAGTGATCTTCAAGGGCTCACAAATACCGTCAGGAAAAGGGAGTGGGCAAACACTGAGTAAGATTATCTAAAGAAAATAAATGAATAGAGCTTTTAGGGCTCGAATGTGTACTTTGCATGGACAAGAATAATACGGATTTTTTTGGTTTATTCATATGTTCATACAGTATTTAATACTGGGACTAACAAGAATCGAGGAATTTTGTCATGCTTTTCACAGCCTGAGTTATGGGAGGTGACATGACTGAGAGTTACACTTGTTTTATGTGGCATACAGGCTTTATGAAGTATGGCTGTCGTGGTTTAACCCCAGCCAGCAAAAATAAACCCCACGCAGCCACTCAATCACCCCCCACCTACGGTGGGATGGGGGAGAGAATCGGGAGGGCACAAGTAGGAAGGCTCCCGGATTGAGATAAAAACAGTTTAATAATTGAAATAAAACTAAGTAGAACAGTAATAATAACAATG
This sequence comes from Calonectris borealis, assembly GCF_964195595.1. Taxonomy (NCBI): domain Eukaryota; kingdom Metazoa; phylum Chordata; class Aves; order Procellariiformes; family Procellariidae; genus Calonectris; species Calonectris borealis. The sequence continues at coordinate 36,422,314 of NC_134317.1, forward strand.
AGAACAACAACAATAACAGAATACACAAAGCATCAATCATTCCATAGGCAGACAGCAATGCATCAAAATGCAGACATGTGTAATGCTCTATATGTATTAACTGAGAATGTAGCTCAATATTTTCATTAAAATCAGAAAAACTGAAACAAAAAAATTCCAAAACAAAGTAAATTTCAAGCCCTACTGACTCAAAAAGATACAGCTGAACTTGACCAGTTCATTTTAAATTAGGCATCTTTCAAGGTTTCCTCAACTTGGACGTTTAGTAAATTAAGCAATATACCACCCAGTGGGTAGTCTGGTCATACCCTACCTACATAGGGTAAGACTCCATATGTATAATTTTTTGAGAGCTATAGAACATAACAAGTTTGAAATTGTATGGTGAATTCCCTCAACTGTTAGCCAGTATTTACTGTGGTGTTACTTTACCTCTACTTGTATGAACCTGAATTTGAGTCATAATGTTTTTCATAATGGCACTATCTCTCCCCTGCAATTTTGGATATATTTAAACAGCATCTTTTAGCAACCAGTGTAGACAGAAAGGTAAATTTGGCCATCCATATAATCCAATTGTATAAGAATGTGACCCACTTTGGCATAAATCAGTTTGGATCCTTTGATATGAGTGGAAATTAATGAAAATAAATGTTAATTTATATAGGAGGACCACGAAGATGATCAGGGAGCTGCAGCACCTCCCATATGAGGAAAGACTGAGAGAGTTCGGGTTGTTCAGCCTGGAGAAGAGAAGGCTTCGGGGAGACCTTATTGCAGCCTTTCAGTACTTAAAGGGGCCTACAGTAAAGATGGGAAGGGACCCTCTATCAGGGATTGTAGTGATAGGATGAGGGGTAACAGTTTTAAACTGAAAGAAGGTAGATTTAGATTAGCTATTAGGAAGAAATTCTTTACTGTGAGGGTGGTGAGGCACTGGAACATGTTGCCCAGAGAAGTTGTGGATGTCCCCTCCCTGGAAGTGTTCAAGGCCAGGTTGGATGGGGCTTTGAGCAACCTCATCTAGTGGAAGATGTCCCTGCCCATGGCAGGGAGGTTGGAACTAGATGATCTTTAAGGTCCCTTCCAACCCAAACCATTCTATGATTCTATGATAGGTTGGAAACCTGGTTCAATAACCTGTTTTATCAGTTTAGCACATAAGCCAACTTTGAACTGAGAGCTACATGTTCCAAATACACCCTAAAAAGTCAAAAGCAAAAATTGGCCCTGCTTAAGTATAACATCTGCAAAAAAGCCAATTTGGTTATGTGAATTATATAAATAGCCAAGACAATCACCATGCATTAAGACATTTGTGGTAATCTGATGTAGCTCTATACCTCTGAGGGTTCATAAACACATCTTGAGAGACTTAGAGGAGGCTCAGTTATTGTCTTAATTGTCTCATTTAATTGGCTGTTTATAAATTATCCTTTTTCTGACTTGACTCCCCTTCCAAATACCACATCCTACATGAATGGCTACTTCTCATTTGGCCCATTCTGTGTGTCCTACTTGTCTTTGGCAGTGTGCTACTTTTTTGTACTTCCCTATGTATTTAGGGTGGGAAAAGAGAACATCTGGCATATATGTAGCCATTCTTCTGAGAAGTTGAGGGGAAACAAAAAAGTAACTACAACCAGATTTGAGCCATCAGCACTGAAGTTGAAACTTTATCCAATCTCCCACTGTTTTTCCAATTATAAAAGAACTAGAGTTCTCATTTGTCAAATTCTCACTGCAGAAGCTCAGATAGGATATTTGACTCATTACTTTCTTTTTCAATGTCTCCTGAAGCTGCTTGGTACTGGACAGAACTGAGGTAAGTTATTATTCCTACTGTATGCTATGCATATATCAGAATCTAGAGTTTTAAGTCTTGCCTAGCTTGTATTGTCAAAAAACAAGTCAAGATCACAGCTCTGTTGACACAGGGTTTCAAAACTTCTTAGGACCAACTACATATTGGTACTGGGAAACCAGTTTTTATTCTTGGATCTTCATACAGAAGATAGAAGCCTCAGTGCAGGTTGCCCCTCTCCCTTGGGAGCTGCTTTAAAGCTGAAGCTCTTACCCTTGGCTCCCACCTGAGCTACACTGCAGCAGTGTCGCAGCCATACCTGTGCGCAGTCATTGATCCAGACCCCGACCCACACACTGACTTCTCTCTTGAACTCAGACCCATCTCATCACTATGCAACTTGCCTGGCAATCACTGGGCTGTATCTGACCCTGGTTATTCTCTCCAGACCTGATCCCAACCCTGTCTTGCTGACTTGACTTCCCAACTTGACCTTGCACCTGCCTCATCACCACAGACTTGTCTGATGATCTGGACTCTTAGCTGATGCTGGTTGCCATCACCAGGGCTGCCCAGCTTGCCTTACTCTCATACTGTGGGACTGTACTGGTGAGGTCATTGCCCTTGCCTGCCTTATTGTGCTTGGCTCTCAGTTTCTCTTCCCTTGTGAAACAACCTGCCTTTTCTGCTTCCTGACAACTTGATGCACATTTTCTTCAGCGGATATTGCATTTTACAGCTAAAATGCATATTACAGTCTAAAAGCCCTCTACCTCTAAAAAGTGGATATTCTATTCTCTCCCAGCCTCCTACATTTCTTCTTCCTTTTGTTTCCAGCCATCACAGCCACCCTTCTTTTGCACCCTTCTGTCCTTCTTATTCAACTCACTAATGCTCAGTAAAGGAGTCAACAAGTTTGTTCAGAGAAAGGGGAGGTCATCACATACCCAGGTGGATGTGTGAGGGAAGGAAGGAGAAGGGACTCTCCCCTTTTGGTGACAGTGAGTTGCTGCACTGGCTCACCGCAACAGCAACTTCACTTTCAGTTTCTTTATTTCACAGTGTATCTTAATTCTCCATTTACCTTTAGTCAAGACCTAATTCTCAACCTTGCAAGTCCTCACCTGCCACTATAAAATCTTTAAAAAGACACCAAAAAACAAAGAAAACACCGGTGTTTTAAATGTAATTGCAGCTGAAAATGAGCAGAAACATGACTTTCTCACCATCCTTTTCCCTCTAACAACAGTGAGTTTTTTTCCTTATTGCTTTCAGAAATATCCTGAAACTCTCATCTACCTTTTCTGCACATCCCCATTCTAAAGAGTTCCTACACGACTATGATCAGCAATAAAAACTGTAAGTCATACTCCTGTCTTCAATCCTCCTGCTACCTTACCTACACTTATGCTATATATAGACATCAGCTGCTGAATCAAGAAATCTGTATCATCAATGGCAAACAGCTCTCAAAACATGACAGAACCACTGCATATTTATTAACAAAGCATATGAAGTAAGAGATACAAATGATATGCCATTTTTTTCAAAGTTCAGATTGGCTCATGATATCAACACCTAGACAAAAAGGTGTTTTCATACTCAAAGCAGACCCAGAGGAAGAAGCAGCATTTTTTTCTTATCTTCAAGGAGTTTATTTAGCAGTTTACATATATGGCAAACAGATGCTGCTACTCTAATTTATTCATAACATACTGTGATGATATCTAGAGAGGCACAGAGCAAACTTGTTTGACCTTTACCATCCGTTATCTCTTCTGCAATATATATGTTCTAGTTGCAGTACCCAAAGAGCACTTTGTGGTGCTGGCAGCTACTGTTTACACCTACTGATGAACACATCCCTTTCCTTCTACTCCTGCCACAAATAAGCTAATAGCTTTCCTGAGGTACAATGTTGTTTCTGTAATTACTTCATTAATAACTTATTCCCAACCATACACAATTCTGCTCCCTCTCCTATCAAGATGCAACATACACTGCATCTCCAAATTATTTAAAAATTTGTGTACTTACTATACTCACCAGTTAAGTCACTGAACACAGCTAACAAAGTCTGTCACAGTGAAAAGCACTCTAAGTTGACCCTAACATTTCCCGTATTTCAGAAAGCCCCCATTTCCATGCAAATCTGACCTGAAAATGAGCGTGGCACATTAAGTTCCTGCAGTTTCCATCTGCCCGTCAGCTGTGACTGTTCCAGTATTTTAGATGCTCCTCCACCAGTGTGTGTTGAGTGATGGGCAAGACTGCTCTTCTGAAAATAATCTGTAATGTAATGACAAAGACAAAATTTTTAGACAGCTTCAAACATGTGAGCAAACTACTACTTTTTCTACACACTGAGTAAAAGATTGATCACGATATTGGTAAATCATTCATTATTTGGCCCTGCTCCTTCCATAACATTGTATTAACCTGAAAGAAAGGCTACTGAACTTAAAGCAACCCACATTTTAAAGTTAAATTAAAAAAAAACAACACAAAACCCCACAAAACCATACAGAAAACACAAAACAAACCCTCTTTTCATAAGTTAAATGCAGTATTTCTGAAAGCACCCCTTTTTGGGTCCGCCAAAAGATTTTCGTAGAGAGCCAGGGTACGAATGCGTCAGCCCATTCCCACCTGCCAGCACTCCTGCCTCCAACCACCAAGCCTCCGAGCAATGGCTGTGCCACGCGCCAGGCTGCAGCCCGCGTGCAGCACTGCAGCTTACGTGACCAACAGTCACTTACCTGTTACCACAATTACTCATGGGCGGGCAGGCCATCATGAATTTGGGATGATCCCCGATTGCTTAAGCTGAATCACTTGTGCTAAGAAAGTCGCCCTTCTTTTGGAGACAGTACAGGCATGTTGCGCAGCTTACTCTTTCCTTTTGTTGTCTGTGTAGTTTCCTAAAGGCAATGCCGCGCACCTTAGCCCAGCTCCTCAGACTCAAGGCCCCTCTGGGCAAACTGGGCCAGTCATCTGGAACAATAGAGGCAAAAAAGTATAGGCAAAATTGCTTGCTGAGCAATATAGACAAAGCAATAAAGCTCAAAAAATTTGTGCAGAGACGAGCATGAACACAGGAATGTCAGGCAAGCCATCACGACTGACTTGAAGCTGGCAAGAGAGGAGAAAAGCAGAAAGTGTTAGAGATACACTGGATGTGCCTGTGCGGTCTGGTGCAAGGAGGCTGATAATACAGATCTTCCTCCTGGAAGTGTCTCCCTCTGAGGGGGCTAACACCTAGCCAAGAATGACTACAGTTCAATAGGCAAAACCTCCCCAGTCACAGAAGCGATGGTTTCGATGTAGGCTGTAACGCTCTTCAAATTGAAGGAACCAAATTATGGAATATGCACAAAGGTAAGACAGAGATCCCTTTCTCACAGGATTAAGGGTTATTTTTCAAAGAATCAAGGTTTCAAATGACAGAATAAGACTGCTAAATGTTTTGACACCTCTGGGAAGGTGGTGTATTTTACACAGAACAGAGAACAAAGAATACAAGAGCAGTTGCACTGTACTTATGTGGCTCAGTTTGACTTGTCCTGTTATTGTTTTCTCCTGAGTTCTCTGAGTTTCTGTAAGCCATAATTAGTTCACCTGAAATGAATATCAACATAGCAATCCACACAGCAGTGTGATCCTGACCGTGCCACAGAGACAAGCTGCTTCTTGCAAACACATTTCAGATGTCACCATTTAGCACAGTGGACTACAGCACTCAAATGTCCGATGAATAACTGAAGTTTTAATTATACAAGTACTCTGATGATTGGATTTCACACATATCTTAGAGCGCTAATAACATCTCATTATTGTAATAGTTGCAGTCAGTTTGGCTCCACTACATAGGTGGTATTCTCACAATGTGTTATGGTTGTTTATAATGTTCAAAGCACATTCTGTCATTGCTCTCTGTTACAGGCCAGCTCTGCTTAGAATTAGTTCAGCGGAGGAGTATTTCAGAGGTAGTTAAATACTGTTCAGTAGAATGGATTTCACCCAGTTGTCGAACTACATATTTAAACCCCCTTTAGCACCTCTTGTTTCCTCCATTTTTATCACTGCCCCTGGGCTTGATTCTTTCTCCTGCTCATTCAGGATGATCTCCAAAATATTTGAGATGACATGAGGGAGACAATTGCCTTGCCCGCTCCCTTCCCTGCTTTCACCTCACATCCTCTTGTCCAATCTGCAAGCAAGATAACATTCATGGGTTCTTTGGTTCTGAACAAGGGCTTTGCTTTCCATGTTCACAAATAAAAATATTTTCCATTTGGGAAAACAAAACATATATTTATGCTTAGGTCTTTAAAATGGCTGAATGTGCCAGAGAGCATACACTGCCAGGCAAGTGGAGATCATACTTTTAGAAAAGCTGTGTCAGATTACTTGAAGTTGAAAACTGGCTCAATAATACCCAACAATCCTAACTTAAGTCACACCAAGGAGGGAATAATCCCTGGAACCGCAATTTTTTTCTGTTGGTCAGCAAATAATGATACATTTGCAGTTGTGCTGATAATATTGTAAGGCTCTACACTCATTTGTGTTTGCTTGCGTTGGAGTGAATTACTGTTTAATAATTATCTTGCCAGTCTTGAGTCTGGAGAAATCTCCCGTACTTAAATAATCAAGTGAATACATTTGCATGTGTGCCTGAAAATCAAAGTAGAAGCATAATGCTCATTTTGATGAAAAAGTTGAAGAAAATGACAAGAAACTAAGTAAGATTTTTACACTATCCTCTAGGGCAGCATATGCACTTAGCCAGTTTCAGTAGTTACCTGAGTGAGGAGCACAGATGATTTTGAGAGGGAAGCCCTGAGGTACCTCAGGAAGGACAGCAGAAAGGTTTGGGTGGAAAGCCTTAAGATACTTTTGCAGGGACAATTCCTCTGTGTTTTGGTAGGAAACTACTTCAGCAAGGAGAGCAGAGCAGTTTGAGCAGGAAGTCAGCAAAGTGAGCAGAGAGGTTTGAGATGGAAGCATTGAGGTACCTCAAGAGGGAAAGCAGAAAGGTTTGTTTGGGAAGTCCTGAGGAACCTCAGCAAGGAGAGCAGAGGTACTTTTGCAAGGACAATTCCTGTGTCTAGGTAGGAAACACTGTGATGCCTGAGTGGGTACAGCGTCATGGTGAAATGGTGGTTTGATGAAAGCAGTTCCAGTGTTTTGTTGGGAAGAGCTGAGGTATCTCAGCAGGGATAGCAGAGGATTTTGAGAAAGAAGCATTGAGGTACCTCAGCAGGAATGCAGAAAGGTTTGGCATGAAGCTCTGAGGTACCTCAGTGAGGAGAGCAGAAGAGATTGAGAGAGAAGCCCTGAAGTACCCCTGGAAGGACAGCAGAAAGGTTTGGGCGGGAAGCTATGGTTTACCTCAGCAAGGACAGCAGAAGAGCCCTGAGGTATGTCAGTGAGGACAGCTGAAGGGTTTGGGCAGGAAGCCCTGAGTTTCCTCAACAGGGAGAACAGAGGAATTTGAGTGGGAATCCCTGAGGTACCTCTGTGCAGCGAACAGAATGTTTTGAGCATGAGGAACTGAGGTGGTACTACTGTGTTTAGGCAGGAAATACTGAGTTATCTGAGGACTGCAAAAACATTTGGGTGACAGCTAGTACATAATTGATATAAAGAATATACCAGCTGATTCACTGGGCAAAAAGATCTGAAGAATTATATGAGAAATCAAATTAATCCTCTGGGTGAAGGCGTAGCATGGAACAGGTAGCCCTTGAAGGAAGAACAGTATGAGTAGGAGCAAAAAGCTGAGGAAAATCTTTGCTGGAAAGGGGAAAGAAAATATAAGTTAGCGTGTGAGAGGACAGGTCTGAGCTGGTAAGTGTACAAAGCAGGAGACAGGATGAAGATTTCAGTAGGAAATGCAAAAGCAGCTTTCCTGACTGCTACTGACAGTTCTAAATCTAGGTGCTAGGTAAAAAATATTAGAGCTGAAACAAGGGCCATATCTCATTGTTTGAAACAGTTTAGAAAACGATAGTGCTGCATCAAGGAAAGAAAGCAGTCTCATCAAACTTTTCAGACCAGCTGGGGACAAGGATTTTGAATTATACTTACAAAAGCAATAATTCCTAAAAAATTGAGAAAGCAAGCCTTTAGCTCCCAAACTTAAAATTTTTGTTATTTTGTATCCTTACAGCACAAGAAAAAAATATGGGGCTAAGACATAAAGAAAATATGTAAGAAAGCAGAGCAAAAAGAAGAAGAAAGGAGAATGGCACTTGGGACAGCCTGTAATAAGGGCACAGGTCACTTAAGAGCATGGCTGGCCCCATTGATGGCCTGCCTGCCTTTGAGCCAGGTGCTCACCCCGTAATCAGGGCTGGGGTCTTGGCCTGTTTTAGGCCCTTTGCTTTGTTGCTCCTAGTGCTGCCTGAGGAGAGTGACAACTCTGTAAGGAGGGTGAATATCCTTTTGTCCTCACTGGTGGGGGACATTGAGCTCTCTGGATCCCATTGCCTGCCCTATATGCAGGGTAGAGCCCTTACCCCCATGGCTTCCCACCTGCTGGCCATGTGGCCAGAGTGAGCACCCTGTAAGAAGTGTTTCACAGCATTGGCCAGTGTGCAACCTGTGGAGCTCCCTGTGGGCATCATGAGCAGCCTAGCCTCCACGCTTCCTGGGCGCAGGTCTGACCTCATCCTCCTGCTCATGGGCAATAGCATCGCTGCCTTGACGCTGGCTGCCCTGGCTTCTCTTCCTCTGTTGGGAAGGCCTTTTAGGTGTATGTGCCTGGCTGCCTGTGTGAGCTTCTTTTGATTGAGTTTCAAAATTGCTGCAGTACAGAAAAATGAGGCTTCCCAACACCGGGAGAAGAACCCTATGTGCTGGAGGTCCTGCCTTGCAGCTTGAGTGGAAGGAGAGTTCAAGGTCTCTTCTTCCTGTGGGACAGACGTAGGCAGCTTCATAATAGCCCGGGCAATGGGACCTCCCTGTAATCAGGGCTTCACAGTATCTGCCTATGTGGCTGTCTGTTCTTCTGGGAGCTCAGTCAGTGTGCGAGCCCTGTAAGCAAGGCATCTGTAATGCCATGGAGTCCTTTGTGAACCTGGAGCAGCTTGAGTGCCCTGTAAGCAGGGCTCAGGGGCTGCAGTGCTGCAGCCTGCTGCTTTAGCCAGCAATGGCCCCTGTACCTGTAAGTACGGGGCAGGTGGAGGAACCACTGCTGCATACCAGCAGGGACAGTCCAGGATTTTGTACTGCTTTTTGTCTTGGTATGACTGCTCCGCCACCAATGGGGTCAAGATTTCTGCCTGGACTCCTTAAGACACATAATGCTGCAGCCAGGATAGCCAGCCCATCCTGTGGGTGTGGGCCGGAGCCTCCCACTGTGGGGGGCTTGGTGCCAGCACTGAGCAGCCAGGGTGACCCCCCTGTCAGCAGGGTGCTGTGCGTCCCCTATGCTCAGCTGGAGGTGCTTGGAGCAGCCCCCTGTAAGCAGGTAGGCGACTCCTGCCCCGGCCTTTCAGAGGCACGGGGCAGAGGTCTGGGGAGCAGGCAGTGCTCTCCCAGCAGTCAGGACTAGGGCCCCAGCTCTTCGGGTGGCCTTTGCCACTGTGCTCTGCTGCCTGGCTGTTGGTAGTCATTCCTGTTGCTCTGGGGGACGGTAGAGCTCATTGACCCCCTCCACCCGGACACTTACCTGCCTGTACGGAGGGTCCAGGTCTCTGCAGCTTCCTGCCCGGCTGGCAGCCTGCTTGGTGTGCGCACCCCTTAAATCTGGTCAAAGGAGCCTTCTCTGCCCTTTAGCACCAGGGCTGCCCTGTAATTTAGGGACTGGCCTGTGCCCTGGGGTCCCCAGAAGGCCCCCTGTAAGCAGGGCTGAAGCCTCTTCCGCCACTGCTTTTCCTGCCCAGCTGAACGTGCCCAGAGTGCAGCCTCAACTCCAACTTGAATTCTGCAGCCGCAGCTCTCGTCAAGGCAGCTGGGCAGCTTCCCCCCATGGAGGCCGAATCATTATAAGCACTAGCTAGTGAGTTGAGCAAAGAGATCCTGGTCCCAGGGCATTTTGGAGTGGCTGGGAGGGGGTTACTTTTGTTACCTTGATCCAGGCAACCTCCCTGCAGACAGGGCTTGGGGCTCTGCTCTCTCTGCCTCTGGTCTTTGTGCATCCTCAACTGGCTAGTGAGAGTGAAGGCCCTGTAAGGAGGGTGAGAGTCATATGGGGATTGTTCATATTACTGAGGTCTCTGGGGTGGGACGCTTATCCTGTGGGCTTCATGCAGTGCAGTACAGAGAGAGTGGGTGCCCTCTGCGGAGCGGGTATTTCACAATGCTTATGCTTGTGGGACAATGGGGCAGCCCTTTTTTGTGCAAATAGCACCTCAACCCCCCTGTAAGAAGGGTTCAGGCCTGTGGCGCATCAGTGTCCTCTTGTCAGCCAGCTTCACAGCCTACCCTTGCCTGTGAGGGTTTTTGTCACAAGACTCAGCTTTGTGGGATGCACGGAGCCTCTTGTAACCTCAGACCCCAGAGCTGGCCCTCTCTTGTCAGGGTTTGGCTCCCTTCCTTAGGGGTTTCATACCCTGTTGGCAGACAAGCCAGCACGGCAGCCATTTAATGAGGGTGGATGCCATGGGCCCAACACCCTCCCCTCCCTATGGAGGGACAAGGGGAGCCCTTTGAAGGATAGAACAATGTGGACAGCTTTGTAAAACAGGGTGAGAGATGTCCCCTCTTTATGCCTTGGTTTTGGCTGCTTTAGTGAGCAGGACAGAAGGAAGACTCTGTGAGGACGGAAGAAATTCCTTCCTATCATTGCATGTCCCACTCCTAGAAAGCATGCTCTGAGTCCTAGACCTCTGCTCTCAGCCTCAGTCACTGGTCAGAAGACTATGTACTGCCCTGGGGACTCTGCAGCTTTTCCAAAGGGTGCAGGAGTGGAAACCACTGCATAAGCAATAAGACAAATATCCTGATGGCAACAATTATACTGTTCGGAAAAAAAAAATTCAAGCGTTTGTGGCAGTAATGCACTGGTATAATGGATTCCTAATTTATTTAACATACTTGCTACATACTTTCAGCTCTAGCAATAATCAATAATCCTCCCCTCAGGGACTCTATACAAATTTTCCTCACTGGGAACACATTCATAATTAGTATTTGTTGACAATCATATTATATTGATAGTATAATTATAATATATTGATATTATATATCATATTAGAGATGTGAGTAAAATATATTATGCAATTGTCCTGGTTCCGGCTGGGACAGGGTTAACTTTCTTCTCAGTAGCTTGGGGGTGTGCTGTGTTTTGGGTTTAGTGTGAAAGGAGCGTTGATGGCCCATTGATGCTTTGGCTGTTGCTGGGTGATGCTTGCACCGGGAGGGGGGAGCACAGCCGGGGTGGTGGACCCAGCTGGCCAATGGGGTATTTTATACCATGTGACATCATGCTCAGTATAAAAACGGGGGAGGGGGGGGAGGCAAAAATAAACCCCAGCCAGCAAAAATAAACCCCACGCAGCCGCTCGATCACCCCCCACCTACGGTGGGATGGGGGAGAGAATCGGGAGGGCACAAGCAGGAAAGCTCCCGGGTTGAGATAAAAACAGTTTAATAATTGAAATAAAACTAAGTAGAACAGTAATAATAACAATGAGAACAACAACAATAACAGAATACACAAAGCAGGCAATGCACAACGCAACTGCTCACCGACCGCCGACCGCGTGTCACAAAGGGGGCGCGAGCCCCCCCACACACCTGGTTTTTATACTGAGCATGATGTCACATGGTATAGAATACCCCATTGGCCAGCTGGGTCCACCACCCCGGCTGTGCTCCCCCCTCCCGGTGCAAGCATCACCCAGCAACAGCCAAAGCATCAATGGGCCATCAACCCTCCTTTCACACCGAACCCAAAACACAGCACACCCCCCAAGCTACTGGGAAGAAAGTTAACCCTGTTCCAGCCGGAACCAAGACAATATCCACCCCTTATTCTATACCATCTACATCATGCCCAGGTCTCACATTTTCCCATACATTCCAATTAGTCACCACTACTTTTCCTGCCTTTGATATATACGCACACAGGGATATCATTCCCTTAGTCCATGGGCCATCCCTCTAAAACGTCCGTTGAGTTCATTTAGTCCATGACTTCGGGTTCCACCTGTCATAACAGTCTTTCAGGGCAGGAGAGATGGTGTGTGGTGTTGGGCTCTTGCATGCGGAGCCCAGTTCTGGGCGCTCGTCCGGTTCTATCATCGTTGCACCTTGCTCAGTTTCATCGGAGTTCATCCTACATTAATCTGGGTGATTCTTACTGTAATACTGTTAATATGGCATATGGTAACCATAAAAGTGATGACATACAGTACTATGTAATAACTAACATCGTACAATTCAGTTCATTGGCTATTTTCACCCAAAATTAAATCTCCTTGAGGTACACACAGGACTTCCCCATCCTTTTTCATCACCCACCAAGTGCACCCAGGTCCCTGAGCAAAAGCAATCCCAGGGACAGGTTTTCTCTTGCCAGAGGCAGGAGCAACCCAGACTGTCTTCCCCAGCATATTTCTCATATGCACGACAGGGACTTTATCCCCCTCTACAGCACGTAAGGGTTTGGACTGGGCAGGGCCAGCTCGAGTGACAGATCCCCTAGTGTTGACTAACCAGGTGGCCTTTGCTAAATGTGTGTCCCAATGCTTGAATGTCCCACCACCCATTGCCCTCAGTGTTGTCTTTAACAGCCTGTTGTATCGTTCAATTTTTCCAGAGGCTGGTGCATGGCAGGGGATGTGATAGACCCACTCAATGCCATGCTCTTTGGCCCAGGCGTCTATGAGGGTGTTTCGGAAATGAGTCCCATTGTCTGACTCAATTCTTTCTGGGGTGCCATGTTGCCACAGGACTTGTTTCTCAAGGCCCAGGATGGTGTTCCGGGCGGTGGCATGGGGCACAGGATATGTTTCCAACCATCCTGTGGTGACTTCCACCATGGTGGGCACATAGCACTTGCCCTGTCGGGTTTGTGGGAGCGTGATAAAAGCAATCTGCCAAGCCTCCCCATATTTATACTTCAACCATCGTCCTCCATACCAAAGAGGCTTTACTCGCTTGGCTTGCTTGATTGCAGCGCATGTTCCACATTCATGGATAACTTGTGCAATAGTGTCCATGGTCAAGTCCACCCCTCGATCACGAGCCCATCTATATGTTGCATCTCTTCCTTGGTGGCCTGAAGTGTCATGGGCCCACCGAGCTATAAATAATTCACCTTTATGTTGCCAGTCCAGATCTACCTGAACTACTTTGAACTTGGCAGCCTGATCCACCTGCTAGTTGTTTTGATGTTCTTCAGTGGCCTGACTCTTGGGTACGTGAGCATCTACGTGACGTACTTTTACAGCCAGGTTCTCTACCCGGGCAGCGATATCTTGCCACAACGCGGCAGCCCAGATGAGTTTACCTCTGCGCTGCCAGTTGTTCTGCTTCCACTGCTGCAACCACCCCCACAGGGCATTTGCCACCATCCATGAGTCAGTATAGAGATAAAGTACTGGCCATTTTTCTCATTCGGCAATGTCCAAGGCCAGTTGGATGGCTTTCACCTCTGCAAACTGACTCGATTCACCTTCTCCTTCAGCAGCTTCTGCAACTTGGCATATAGGACTCCATACCGCAGCTTTCCATCTCCGATGCTTTCCCACAAGGCGACAGGACCCATCAGTGAACAGGGCATATTGCTTCTCGTTTTCTGGTAGTTTGTCATATGGTGGGGCCTCTTGAGCACGTGTCACCTCCTCCTCTGGCGATATTCCAAAATCTTTGCCTTCTGGCCAGTTCGTGATCACCTCCAAGATTCCTGGGCAACTGGGGTTTCCTATTCGAGCTCGTTGTGTGATCAGCGCAATCCACTTACTCCACGTAGCATCGGTTGCATGATGTGTAGAGGGGACGCTCCCTTTGAACATCCAGCCCAGCACTGGCAGTCGGGGTGCCAGGAGGAGCTGTGCTTCAGTACCAACCACTTCCGAAGCAGCTCGAACCCCTGCATATGCTGCCAATATCTCCTTCTCAGTTGGAGTGTAGCGGGCCTCGGATCCTCTGTATCCCCGACTCCAGAACCCCAGGGGTCGACCTCGAGTCTCCCCTGGTGCTTTCTGCCAGAGGCTCCAGGGAGGGCCATTCTCCCCGGCTGCGGTGTAGAGCACATTCTTCACATCTTGTCCTGCCCAGACTGGCCCAAGGGCTACTGCATGAACTATCTCCTGTTTAATTTGTTCAAAGGCTTGTCGTTGCTCAGGGCCCCATTTGAAGTCGTTCTTCTTCCTGGTCACGTGATAGAGAGGGCTTACGATCTGACTGTAATCTGGGATATGCATTCTCCAAAAACCCACAACGCCTAAGAAAGCTTGTGTTTCCTTTTTGCTAGCTGGTGGGGACATAGCTGTTATTTTATTGATCACATCCGTTGGGATGTGACGACGTCCATCTTGCCATTTTAGTCCTAAAAACTGGATCTCCTGTGCCGGTCCCTTGACCTTACTTAGTTTTATGGCAAAGCCAGCCTTCAGAAGGATTTGGACTATTCTCTCCCCTTTCGCAAAAACTTCTTCTGCTGTGTTGCCCCACACGATGATGTCATCAATGTATTGCAGGTGTTCCGGAGCCTCACCCTGTTCCAGTGCGGTCTGGATCAGTCCATGGCAAATGGTAGGGCTGTGTTTCCACCCCTGGGGCAGTCAGTTCCAGGTGTACTGGACACCCCTCCAAGTGAAAGCAAACTGTGGCCTGCACTCTGCCGCCACAGGGATGGAGAAGAATGCATTAGCGACATCAATGGTGGCGTAGCACTTGGCTGCCTTTGACTCCAGTTCGTATTGGAGTTCCAGCATGTCCGGCACGGCAGCACTCAGTGGCGGCGTGACTTCGTCCAGGCCACGATAGTCTACTGTTAGTCTCCACTCTCCATTGGACTTTTGCACTGGCCAAATGGGACTGTTAAAGGGTGAGCGAGTCTTGCTGATCACTCCTTGGCTCTCCAGTTGACGAATCAGCTCATGGATGGGGATCAGGGAGTCTCGGTTGGTGCGGTATTGCCGCCGGTGCACTGTTGTGATAGCGATCGGCACCTGTTGTTCTTGGACCTTCAACAACCCCACAACAGAAGGGTCCTCCGAGAGACTGGGCAAGGTGGACAGCTGTTTAATTTCCTCCGTCTCCAGGGCAGCTATACCAAAAGCCCACCGGTACCCTTTTGGGTCCTTGACATACCCTCTCCTGATGTAGTCTATGCCAAGGATACATGAAGTCTCTGGGCCAGTCACAATGGGGTGCTTCTGCCACTCATTCCCAGTTAGGCTCACTTCGGCCTCCAATATAGTTAACTCTTGGGATCCCCCTGTCACTCCCGAAATACAAATGGGTTCTGCCCCTTTATAGCTTGATGGCATCAGGGTACACTGTGCACCGGTGTCTGCGAGAGCCTTATACTCCTGTGGCTCTGATGTGCCAGGCCATCGAATCCACACAGTCCAGTAAACCCGGTTGTCCCTTTCCTCCACCTGGCCAGAGGCAGGGCCCCTCTAGTCCTGGTCATCATATTCACTATCCACTTCTTGTAAGTATGAATCAGACCCTTTGTTAAGGTCAGCAGTGGAATCAGCCCTTCTACTCTGTCTGGGGAACTCACTGGAGACTGGAGCAGCACTTTTCCCGGAAGAATCCCCTTTTGTGGTTGTTTTTCCTTGCAACTCAGGTACCCGTGCCTGTAGGACTGAGGTAGGTTTTCCATCCCATTTCCTCATGTCCTCTCCATGGTCATAATAAAAATAAACCCCACGCAGCCGCTCGATCACGGCCCCCCCACTCCGGTGGGATGGGGGAGAGAATCAGGAGGGCACAAGTAGGAAAGTTCCCGGGTTGAGATAAAAACAGTTTAATAATTGAAATAAAACTAAGTAGAACAGTAATAATAACAATGAGAACAACAACAATAACAGAATACACAAAGCAGGCAATGCACAACGCAACTGCTCGCCGACCGCGTGTCACGAACGGGGGGGCGAGCCCCCCCCACACCTGGTTTTTATACTGAGCATGATGTCACATGGTATAGAATACCCCATTGGCCAGCTGGGTCCACCACCCTGGCTGTGCTCCCCCCTCCCGGTGCAAGCATCACCCAGCAACAGCCAAAGCATCAATGGGCCATCAACCCTCCTTCCACACCGAACCCAAAACACAGCACATCCCCACCCTATCTACTGGGAAGAAAGTTAACTCTGTTCCAGCCAGAACCAGGACAGCTCACCTTTAGCTATATAGAAATTTGTCAAAGATCAGACAGTAGTTAGTGGACTTCACTACTTATCCTTTTCTTGTTTTTCTTAAGAATTAGTTTTCTGTACTACTACCAATTTGTAATCCTGTTTTTGCCACTAAAATATGTGACACCAGGTTCAGGAAGTCATTAGGAAGCAAAAGTGAATACTAAAGATGCCCTCTAATCCGAAAAGATCTCTGAGAAGAGGTGGTCAAATGTAGCTGAAAATTTGCCAAAGGAAATAACTGCATTGTTCATCCTGTGCAGGCTTTCAACTTGTTTTCAGAGTGATGCCTTGCCAAATTTAATGATATTTGTTTATATTTTCTGGAGGCCTGAAGATAATGTCCTTTCATGTTTAGAGCAAGAGCCTGCATTAGCTCTGAAGTTACGGCTTGGTCTCTATGGAATTCGTTTTCCATTTTACACCTGTCTTTGTATGCTGCCTTACTGTATCTTAATTGTGTTACATTTTATTTAAACTTCCAAATTAGCTACAAGGAAGAGGTTAACATCTGGAAGATGGTGGGGGAAAAAAAGAAACCATGGATTACATTATAATCAAAAGAACATGCTAAGTGAAAGGGTGGTGTACCTCTTTGTGAAGAACTCCAGTGTAAAAAGTCTTCCTTTTTGTATGAATTCTACTTCCCATGCAACTGAAAGTAGCTTAACTTTGCAATTAAAGGAAAGCTAGAATAAATAAATGTCAGGTTGCATACTGTTTTTACCAAATAAACTTCCTGTTCTTTTAGGAACTTAACGTATCAGTCATATAATTTCTTTCTCGCTCTTTTCTTGTTAATTGCCGGGTAAATGTAGCTTTCTCTGTTTTGTTCCTTGTGTTTTATGATGCACTGAGGAAAAGCGCATCTGTGGTTTGCAGTTTATGTTGCAAGAGGAGGGAGAGGCAATTTGATGTTCTGCATGCTTTGACTTTTGTTCTGTAGCTACTTTTCAAATGGATGGAGCTGGATTCAGGGACTAAGGTGTCCCTTCCCCTTCATGTTTAGTGTTGTTCAGTTGTTTTACATGATATGCATAAAACTTTGTTCATAAACATTATAAGCATTTAATTATTTATACAAATCTTTGCTGACATAAATTTTTTACTGTGCCTTATTTATCTTTAAAAAAATTCTAGAACTATTAACGTTGTTTATTTTCTTATGTAACTTGTTTTCTTAAGTTTTGTAATTTTAAAAGGCTCAATAGAGCTTGGAAATTAAGTGTAAAGTGTTAGCATTACAGGAAATGGCTCAAGCTATGACTTTTACCATAAAGTATGTTCATAATTGCAAACACTTCAGAGTTTTTCTATAAACAATCACTAATGTGGAATTATTATGTATTTTTTGAAACCAGAAAATATGGATTCATCTGGTGTTGATTATCATGTTACCACATGTTAATTATGTCTGGCAAAGATTTTGTTCTTTTCCATTATATGTTTGTGGAGAAGCTAGTTAGTTCTGCTTCATTTCAGCAAACTGGGCTGATGCCCAGAGAGCTATTATTAGTAACTGCATTGTCATAATTTATACCAAATGGCAAAATTTATGATTATCAGGATGAAATATGCAACCTGAAAGGGAAATTCTTGGGGAAACACGTTTATGTTTTTTTTTCTTTGTAGTTATGCCATATTCATGACACCTATATTTTACAGCTTATGTTGTTATTATTGGGTATTTCCAACGATTAAAAAATACCTTTATATTTTGCAACTTCACTCTTGGAAACAGTCTTGGCTATAAGACATGGGCATATGTGAAAATCAGTTCAAATAAATACCTGAGGAAAACACAAATAATGAACTTCAATCTGATTTCTGATTCAGCTACATTTCCCTGAAGTAAATCTGCACAACTAGGAGGGCTATCTATCTTCATGGGTAGTTTTCCTACAGAGTTACTTTGTGGTTATCACTTTTTTTAAGAAACAATTTCAGCACCACCTATAGATATTTAAAGGAAATATATTTACATCTGTGACCAAGATTAGCAAATGGATTCCATATTTATGGAAAATAAGACTATTTGTGACAATTGCATAGCTGCTCCTACAAATATTTTGAATTTTCAATCTTAGATCAAAAATTTGTTATAATACACTCTGTTTTATTGAAGAAATAAATATTAGTATGAATAAATATAGTAAGAAATAAATTTAGTATGAAACTGAATGATCAGAGAGCGTGACAGAAACCTTAATGAGATGCAGTTTTCAAAAATAGTGTAAAAGTTTTGCAAGGTTTTGCCCCTTTTTGTGTAACTAAAGGGCTGGGAGACAAATAGAAGGTTTTTTGTACTGTAAAATTACCTTTTTATTCACAGAAGGATATTCTATACTTTTGGAAGTGTGTTTTTACTGATTAAAAACAGAATCAGTGTTCACCCTTAAACTTACGCAAACGTGGCTGAGAGTTCTAAGTACCTAGTACAATTTTGATCCAGTCTCTCATTTATATGGAATTATTCATATGTTGGCATTGGGCAAGAGTGGTGCAATTACTGGCCTTTTAAATGAGCAAGATGTGAGAACTCAGGTTGCCTAGGTCTCCCAGAGAAAGTATCTCAAAAGTAACAAATGCGTGAACTCTTTGAATAGAAAATGTACTAGTATGCGAGTGCCAACAGAATTTCATTTTAATATTTTGTGCAGTACCTGGAATTTACATATAGCTTAAAAAAGGTTTTTTGTTTGGTTTTCTGTTTGGTTTTTTTAATCGTAAATCAGGCTGTCTCAGATAAGCCATACAAAATGTATACCAAAACCTGAAGCCTTAAAATACATTACTAGGTCTAAGGTAAAAACTATTCAACTGCATTAAATTTTGTATTTTCCTGGAATGGAGAATATCTAATTGGGGGGAAAAAGGGACAATATTTTGTGCTTTGCTTGAGTGAATTTTTAGAAATTAATCCGTGCTGCGGTTTAAATATTGCTGCAGAAATTAAACAATATATGCTATACAGGCTGGCTCTTCAGAGTCATTGTCACACTAAGTTGATCCTAGCACTGGATTTACTTGAGGGGAAGAGAACTTGTTAGGGGCTCTTCTATGACTGCCTAGGTTTTCCAGGCTAGTAAATAGTACTAGTGGATTTATGTTCATCCAGTAATTATTGCTGCACTACCACAGTCCAAATACACCCTAAATATGTGAGATATACACCGTATGTCAAATATAGCTCAATAATGCCTCCTGCATATCATTCAGAAAACCTGTACCCCAGGCCAATTAAGATACTTCCTTTTCTACCCTGTTCTCTACATAAAGTAAGTAGTGCCACGCAGGGTAGGGTGGAAAGATACTGTCAATCTGTTTGTGGACATAAGGCCCAAGAGGGTGGGGGTTTTTGCTTTATTTTGTCAACAGTGCAAGGAAATAATAAACTAAGAGCAAGTAGTTCTGCCTATATGAAGAGAATACTTACTGCATGGGCTGTAATTTTATTTTTTGTTTTACGAAGCAGAAGCTTCTTGCTGTGTCTGTACAGTTTCTCTGTATAACTGGCTAATGACAGTTCCATGTGCAATTTAGTTTATAAAGTGAAGACCTGTGCATTCTGATTTATTGATAAATGCAGCAGGGATGGCCTTTGACTGTACTTTGGGCTTTCTAGCTTGTATTTCTGAATGTGAAAATATTATTGACCAAATTTTTCTACATTAGAGAACCTACAATGCAAAGCTGTTTAATAATTGTCCCTTCTACATAGTGAGGTCAAACTTCATTGTAAGCAGAACACAGCAGGGATTGGATGAAGGGATAGGAAAGCAATGGAAATATTAATTCCTTTGTAATGTAATCTTGTGTCACTGCTAAGTGATCGCTGCAAATTGATGCACCTCATCTCTCGGCTTTTCAAAGGCTGTGCTCTTGGCATTTTCAGTTGCTGTTCCAGTCTAGGATTGGAGGAGTTGAAAAGGTAGCTTGTCATAACCTTTACAGAAGACATGAGTCGCAGCTGATGAGGCTTAACTGCTCTGAGTCTCTAGAAAATACAGCTAGGTAGATTTTACTTGACTTTGGTTTATACTGCACAGCTTATACTTCCCAATACTGTTCCATGCATCACCTAGCCAAAGTTTTTTTTCCTACTATATTTTTTTTTTCCCTACTATATTATTTTTCCTACTATATTATTTCCATGCTCCAGGAGCATGCTTCTGCTCCAATTTCCACATGAACAATAAAATAAATCTTATACTACCTCACTTCAAAAATATAACAAATTATAGCTGTGGTACCACATGATTCAAGCAAGAATTATTTATTTAATCTTTTGTAGTCTTTCCACATATTCTATTATTCCTTGCCTGTTTAACATGTGTTAATGTTACAATCAAATCTACGCAGAAAGCCAGAAGACATGCCAGAAATGCCAATATCC
Source organism: Calonectris borealis (assembly GCF_964195595.1). NCBI lineage: Eukaryota > Metazoa > Chordata > Aves > Procellariiformes > Procellariidae > Calonectris > Calonectris borealis. The sequence goes on from NC_134317.1 coordinate 36,442,841, forward strand.
TAGCAATTAGGGCCTTACTTGAAAAGAGAAAACGGTATCAGGCAAGTGCTCTACTTACCAGCCTGCTTGTCATTTTGTCCTTTTCGTAACAGCAGCAGCAACATGAGAGGTCTGGGCTTTCACCTGCCACAGCAGAACAAAATTGTGTCTTGACAAGATTTTATTATATAGTCTGTAAAAATCTTTCTAGTTTTGATCAAGAATGGTGCATCTCAAGCAAGAAAGTGAAAAGATAAATTAATTTCTCTTCTCCTTTAAGATACTATTCAAGTTTTAAATGGAATGTAACAATGAGATCCATCAAAGGAAATTAAGCCTTTTCTGTTTTGTTTTTTTTTTTTTTAAGTTTGCTACTAAAAAAGCTTAAGGTGAAATGGCGTTCACCTTATAGGAATTGCTTTTTACCCAGAAAAAGACACAAGGCTTCCAGACACTAGTAATGTGTTCCTCCTTTCACCCAGAAAAATCCAGTGTAACAAGCTGTGTGATTTAAATGAGTAAGCCAGCTAAACAGAGACTAGAACTCAAGGTAGTAAGTGATGTAACTGAAGTGAAACAGACACTTTATTTCCTAAAGGAATCCAGTCAAACTATCATGTGAAAAAGCGGAGTTTTTGTATGAGGATGGATGGGGGTAAAGGAAGAATGACCAGTATTCTGGGTGATCACAATTGGTCATGGGTTGTATATCATATGCTATTTTGTAAGCTGGTTATTTTCTCACTTTGTGGCATTCCAGTCAAGAACACCATTCAGCATACAAACAAAAAAGCAGTTGTTAGATCACTAGTAGATTTTAATTTTGGTCTTTGGTAGAAGGGTAAAATTTCTTTTTATTTAAGTTGGAAACAACTTTATGGAAAAGGCACTGCAGGTTATTATTTGTCATTGCCAACTATTACAAATATGAGTCAATTTATACAGGTAAATAGATGCAGCAGTCTCCATCTCCAACTCTTCAAAGAAATCAACCTTCCTGATAGTCTATTTCTTCATGCAGCCTGCAGCACATTTCTCTATCCAAAAAATAAGCAAAGAGATCATATCTGGCTTTTGTATTAGCAGATATAAATACCTCAATGAAATCTGAGGAAGTCTGTTTGTCTTGCTATTTTTATTTGTGCCAGGCAAAATTTGAAATCATCTGTTTTCCTGTGGAGCAGGTTTCAGCATAAAGAAAACAACTTCCAAAATGAGAAGAGGCTTTGGGTAGCTGTTACAGAGTAGCATTTCTTTTATGATCAGTTGAAATATTTCATAGCACTACAAACAAAGCAATGCCAGACTGCAGAGGTTTGTTTCTGTGCTATATAATTCCAAGCTGTGTGGAAAAGTTTCTAAATTCAGGCACTTCCTTTGTCTGTCTCAATATTTAATGGGTCATGGGGAATCCTTGCTTTTTAAGTCTGCTCGACTGATACAGAAAAGCAGCTTCTCTGGAGTGAAGAGAGCAACCAGAGCATGCCTACCTTCTGTGAGAATGAACTCTTCAGAAAGAGAGAAGGCAGCAAAGGAATTTAGAAGAATAGGAAAGGATATTTTTCAGTAGCATTCTTCAAGGGGGTGGAAGTGGACATAGGTCTCCTTTATGCCGAGTGCTTAGATTGGTTTCCTTTTTCCCATGTCTGAATGTTTTAATCCTCCTCCAGCTGTACCAAGTAGAGAAGAAAAAGGTAGTAATAAATGAAATGAGACAATTCTTCTGCTGGAGTAAATTGGCAGACAGATTCTATTAAAAATTTCTTTACTGAAAGAGTGGTTAGGCCTTGGAACAGGCTGCCCAGGGAAGTGGTGGAGTCACCATCCCTGGACGTATTTAAAAGATGTGTAGATGAGGCCCTTAGGGACATGGTGTAGTGGGCATGGTGGTGTTGGGTTGACGGTTGGACACGATGATCTTAGAGGTCTTTTCCAACCTGTATGATTCTATGATTCTATGATTCTATGATTCTATTAGTGCAAGGTTTTTCTTTGAATTAACTATTCAAAGGCTTTTCATATTATTAACAGGCATGTTCAGTTTTCATGATAAAATTTCAATATCATGTTTTCAGTAAAATTCTTGATTGCTAATCTGCCCTTAGGCTCTGACCCAGAGTGAGACCTGCACTGACTGACCACTGCACTCACACAAAAGCTCATGGGTCTCAGGGTTCTCCAGGGAGACACAGTCAGATGAGACAAGTTGCAAAAAAACCCAGACAGATTAATTACTAGAGGGTAGGAGGAAGACAGGATTATCTTATAATTACCTTCAAGAATCAAGTTACATTAATGAACATTTTTGAATGAACAAGTTATCTTCACATACTTTGCTGATACTGCAAGCATTACTGATTTTTAATAATGTCTCTTGATTCTACCTAAGAAAGCTAAGTTTCAATAAATTGTGTCTTTATTTGTGGATTGCGGTATTGTATTATAATTGATTTTTTTTAATGTATTATGTGCTTTGAAGATACCGAGTATGTAATTGAGGTTCCAAGATTTGTTTGTATTTTCTGGTTTGTTTGTTGCTTTGCTAAAACAAATTTACTGAGAAGTCTAAAGTGTTTGTTAAAACCTCTAGGAAATAACAGGTGATAAATATATTTGGGTTTAGATTAAGGTTTAAAACAATATCAGCCAATCCCATCAGCAGTAATTCTCCAGGGTAGCTTTGTGAAGCCATGGGCTTTGTGTACAAATAAGGGAGAAGGAAACCATACTTGAGGCAAAACACTGATGACAAGTTGTTCTAAGAAGATATTATTAAAAAAATAAGATGGAAAGACTCAAAATTAATTTAGATTGTAATGATGAAAGAATGGGGTGAAATTAATGAAAACACAGTGCAAACAATATAAATTAAAGGGATGCATTGCCTTGAATACAATGCCCAGTTCACATTCTATCAGATAGGACACAAGTGGACAATCAATAAGATTAAACAAGGAAAGATTTCCCTAAAAGAAGAGATCACAAAGATATGTTCATTCAGTTTAGATAGGAGAGTAGTAACAAAGAGCATAGCAAAAGCATATTGAATGAGAATGATTTAGGGGTCACTAGAGGATTTTCATTTACTGTTTCATGTTGGAGAAGGACATAAATACAACCTCAGAGATCAAAGGATGGCAAACAAATTTTATTTGAAAGTAAAAAACGAGGTTATAAAAGTTATCAAGGTTATTAAGAGCTACCATTTTTTTTTTGTCTCAAAGAGGCAGAGAAGTATATTGACCACAATCCATTCTGTGCCAGGTGAAAGTATCACATACAGCTGTCACATTTCAGGCAGAGATATTTGTGAGAAGGCAGCAGTTTTGGTTGTCTTGACCTACATGTATATCAGAAAAGGGAGGTCTGTAGCACAGCTGGCTACAAACTGAGCAGATGCGGTAACAGGATTAGCTTTAGAAATGTCCAGCAGGAGAAACTCAGACCACATAAGGGTTGTGGGGATTGTGTTAAGAGAAAAGATACAAAAAGTTATTACGCAAATGAGGATGTGGTGTCAGAAACAGCCAAGCTTGAGCTAAAGTGTAGGAAATCAATGCTGTGAGCCCTCAGGTTGCATAAGGCAGCCATAATCTACCCCATTTTTCTGTCCCCATTCCATGTTCACCTTAACTCAACTCCGTTCCTGTCTGTCCATCCCAGACACCTGCCCAAAGGGGACAGGGCTTTCCTGTCCTGCATTTTCTGTGACAACTCCTATTCTTTCCCATTCTTAGAATGTCTCTTGTTTTTCTCTTTTCTCATCCTAACCTTAGTCCAAGGCAGACAGGATGTAAAAGGACACTTTTTTGTTGCAAAGTGATTATTAACTCCTTAGAGACATGCACTGGCATTCAGCTTCCATTTCAGTTCCGTTAAGAATCTTGACCACTTCTTTGCTGTTATCCATCTCCTCATCTTTCCGTCATGCATAAGGTACCCTGTGATACAGTTGCTTGTAACTCATTACAGTCTTTCATCAAGAGATGGCTCTAGGGACATATGTCCTGCTAACTTCATTTGCTTTGATAGTTTCCATTCTTGCCATCTCTATAGTCACATCTGGATTTCTACATTTCCATTCTCCAGTCCTAACAGTAAATTCAGGCAAAGAGAGAGGCAAAAGGCCACCTGATTTTCACTAGCTTCATTACAACTCCCGATGATTTCTAAACCCGTTCACCACCTAATGTTAGAAATGTAAATATATAAAAAAATACTGAAGATGTCTCACATAGTGTTATGTGATGATATCACTAAAACTAAAGAAAGATAAAGCTTTAAGTATTCAATACTCTCTCTCCTGTTTCGGCTTCATATAAGTATGACATATACCAGAGAGCAATAATTTTTTGCTGCTGTAGACATGTGATTCCTTTGAAATAATGAAGTACCTAGCTGGAGGAACACACATCCTTTTCTCTTTGGATAAGTTATAATTTTCTGGAGCTTAAGTACGAGCTCTTAGGAAGCTTTGAAAGAAGGAAAGAATTTTCTGTGTTGTGTAAGGAACAACAGTTTACAGAAGTTTATCTAATTACTGAGATGAGTTTCCTATTTAATGATTTTTAATTTTTTTTTAAAGAGAATTTCAGAATTTTGTTCTGCTATAGCAGGTGAAAGCCCAAACCTCTCATGTTGCTGCTGCTGTTACATTTCTAAGTCACAGAACAAAAAGGACAAAATGACAAGCAGACTGGTAAGTAGAGCACTTGCCCGATACCATTTTCTCCTTTCAAGTAAGGCCCTAATTGCAAAGATATTAGCATTTCTGGCATCTGTCTTCAGTTTCTGGCTTTCTGCATAGCTTTGATTGTGGCATTCTATTGGTATATTCCCAAGAAAAGGTTAAGTTTTAATGCATTGGCATTTTCTGATTGAAAGCTGTTTCATGGTAAATCAGTTACAACATTATTTTGTAGCTGGCACATTTGTGTGGCTCTGCTTTGTATTTTTGGTAGATTGATTTGAAAAATGATTAGGCTTTTGATAGCACTTGCAGTGCCACTCACAATACCCCTGGTAACTTTAATTATTAGCTGGTCATTGGTTGGGGAGGAAATGAGCGACTAAAGATGAGAAATGAAATAATTTGTATTCTAATAACAATCAAAATTATGTTGTCTTTGTCCACCTATAGTAGCTTGGGAAGAAATTTCTGATAGCTGACTTCATAGTAAGGCTACCTTTTTGAGAACCAAGAATAGTAAATTGTTTTTAGAAGATGCATGTGGTGAGGATGATGAGCCACTGGATGTATTTGTGAAAGTACATTGGATACCCTTCGTGATCTTAACTCTTTAAATCAAGATTAGATACGTATTTCAAAAATATTGTATTGCCAGTAACTGAATTTAGTAAAAGAATTAACAAAATTCTGTGGTCAGAATTATACAAAAGGACAAATTAGGTGGTGAAAATGTTTTTTTCTGTTTTTATAATCTGTTAGTTGATAAAGCAACCCTGCAGGTTTCTCCTTGGAGAATGGAAAAGAAAATAAAAGCTGTAGTGCATGTTTCAGTTGCAAAGCAGAGGAAATATGCTCTTCAGAATTTAAGCATGTCAGGTTTTTTGAGTATACAACAGAATAAAAGAATTCATAAAACCATTTAACAGTGGGAGAGCATAGTAGACTCCTTGGCTCAAAGCCCCAAACCAGGGCCTAATCTGTGAAAGGTATGATTTACTGGGGTTTTAGAGCTCAATCTTGCTTTCATTTTAGTAGATGGGTAAAATCTGACTAGCTTTCTTGGTGCAAAGCCAGTTTTTCAGTCCTGTCACTCAGGAACTGATGGGACTGAAGATTAGCTGAGTTGCTCTAGATAGACCTATCTGTTTGTGACTACAGGGGCCTAGCCTTTCAGCAAAAATTATTCACGTGCTTCTGTAATGTTTTTTCACCTCTATATTTTGGTCGTGTTCTTATACCAGGATAGTGAAACAGACAATACAGTAGTATTACACACCAGGGTACATACATATCTGCCTCTAGCAAATCATTAAGTGACCTCATCAATGACAGCATTGTTTTAGTGAAAGTAGTGACAGTGAAAGGTTTTTTTTTTAAGTATGAGATTATCACACTCTTAGGATTATCCATAAAAAGGAAGAATAAAACACCAGGGAGGAAACGCCTTTATACTGATTTTTCTCCTAATACATCAACATTCTTAATGATGACAGTTGGTGTTGATATTTTCCATCTATTGATGTCATCCACTTCCTTTAAATAACTTTTGGGCTTCTGCAGCATTTTTTATATTTGAATAGCAGGTGTGTTTGGTGTTCTGAGTTTCACTTTCTCTGCTGATACTGTTGAATTGCTAATGTGGAAAAGGATGATTTGAAGCAAAAGCCAAAGTGTGGTACAGCTGATAATACAAGAGAAGAAAACATAGAGAGTCAGTGTGAGGCTGGTGCTATTATTTGTATTCCTTATTCCTATTTTTTCAGGTTGGAAATCTTGTTCCTCCAGGTTTATTCTTTCAGTCTATGCTAGTGGATTTTACTCAAAATGTATCCCATGCTTACAGATAGCTTTCTGGGATTAGGACTGCCTTTCCTTTATTTCGGGCTGTAAGTGGCACAAAACATTTTCTCTAGGTGATGAACATCTCAGCTGGAGCTACTAGTCTCAGGGGTTAAAATTAAGGTTTTTATTGTCACAATTTAAATAATATTTACTTTTCTTTTGACACTTATGTCACTTTACACCATTGCCAATTTATGAGAGGTATTTGAATAAAGTAGAATCTTCCTGCTAACTTGTCTGAGCAAAAATGGAAAGAAATAACTCCAAAATAACTTTGAAAGAAATAACTTCTAAAGTTTTTTTCTGTTCTAACTTAAGAAATAGTGTATGCATAGAAATAGCATATAGTAAACTATATTTTGTTTAGATGGTAGGTGATATTCCTGACAAAGCTTACAGTAGCATTGAAATCAAATAAATGTTCAGAACTCTAAGGCATAGTCTGTAACATTTTATCTCTAATGTATTTATGAATCATATAAGGAAATCCACATCATGTGGAAATGATATAAGTAATTACTTGTGTGTTTATATGTTAGAAGGCAGAGAGTTTGTATAAATGCACTTTTCAAAATATGCTTGTAACATTTGATCTGCATTTTAATCATTGGCTGGTTTTCTGGAATTAATGGACTTCCCCCCACAATGAGATGCCATTTAGGACTGAGACTGAAATTAAAGTAACTGATCACTGGTTTTCAATTTACTTCAACACTATCTTCAGCACATACACTGGCTACTTAAATATTGGCATATAGAAGTATATGGGGCCAGGCATTGTCTTGCTTTAAGATTCCAGCTTTCATTCTTGATCTTGTAATTTCTTTTGGTATAAATTAGCATTAGTATATAATTTATAATGTAATTTAGGTAAATCAAATGCTGAAAGTACTTGAAGTGATCAATGATCTGTGGACAAAAAAAAAAAGGCCATTTAAAAAAAATTGGCCCCAGTTAGCTGGTAGTTTATTGCTTTTCCAAGTATCAAGGTTTTTTATAAGTAATTCAAGCTTCGCATTTTGCTCTGGGGTTAATTTCGAAGTCCAGTGACACTGTAGGTAAACCCTGAAGTTAGCAGCATGGGTTGCATTTTAATAAGAAAATTACATTCCAGACACACAAACTGAAACACAGGTTAAACTCTGCAAGCTGGAACTTTTCAGCTGAACTCTATAAAATAATAATGATAAATTACAAGCTATGCAAAAAGTTCATTTTGTGGATGTAAGCTGGAAGAAATTTTCTTTGTTTCTGACATGCTTTGTGTTTCCTGAAGAACTACCTTTATTCCAGTTCCAAATATTCCAGGTTTAATTACAGGGTTGTTGTTACCTGTAAGTCTTATAAACTCCATATTGGCTCAGACTTTTCTGTGTGTTAATTTCAGTGACTTCTTGGCAGTTTAATGAAAAATTATTGACTCCGCTGAAATGCTGGCTGAGGACACAGTGGCAATGGGGAGTTAAATGGTCCTTCCAGTGCCAAGAATAAAAAGGATGAGGTTATTCACCAACAAGAATCTATGACACTTTTCTAACTGAAATCAGAAGTACTCCTTTTCCTTAATCTCTCTAATGCCTAGTTAAGAATGGATGTTGCTGTGGGTGGAGCAGGAAAGGCCCCACTGGGGAGCCTGTGCAGGATCAGACCTATGTAATAAACCTTGTACCATAGTCCAAGACTGAGGAAAAGGAACGTTAGAGTCTTGGCCAGGAAGTAGTCTGTTCTGCTCCTGGTTTGATGCCTCAGCATTAATGAGGCTTGAAAAATGATAGTTGTGTTGTAGAATTCATCACAGCTTTTGGCCTCCTAGGAGCCAAAGAAATATTTGATACCACACTCTCTATCCGTAAGCTTGAACACTCTATGTCAGCAGGATTTGTCAGTATCTTCCCTTTTCTTGGACCATGGCAAGCAATGGTGTTTCTTTAATCATTGTTTGATGATCACTGGGACTCATTATCTATAATTAAATGCCTAGCAATTAAAACATACTTCTCTCTGATCATAAAAGTGTATAAGTTAGTTCCCAGCCAACAAAGCTGCTACAACAGTGATTCAAGGAATTTGCTGTCATTAACGGTGACAAGCAACAACCAGTGAGACTTTGCTTCATAAATGTGATGTTTATTGAAGTTTACAGTATCCTCTACTTAAATTGTGTAAAGGATCCAGCAAAGAGTTAACGAAAATTACCTTTTAGCTTGGTTGTGTGTCAAGAATATGGTTCTTTATAACCAGACAGCAATGCGAGCACATTGTTCAAAACATCCTTTGTAAAAATAACCAGTTAGGAAATGTGGGCCTAGTTCTCTGCTCTGCATTGCTGAAATAGAATGTGTATTTGTATAGCCTTGTGGAGTTTGTGGAAATGAACAACATATTATTCCAATGAAATAATAGAAAATTTCCTAAAGCTCTGCTGCAGTTGTCCAGGACTGTGTCATTATGAGCCTCCTTTTTACTTAGCTTGAGAGCTGTGGAGCACAGAAGTTACTTAATTCCTTGGCTATCAGATTGGTCTTCCTCATTAAGCATGCAAAAAGCAGTGCATGGGCTCACCCTCTGCACAGTGACAGAGTTGGCTTGCTTTGCTTAAGACTAGCTCCATTTACATCACATTTTGGTTATGAATAAAATTGCTTATTAATGACTTCAATTTGCATATTCCATGCTGAATGAAAGCCTGTGGTACAATTATTACTTTCAAATCCTGTTCATGCAAAGCAGGTCTATTCTGTACTTTAACAGCATCAGATAATGCTGAAGGTTAACTTCATAATTCCTCAGCGGTTATACGTTATACTTACCCTGATATCAGTGGTTATTTTCTTTTCCAATTTTCTCTCTCTAATTTTATTTTGTCTTATAAAACTTTATATTGTATTACCAGCTAGGATAGCTTGTTCTATAGCTTGTTAAATAACTGTATCTTGCTGAAGTTAATCTTAATTAAGTCTGGGTATTCAAAACCCCTGAACTGACACATAGTTTCTAAAAACCCGTGCATTATCCCTGGAAGCACTGAACACTTCAAGAGTTCATTTTGAAAATAAGCAACATGAATAAATCAAAATGGAGTCTAATTTAATGATACACTTGATCTGCTGCTTCTTAAAATATACTGCTGCATAGCTGCTTTTCTTTTTCAATTCTTTTTCAACCTTATTTATTTCTTCCTTTTTCTGATTGTCAGAAAGGCCTGTCTTTTGTGGAAGTTTACTCAGTGTAACTGATTAAGACCTGACTTACCCCCAACCAAGGAATTTGTATGGTTATAATTCAGTCTTAAAAAAACTAAACAAATAAACAAACAAAACCAGTCAAAAATTACAGTGACTGGGCAGGGGAAGAGTGAGGACTTAGCAATCAGAAAAACTTATTCCTCAATCACCTCTTTTTACTTTTCAGAAGTGAGTTGATAGTAATATGAATATAGGCATCCATTGACCTTCTTATCGTAGAAAATAGAGTGAAATCTTTTATCTGTTGCTTACGCTAAGAAAATAAGTTATGTCAAACAAAGGTTTTGGGGGGGTTTGGGTTTTTATGCTGCAGCAGCCATGGATAAACAGCGCACCTCATATAAAAAAAAAAAGATTCCTTCTTTCAGGTATTTATTTCCTCTTCTCCTGCAGATCTAAAACTATGGGCAGGAACAGTTAGCAAAAGTCATTCTGCTAAGAAGAAAGATGTTTCTCGTTTTAATCGGAACAGTAAATCCTCTTTGTCAGCCACAAAATGTACAGGCAAATAGAGTAGTGACCTGTGGATTGATCCTGCAAAACACAAATGAGTTATATCCCCATTAGCTGCAGTATTCATTTAGAATTTTCTTTCTGTTGTCTTTAATTTAAATGAGCCAAACGCCATCTTACAAGAGGAATTTGCCTAAATGTATACTGCAGACAAAACCTTTTATTCGCTACTGTTAGACTAATAAATGATTGTTTCTTCTTTGTGAAGCAGTTTTAGTGATTGAACAGAATAGATAATAGAATATAGTAGTGAACTAGAAAAAGAGATCTAGAACATACTTGAAGATAAGTGGTGGAATGCCTTCTCTTTGAGCTAATTCTGCAACTGGTTCCAGGGTAGGAAAATCTGTAAAATCAATTCACACATTTTCTTTAAATATTACGTTAGAAATGTGGAATCATCTTAATTTCTCTTTTGCCTTTGAATTACTGATAAGGTTTGCTGATAAGTTCTCAAAATTATAGAAGTTAGGGCCTTGTAAGGGGAACCTGTGTTTCCAGAATTTCTCTTATTCTCAAATAATATCAGTTCTCTAAACAGAGTTTTCTTGTTATTGTGGATGGATGACTCTTGGTGACAACTGTTCCTAATACTGGACAAAATAGGAAGAAACAGTCCTAAGGAAACGATATCAGCATTCTGACTGAAGATGACCTTTAAACGTTATGACCTCCACTGGCATGGATCACTAAATACTGGGTTACTGGGTTTTCATGTATAAACTTGCACATAGAGCTCACGGAAAATGATCCTGCAAAAAGTGCGTTGCAGAATGGAAATTATGTTCATGCAGAAAGCCCCTTTTGTTGGAAGAACTGCTGGATGTTCTGTATGTGGCATTTTTGTTTGTGCTTTTAAGAGCCATGAATTATGATTTGGGTTGGTTTTATAGTTAGTCATGACATCATGCATGTTTCCTATGGCAGATTCCAAAGATTAAGTCAGAAGCATTTGTTAAAATTGGAGACTGCTTCACGTAGAAAACATTAACTATGTTGCAAAGACTTTAATAATAATGTACAGACAAATTTAGGACTAAGGGAGATGAATTTTATATAATTTTCTGGTGATAGTGACCAAATGAGTAACCGCTTTATTTCTAAAGAGATACCAAAGGTCCTCTAGAAAGCTTTTTAAAGCAGTCAATATATAAGTATAGTCTATACTAAGTAGAGCATTCTGTAAATATAGAGCAAATCTGTGAGTTATTTACTACTGAGGTCTGCTGAGATAACAAGTCATCAGGTTTTAATTTTAGTTTTGTTTTGGTTATGTTTTCAAAGGCAGTAATTAAAACATAGTTCCTTATCAAGTTATATTATTTGTGTCATTCCAGAAAAAATGATTGTGCTGTAAATACTGGCTAGAGATTCTGTATACTTTGGACTTTGGGATTAATAGGAACGTCCATATCTCACAGGTTTACTGAAACACCTCTATAATTTGATTAATAAGTTTAATTCCAAGAAGGTATAGGATATGCAGATTAAAAATTTTAAAGTATTGAGCAAATGCTATGACACTGTGATGTTAATGATTTGCATAAAATATGACCATGCACTGGCACAACCCAACCCTTGGGAATACCTCCCCACCCTGTAGTGGTTGAGCTGCTTTTCTGAGCAGTGGACTTCAAAATCTGCCAGAGCCAAACACCTGCAGAGATTTGCCAAAGGATATTGGAGTATCTCCATGCCTGTGAGGTGGCAAATATTCAGCATTCCATTTTATTTAAACTCTGCTTGTTTTGGAGGAAGAGAAATGCTCCCACAAGTATCCACTGTAATACCAGAGAACTAGTGTGGTTCTTTCATATTATAAATACTTTACAAAAATATACTTGGTGGAGAAGTGACTTTTTTTTTCCACAGCCGTTGCTTAGTACCACACATACAGAATATTTGCTGTGTCACTTATAGGTGGACAACCTTTTAAAGTAAATCTGAAAAAACAGTTGGGGTTTGGGGTTTTTTTTTTAATCTTTTTGAAAATCAAAGTACATAAACAGAAAATCTGCATATATCAGAGAGTGAGTAAACAAATCACGAATTCTACTTTCATCCAGAACATACTCCATTGTTTAACCTTAGATGTGTATATTCTAGTAGAGCAGTTGGTTTTTTTTTTTTCACCTAATGATAAAACTACACTGAGCAGACTGACGGTTTTCAAGTCCATTTTGAAATAAAAGGTAAATTGGTTCTTTCTAGACACTTTGCAGGCGTTAGCATAAAGGCCCATCCGCAAACTTAGAGAAAAACTCCAGGCTCATTGTACTCAGTACAGTCATGCTTATTATTATAGAGCTGCAGTTACTTTCTTTGATTTCAAAGGCACAAAGAGTAGGTTGGTATGCAACAATGAAGGAAGAAATATCATTTTCCCACTTTAATGGTAGTAAAAGCTACCACCTAAGTCACAAATGCTTCTGCAAAATCATTAGCAAGTAATCAAATTAAATACTGTGAAGTTTCATTCTTTTTACCAAAAAGCGGTAATCAATCACCAAGAAACTGTTTGGTGTTTTAAGCACATGCTCCTTGATATGCCTTATGGCCAGGCAAGGTATTTACTCAGTAGATCACTTAATTTATTATTCAGTGCCCCCTTAATTCCATAAACAGGAAGAACTGGTAGCCCATTATTCACACAGGTATTTGGTTTAATAATTTTTCTGCTGTCTATTGTGAGCAAAGGATTAACAGTTGAGAATGAGATTTTGATAAGAGAAGTGAATATTCTCTGTAAAAATCAAAGGACCTTCTTTTGATGATTTGAATCAGCTGTGTTTAGCAAAAAGCAATTTAGTTTCAGAAAAAAATGCTGTTTACTGAGGGGGAGCCTAATTTAGCATGAATATTTTTATTTCCAAAAATACTTACAAAACCTCCCTAGGGATTCATCTTTAAATAAATGTGTCTCTTGCTTTGAGCAATTGTAACTTCTTTCTGGGTTACTTTTTTTCCTTCTGCTTTCCAGCTGGCCTGTCCACCTGCTTACAGTTTGTATCCAAAAAGCACAGTTCAAAAACCAGTAGGATTTGTCTTTTTTAAATGGAACAAAGCAGTCATAATCATGCCTGTGCTCGTCATTATTTCTAAAATTTTGACATAACCTGCAAAAATAAAAAAATCACATCCTGATCAATAGCACTGATTGAACTAATGGTCTTTGCGCTAAGAAACAAGATCATGTAATAGAGTTAAAGATGCCTAGGTTGAAAATGATTAAGTAAATCATTATATGTTCTTGGGCATATGTTACAAATTTTTTCCTCATGAACAACTGATTACTCCAAAGAACACTCCGATTTGCTTTTTTGTTAAATTTGACCTCATCCTCCATTCCCTGCACCATGCTAACAGAAATGAAGAAAAACCTTGAATTTTAAAAATGCTTTTGCCTGTATACACATTATTTTACATCTCTGGAACAAGTCCTGCAAAACTTCATTTTCTTCTTACATTTCAGTGTATGAACAATTCTAACCCTATTCTGTATCTGTAACCTTTTCAAGCCTCTTTTAATTAGAAAGCATCCACACTTCTACCTATTTTCATCAGTTCAGCAGTAAGGGAACAAAAATAAGAGGGAAGTTTGTCATTTAAAACTGCTGATTAAATGATCAGAGTGGAGTTGATATATGAAATGGTAGTGCAGTGCAGTTAGAAGATTTCCATACTTGGGTGATCTCTATTTGCACATGGTTCCCTTTTGCAGGATACAAAAGGAGAGATGTTATTTCTTTAAAGCATAACTAAAATATTTATGCTAATTTAGTCTGCAAAATTAACCTAAAGAGTTTCTGAGAATGATTCACCCTCAAAACTTGAAGTTCTTCTGTCCTGACCAAGTAGGAAATACACTGCATACTATTATAGCTCAATCCTTACGATGCTTTGTATGATACAGACCTGTGACATCTTTCTAAGTACAGAATGATACTGCAATCTCCATAGTGTCCCAGAGGAGAGTGTGTTGAATTCTTCATCGTGTTCAACGTCTTGCAACAGTGCTCTTCCCTGGCACTTCTAGTCTATACAAGAATCCAGAAGCACAGAACTGCATGTACAGAAATGGGCATTTAACAAGAAAAGATAGTCAACAAAGGTTATTTAGACTTGAAAGAATTCACATTTTGTGTCTGATTTGCCCTTTTATTTTTGAATGAATGTTAACCCAGCCATACATATATGCAAACATTAATGTGCATAAAGAGAATCATTATATGAAACACATGTACTAGTCGACTGCTGTATTTCTGCACAGCAGATCAAGGTTGCATCTCAGTTCATAAAGACAGATGTGTTAAAATATAACCAACCTCTCATTGCTGGAGGTGGCTAACCTTTACTTTGCAACAAAAAGTGGTGCCAGTTAGCTTCCAATTTCAACGTTATTTATTTTGCTGCTTTTCTCAATTGACTTGCTCAACTATTCGTTATGCTTCCTTAGTCGACGTTCCCTTTGCTGAACTGACCTGCTGAGACAAGTGCCAGTCTTCTAGACTCAGTCAGTGTGCCCCACTGAGTTTAATTTTACCAGCATTAATTTGGTTGTGGTGCAAATGGTGGCTAAGAAAGATTAACGTGAAATACGCTTTGAAGATCATGCAGGCTGGTTATTTTACTAACCCAGTTTAGATTGTGATCCATCCGTACAATGGACAAGATCTTACTTCACAACTAGCTTTTGTAAAATCAAACTGGATGAAACAACAGAATGAACAGAGCTTTCTTAAAGGAAGTTGGTATTCAGAATCTGTATCTCTGAATATATAGCTTTTCTCTTAATTTTCATTCCTGGCTGAAATCTATGCATGTCAGCATATTCCTGTCACGAGTGAGTAGTTTAGAGGTCGCTTAAAGAATCACCATCAAAGATATTAGCAGAAAGTGATTTTAATAGAGATTTATAAAGGTGCGACCTAACAGAATTCGATGGCAAGGTTCACTCTATTACTTATTACAGGAATGAAACATATAAAGGAAAATCATCTAAGGGTTTATATTTCAGTGACTATATGTGTTTGGCAGCAGTCTAGGTTTCATTCACAATTTAGCAACACTTAATTATCAACTAATCATTTACAAACCTTAGTAATGTTTCATCATTAACTAATTCAATATTTGCAAAGTGAGTTAGTAAGTCTACTACAATCACAAATTAATTGCAGATTATGTTTACTATCAGTCCACACACACAGAGAAACATATATATATATAAAAATATATACAGAAAGTATACCTGTTAAAAATTCCCCTTGATTTCAGTGAAGAAATATTCACGTCGAATGTCTAGGCATTCCTTCTCAACGGGCGAAAGGGTTGAGCTTCGAAGGAGACTCAGCCCAGGACCCAGTGGTCCTCTGAATATCGCAGGCCCGCAAGATCGCCAGCTCTGAGAGGCTCCCTCTCAGAGGGAGATGCTGGGTGCAGCCGCTGCGGTACAGGAGAGAGCTCAAAGAGCCTCACTTAGGACCACCGTTTATAGGTTCGCAAAATGGTTGGCTTTAGTCATCCGTAAATTTCCATCCTGGCCACAGTCCCAGGTGGTAATTACCAAAAAATTCTCAAGGTTTCGGTGTTGTTCTACTGGACACCTGGGCCAGACAGTAGGAGTATGTTCCCAGCCTCAGCTACGCAGAGTTTCTGATACAGTCAAGGAGCGCTCAACTGCCAGACTCAATACACCAAAGCCGAGGTTTCATTGAAATTTCTGAGATCAACGAGTGGCCCAGATCAACAAGTGGCCCAGGGAAGAAAGGGCGTGTGTGAATGCACCACCACAATTCCAGAATTTCAGGGTGGGGGGAAGGAGGGAAGTATGTAATAAAAACCTGGCTTTCCATCAAAAAGATCTGAAATTGGAAATCTTTCAATCAGTCTAATAGTGACATACTTTCTTTTGCATATAGCTTCCGAGTAAGCTGCTTATTCTATTTAAATAATTGTAGTATTTTTGTATAAGTGGTTTTGTTTGGTTTTTCTTTTTTTTTTTTTATATAATTATGAAGTATTTGAAGGAAAAACTAATTAGGTTGAATTTTATGTGAATTTCTAGATATGATGAAAAGCCACAATAAACAGGTATTTTCTATCTATATATATCAGCTATTTCTCCAACAGGCATCAAAATTAAAAAAGAGTATTGGAGGAAAAACATCTGCTGGGGGGAATATTTAAATATCTTTAATTAAATATGGCCCAACAAAGTGCTCTGGTGACTCTAAGAAACCTTTGTTCAGCTTACATTTAGTTATTGAAAGGAAACTCTTTCAGTGTTTGAATTATTGCAAGTAGTTTGTATTAAGAGCTTTCTTGAAACATACGTGTAAGCAATAGCAACTTGTTTGTATGAGGGTTATTCTGTGAAAGAAATTTATATGCTTCTGTTAGAATAGTTATCCAGAATATATTAGAGCAGAGTGTGTGTATTATAGTGTCTTGGCTCTGAGCAGGTTTTGTTACCCTGTAGTGCAAGGAAGCAAAAAATATCACCCTTGCTATCCCATATGCTGTAAAGAAATCAAATAAGTTGTCAGGTTTCTGCCAGAGGAGATTTGTATGGTGCTGGAAAGAGATTGCAGAGGATCAAAGGAAAATACAGAGTAATTCTTAATCTTCTTTTACCAACAGCACATGAGCTTTATGAAAAATCTTCCTTCTTCACGTGTTTTCTTATTAAAATGGGCTAATTCAAGGAAGATAGACAGAGTCTTCAACCCTTGATCCAGGTTCATAATGACGTTTAATGAAAAAGATGCATTATTAAAAAGCCTCACAAAATCAGCATCAGAAGGAAATCTCACCTGTAAAAAACATACCTCTTGTAGGTTTGGTTCAGAGAAGCACCCAAAAGTGTGATGGTGGTTTTTGATTTTATATCGTCTTTCATAGTGATTATGAAAAAACTGTTTATGGAATCAGAATATTGCAGTGGGAGATACTTGCCATTTAAAAATTTACCACTCAGCAAACTAGGATTTTACAGAAATTAAATTTGGATTTTTCCATAGAAGCCACACAAATTTCCATACAACTTTTGTGAGTATTCTGAACAATTGTGTTGAACTATGCTGTACTAAGGATGTACTTAGTCTCCATGAAACACCTATAAATACTATTTTTTCTAATGAGTGAAACAGGATCATTGCATTGTTGTTAGTCTTCCATAGACTACACTCTCCGTTTCCTGTCTGACTTGTCCTCTGGTAGTACTATTAGTAAATCTTTCACGTGAACCGTCATTAATTTAATTCATTTCTTTAAAGAACTATTATGGATACAGTTTCAGTTGATTCATTCATCCAGTTACTGACCAGACCAACATGTCTGAACTTGCTAGATGAGATAACAATGCAGCAGTAAGTACAAATTTATGTAGCAATCTGTTATGTGTTTTTCTCCTTTTAAAAATACTTCCTTATTCCAGTGTTATTACTTATGTGTTTAGAGTTAGGCACATGCCTAAATGATTTTGGCTGGCCAGCATCCCAGATGTTTACTCTTCATTTTGAAAAGATCAAGCCCAAATGGGAAACTCTTGTGAAAGGCATTATGTTCCATTTCCTACCTCCCAAGACAGACAATCTTGTGAAGGATCTGTTTTGGTTTTTTGTTGCTTTGTGTGTGTGCCATGAAACTGTTGCACATAAGAGATGTTTTGAATCCTGCGTATTAGTTGAAGTAATTTTGCTACTAAAGAAAGGAACAAATGATATTACCCAGTAAATAATTCGATATATAGCAGTCATCTAAGGTAGATCTTACCTAACGAGTTTGAAAGGGGTCTCCCACCTAGAGTAGTCTCACAGGACCTGTGACACACAACTTGTTAGTATCACATCATGAGTTTCAGTATTACAGTGTACAAAATATTCCATGTTCAACATAGTCTTCTCTTGACTGATTATCTTTGAAACAGTATGATACTGGACTTTGAATATGCTTTGTTTTTTGCAGTTTGAATCCAGTACTTCCCCCTTTCTTGAAGTACAGACTGATATTAAGACTTCCTACCTATGCCTAATCTGCTAATTATTTATTACTTATTCTCTATTACTGGAAAAAATATTAATAATACTGGAAGGCAGCATGGCTTTGCTGAAGACAGATTAGTGTTCTGTCATCTGGGAACGAAACACGAATTGTCCCCAGCTTTTTGGAGAGCAGGAACATGGCAAAGGGCAGACAATTGTTCTGTGCCTTCTAGGAGTTATGAACACTGTGTAAATAATTGTCCTTCATTCTCTGGTAAGCACATGCACTGCAATAACTGTCACACAGGAACAATTGGCTGGTTTTAGTCATCTAATGACTTCTCATGAGAACACTTTAAGAGCTTGTTGAGCTTAGAGATGTTGCCTTAGATACTGGATAGCAGCTGAAGACAGCCAAAGCTTATGCAGCATTTCCCAAGCAACATTTGCCCTCTATCTCCCAGAGAAGCCTTTTCCTCTCCAAATAAACACCTGGCAGGCTGCAAGCCAGTGAGTCGGTGAGGAAGCAGCCAGCCCCAGGGAGTGCAGGTCTTTATCATAGTAGTTGTTGGTAATGCTTTGTTTTCTTTTTTAGCAGCCCAGTAGTGTTGGGAAACAGGTTTCCTGCTTATGTGCTTGGATTGCCTTTCTGTGTCTGGTTTAGACTTTAGGAGTCAGCAGGTGATAGAACAGAAATGACAACTGGGACAAGGATGCTGAGAGCCACTCTTGGCAAGAGGGTACGGCACAGTGTTGAGGTGGGGTGAACAGAAGGAAGCAGATCTGACACTGCAGCTGCAGGGGCTGAGGGGTGGATACAGGTTTGGCAGGTCTGCTGGTAAATGCTTCATATTACTAGCTGCTCAGACTTCCCAGAACTGGCAGCAGATAGCGATGTCCTCAGTTGAAATCTCCTTCATTTACTCATTCCCTCAAAATACTTTTTTGAAAGCATATTGTGAAACTCCTGTTGTTGTTCCTTATGTCATGGTTTGAGCATCTCCTGTACCTTCTTTATTTATTCCCCAGCCATACCATAGAGGAGGATTCAACCTGTGAGAACTTGGCATATTAAAAAAAAAAAACGGCACAGAAGGTGACCTGGCTCTGTTCATAGGAGCATCTATAACTAGTGTCTCCCAGTCAAATTCACTGTGGAGAAAATAACTTTCACTTCTATTAATCATTTGTCAAGACAAAGGAACTACAGGCACGCTCACAACTTTCTGAGAAATCAGTAGAAAGTCCAATGAATAGGAATTCAGCTTGGTCTTTTGGTTGTCTATCTAAAACCAGGTTCCATTTAGTTTCATTTTGTTTCATTTAAATGAGAGTTGGAAACAGTTAAATAATACCGTGATAGTATATTTATAGTTGATAACTTTGGTGCTGACATAATACTTTTCAAGGGGTTTTGGAAAAGCCCCTGTAAGAAATAAGACTCTGACTTTGTAAGCTACTTAGACACATGCTTAAGTTACTCAGTTTTCAAAGTTATGAACATGTAGATGGGCATTTCTCTTGCTGTTCAGCTTTCCCTCAGGCTGGTTAAGTCCAAGGGTAGGTGTTTTATTTTTGCAGTAATTAATCCTTTAAATTTATTGTTTATATGAACCTACCAAGAAAATTATTTTGGAATGTTTTTGGAAATCTTATGTTGACGTTATATGTGCATACATACTCATAAATATGTATATAATTCTGGTACTGGTGTGTACATATATGTGTGTGTATATGTAGTACCGGAATTATGTACATTGTGTATACATAAAAATATATTTAGAAATAAAACTCTTCTCAGAGTAGCAGAAACAAAGAACTAAGAAAGGGTACATTTTTAAATTAAAATAGAAACAGTGTTTTAAAAATTAAATGAAACGCCACTGGTAGAATAGTCTCCCCTGAAAGCATAAATTATCCTCAGGCCTGAACACTTCAAAGTACTCAACCTATAATAAAACTCACACTGACTTCAACCTGAGCAGAAATGCAACCCTTTAATAATAATGAAGGAATAAAATACATACACGTATACTTGCCTCCTGTTTCCAGATAAAATACCTAAGCTTAGTGCTGCAACAGTGACATCCAGTGACTAAGCCAGTTAGTTCTAGACTTGATCTACATGTGGAATGAACGCTAAAGGACATGGATGGTAAGGAAGGCTTTTTTACTAAGATACTTAGTGAAGCACTGGACTCATTGAGAGGATAAAGATATCGCATGAGAATGCAAAACATGATAAATAGCTAATCTAGGAAAATTATATAAATGTTTAATTAACCCATATCTGTTTCAGAATGAGACATTTGCTGAGCCAAGTGGGGAATAAATTGTTTTAAAAGAAATGCTTTGTCCAGTGAGGCAATTTGTTTAATAAGAGTATTCAGCATTTCATACCCTTTTGTATTATTTAACAACAGAATTCATAGGTAGTACTTCCATTATATTTTGCTTCAGATATGATCTACCTCAGATTGAATTATAGCTGTATGATGCAAAGTTCTTTCAATTTTTATCAAATTAATGAAATAAAAAGACCAAAAAGAATTAAGAAACCTTCCTTTTGTAGGGAAGGTGACAAAATGCTTTTACATGAGAAGTCCCTTATTCTGTTTTTGTTGAAGTCAGTGTGAGTTTTATGATGAAATTCAAACCTCGTATAGCTTCTGGCTCTAAAAGTGAGTGACATCTGGTACTGACCTGATCCCCTACCTCCTCACAGTTATCCAAAAGTTTTTTCATTGGAACTGAGTCTTGAAATCTCCACATTATTCAAAATGTTACATGATATGTTCCGTACTTTCTGATTATTGTAATTGTACTATAGAACTCTGCGCTTTTCAAAAAGGTAGTAATAGAAACTTATTCCTTAGGATTTCAACTACAAAGCATGGTCCGAGTTGCCCACTTTTTTTACTGTTAAGAAATTGATGAATGAAGAAATAAGTATGAGTTATGTAAGCTCATAAGCAAAAAGAAATGCACAGAAAAACTGATTAAAAACTAAAAGCACAGTTTTAAGAACGAGCTTACAACTTCATGAAATGGAAATCATGATGTGTCTAGATTGCTCTAGATGCAATATTTGTTCTAGGCTTCTGCCTCACATTACTGGGAAGTGGAATATAACATCAGACTTACTCTCAATTTGTTTTTAAAGTGGTATGGACTAAAAGAGTGGGAAAATACAAAAAATGTATTAAAAGGATATAATGGTCATTTCTAGAGTAGTGCGGAAGTAAATTTACTCTGATACACCTTTCAGCTCAAAACAATGGGACACATACTGCATTCATCAGAAGTGTGGTCCACAAGCAAACTCAGTTCATTAAGTAGACTGAGGGAGTGCACTGCATAAGTATAGGTAGTTTATCATAAAATGGATTCTAATGAAGCACTAGTTGAACAAGAGCTCTGATTCAGCTCAAGATTTTCAGGGGAAAGCTTTTTGTTTCAATATTGTCTTTTTGTTTCAAAGTTGATCTTTTTTTCTCTTGAAAAGCAGCTTTATATTAGTAATACTTTTAACAGAATTGTAAAGGAAATAACTACCCTGCTTAGAACAAGAAATGTGAAAGTTTGTCACATCTGTCCTTTAGCAACACGCAACGGTTTGACTAGTGATACCGGGAGAAGAACAAAAATTTAACTCTTAGCCACAGTTGCATTGCTTCTCCCTGCTTGTTTTAAGCAGTTTTGAAATTACTAAAAATATGATGTATTTAAACACCCTTAATCTGGTATCTACAAAGTAACGTTATTTTCTGCTAGTATGCCAACACTGGATTTCTGTAGGATAGAAGAAGATTAACAGTGTTCAACTTAAAGAAAAGAATAATTTTTAAAACAAAAGAAGGACTTTTTTTTAGTCCTGGATTTGATGGAAGGATAACTTAAGAATACAAACTTTTTCCAGGAGCAAGCACAGTGGCATCAGCTGACTACAGAACCAGTGTAGTTTTGCTGGGCAAAACAGAAGTTTAATTTCAAGAGACTCAGTTGCTCAACATAAGCCTGTGTTTTTAGAGTTTCCTCATTGTACTATCTCCATATTCTGCTATCAGCAACAACAGCTACTGTCTCTGTTCATTCTAATTTTAGTCTTTAGAAAACACTTGAGATAGCCATGGATTTTATATAAGAACAGGAAGTTACAAGAAAAAGAAGAACAACAAGGCAGAAAAGAGGAGTGTATTATAGAGACAGGTTTTCAAGGGCCAGCTGCTGGGTTCTGATCTTCCTTTCACTGGAGAAGATCCTTCACTTTCACTTCCTTTCATGTATTTTTAGGTGGGCTTTAAATATTAAATGCTATAAAGACCACAATAAAAATAATACAACAGATGTAATATAAAACAGTAATAGAACCATTTGCAAAACTCTTACTAAAAGGAACTTAAGATAAGTTCCTCTTTTACAACCTGGTTGGCGTTTTTAAGTTGTATATCATCAACGTGTAGATGACCTCAGCTGGAAAAGCAGGCATATACTTCAGTGGCCCCAAAAAGATAAGCTAATTTTAAGGTAATGTAACACTTAGCTACAAAACTGACTACTGATAATGCAAATGTGGAGTTTGTGATACATAGCTGACTATCCCCTCCTGTAAGTGTTTGCTGTGGTGTGCCATTGTAACATGGGAAACAGCAACTTTCAGTGCTTTCAGGAATTCTGCACTGTGTAAGATGATTAGTGCCTGCGCTGAGGAAAAGGCCCTTGGGAGCTTTTGCCCTGTGTGGTAACAGTGACTGCTACATCTTAGCTCTGACTTTAAAATCACTCGGGCAAGCCAACTATGCTAGTGGTATTTTTCCCATAAGCTTGCTATCTAGTTCCTTATGAGGATTCAGAAATACCCATACTTTTTCATCAAATTCAAGTACCAGGTAGAAGTACTAAGTTATGATGTAGTTTGTTGAAGGCAGGAGACAGGAAGCTCTTGCTCTATGAAAATTTTTAAAGACCTAAGCAGTAGAAGAATGAAATGGTATCACTAGGGGGCAACAAAACATCACAAACATCTATGTTGTTAAAGACCAAGCAATGTCACACCCTCACTGAGAGAGGCATTTGTGTCATGACCTGAAGAACAGCTTGTGTAAGCAAATGCTTTTGTGTTTTTCCAACTGTGTTACATAGTAGATCTTGCTTCAGGGATGATAGAGCTCAAAAAAAAGAAAAATCTTATATATACACACACAAAAATTTTCATATAGCTTTGTGCTGCTTTATCTCTGTTCTGGTATAGTAAAACAATAACAAGATTGGACATTTGCGCATCATTTTCATTTCTGAACACCATGTATTTAGCACTATGATTAAGTATAACATATTCTGCTAAAGCACATCCACTTTGTACAAATAAAGATGCACAGTATAGGAGAATTTGAATTTGAAGTTCACTGTCTTTCCCTCCATCCCTTTCAGTCTCGACCACCAACCCAAACTGATGACAGACATTCCAGAATACAGTGACACTGCCCCAGTCCTCTGAAGCTATTAGGTTAGTTATTAGCCCTTGTCTTCCATTTTTCTGATGTCTTGCTGGCACTGACAATACTCCCAGTGTAAAACCACTAATAGCTTGCCACACTGCAGTGGAAATGAAGGCTGTGGTAGTACCATGGCAGATGATGGAGAGAGGAGGATTGAGTATCTGACCTAGTCACTGGTGTGACTCGAGTCAGTCGTTTTTGACCTGTGAGTTGTAAGCATTTTTCAAATCCTAAGACTTTTACCATTAGGATTGTTATCCTTGCCTACCTTCTGCAGACCATTAGTCAAGACAGAGCTCTAAGCTAGGGGGTGTTCTGCGATATATAGCACATTCTCTCCTGTTTTAGCTGTTGGAAAAAATGGAGCTCACCAGAAAGAGGTCCATAGTGAGAGCTACCAGTTGAGAACCTGGAGTTGAAAGATTTTTCCTGTGTTCAGATGGTAGCCAGTGTGCTTTTTCAAGCAGTGTCTGTTCATTCATCAGGTTTGTAATGATGCTGACCTCTCACATAAAACTTCCCCCATTTTCATTCCCTGATCTCCCAATTTGTGGGTATCAATTCTATGCACTGTCAGAAGTCTAAAATCTAATCATCTCAACTTTGAACTCTCCAGAGCGAAACTACCTTTGAGTATTCCAAGAATTTGTACAAGGTATTTTTTTATGGTATCTCTGTTTTAGTTTACTTTAGCTGTACTTTTGCATATATCTGTTTACTGATACATAGTGAGGCATAGAGGTCATGAAAAATGGAGCTGTAAGTCAAAGGGTTTTTTTGATCAAAATGCAGTATAAACTGTGCTCGTGTCAAACTTCTTTATGGAAGTTCTCAGTGATATGAATGATCTGGAATACATTCAGTAGCACCGGTCTTGTCTACTATTCTTCAGACCTTCCTGCTGGGCCTTCTCTACCCCTCTCCAATCTGTGATGTTCTGGGGTTGTAATCCCTGAGTAAAGCTATCCTGGCTATAGGAGAAGAATCATATAAGTGCTCTCTGGACTTTCCTTTGACTGTCAAGCCCAAGTAATTTCAAAATAGGCCAGCAGAAAGCAGCTTGTAAGGGGGCTGGAATATTAGGCTTGTACTGGCCCTGCTGCATGCCAGCGTAATCTGTGAAAAGCAAGCAGAATTTGGTAGCTAGCCTGCCGATGTCTGATGTATGGTCTTTTCTCACACTGATTCAATAATGTGTACAGTTCCTACTATTGCATAACTGGCCAGAGCTTGACTCTGTGGGTTGACCTCAGAAGTCATGTGAAATGGTGATCTTCCGAATTGTAATCTTTGTATTGGCAATTGATTCATGTAGCACATGCTGTAAATAAACATGAAGAGAGAATATAATGATAATGTCACATACTCCAAGGTTAGAAATTCCCCAAGTAAGGATTCTCAGGATCTTCAGAACAGCAACAAAGCTTAATAAAATAACCACAGTTAAATGACCTCTTAACGAGAAGCTAGGTCGGTGAGTTCTGTGATTTGCAGTTTTTACTTTTTGAGAGATTTCTAGGCTTCCATAGGACCTTAGAAAAGTGCTTTTCAGTGACTAGTTTTAGAGCTCACAGATTTCATCTTGCTCATCTCGAAAGCTACTTCTAGAAAGGAATAAAAAATGTTTTTTAGAATTGTAGGGACTTTTTCCACTGTGGACCTATTGACAACTGTCTTAAGCTATCAGCAGGTTTCAGGGCAAGCCAGAGGTTAGTGTGATTGTCTAGCCCAGGTCACAGCTGAATGGAATTCTTTGATCCCACTGAAGGTTCAAAAGAGTTTTGTTTCCATCTTCAAAGTTTGATTCCAGTTCAGTTGAAGCTTTTTATGTTGTAGTTACAATGCAAAGGAGTCCCCTCCTGACAACTAAATTAGGAGGACTGCACATGGGATCTGGAGAGACATTAACAGGATAGAAAACAAAAATATTAATCTTAAAATGAAATACTGTTTCCCTTGAAGTCTTCTTTTGGATATGTACTCTTCATACACATGCTGGTATTTTTACTCTCATCCTGTTTTATTATTTACCAAAGATTTCTTAATCTAACTTATAATCAAAATAAGGGGTTTCATTCTCTTATATGTCCCCCAAAATGCTTTTCTTTATATGTGATTCTCAATTTATTTGACCGTACGAAGACAAAATATGTTTTAAGACTGTAGCATTTTGTTGTTTTTCATGTCTGTGTGGACTATTTCTTTCAGAATTACTTTATTATTCTGCACATCAAATCTGAGTGACTTAAGTGAGATTTTGCGGGAAAAGAAGAAATGATGCTAACACATTATGACACAAACTTTGAAAATTCTTTTTTGAATGTTTGTTTTTAAAAAATATATATTTCTTATTAAAACAAAAAAAGCCCACTTGAAGCTTTGACCAGGTCAAGTCCCTAGATTAGGAATATGTTTTTATGGACTGGTAAATTCAGACCATTCAGCATCCAGTATGACTAAAAATAAAGCAGCTCCTCTGTAAATGCCTTGTAGAGTGGAGCAAATTTGAAACTATCTCTGTTCATCCACATAGATGCATTTTAAGAAAAGAAAAATGAAGAAGTATTTCATTTTTTTGAAATCTAGTTGGTTTTGTTTCTATTACAAATGAACAAACTGAGATCTCTTTAAATCGTGATGTCATTTTAATACATCTGTTTGGGGCTGTCTTACTTGTGACCCTTAAAGAGATTTCTGGATAGTTCTGCCAGATACCAATTCTTAACTCATGGGTCCCCGAAATATGTTTTTCAGTGGCTTGGTGTCACACAAATGACAGACTGACCATTTCCATTTAACTGACTTCTCCTGAGCTGGGTTGCTCCTCGCTTTATCTGAGCTAGAAGTTGGTAATTAGTAACTACATAGTAGACTCCCACCCCCAGCATTTAAACTGCCCCTTTACTTTGTGAGTCCTTCTAGTCCATTTCAGAACAGTTAAGCCGTTTGAGTATTCACCCAGTTAATAGTCAGTAGACTCAGCTGACTACTGACTTTGCCCTGAAAAGTATTACAGACTTTCTTACACTCAGGAACAACAGGCAGGAGATCTAAGAAGCTGCCAGGAGCACTTCTGTATGTGTCAAAGATAGTTAACCCATTAACGGACTATGAAAAACTTCCAATCTGTTTCAGGACGGTGATGAAGATGAATATAAATCTTCAATGAAAGTGATTTAACTCACCTGTTGTCTTTGCCCTGAAATAATTGCAATTAGTTACAGCTACTAACTGTGTAAGTTACTGTTCTTCAGCTGTTAGTTCTGTCTCTGTTGCTGTTTAATTCATTATCTGGGAAATTCTTATCCTGTGTGTCCAGGACTAGGATTCTGGTCGTCTGTCTCTACATCCACAAGTAACAAGGTCTCAGTCTTACAACTAGAGTCCCCATCCCTTTCTTCAGCCATGGTACTCTTAATCATGCTTAACTTTAGTTTTAGCCCATACTAGCGTGATTTGTAAATAGGTGGTATGTTCTAGCTGAAGGCAGAATAGCCTTTGTAGTACAGCTCCAGATACTGTGATGAACGCAGCCCAGATCTAGAGTGAAGAGCATGGCTTTATTTAAAAACAAACAGACAAACATAAAACAACAGTAAACTACAACATAGCTCTCTTAAATAGGCAGTGAATATGGCATCCTTATGAGCCATATCAAAGCCTGCAAGATACAATGAATAGAATATCCTACAGACTGTCTCTCATCTTTAAAAGTGCATTTCATTTTAGCTAGTGCTGTTTAGAAAACAGTTGCTCTAAATTGCAGGCAGATCTGAAAACTTTAAACAGGAAGTGTCCCTGCCGTTGCTGCAGATCTCTGACTTCTACCCAGAGTGAACCCATGTGCTCTGCAAAAAGCAAGAGCAACGAGTAGCTGATTAAGCCACAGGCAGGAGCCTGCTCTAGGAAGATCAGGTTGCAATCCTGCCTTTGTAGCTTTACACCACACCCCTTCAACGTGAATTAGTAGGGGAGGATCATTCAGCACTGATTCAGGAATTCTTTCTTTCATTCTTCAAGAACTTTTGCTAGGAGTTTGGTGAGTACTTTGTAACAGACTTTCAGTTTTACATGAGAGGTTTTTTTTTCTTTAGCTGACAGAAAGGAGTATCTACTGTTATGTTTTCTTTAGAATGTAGTAGATGCAGTAGTCAGATGTTTAGATTCAAAGTCCAGCACTGAGTGCTACGAAAAGGGAGACTTTTTTTCTCTGTAATTTTGAAACAGTAGGACAATGAATATACTTTTATGATTACTAATACAACTAATCTTTGGTTGCCAGAATGTCAGAATAAGGTATTTTGAGCTCCAAGACAGTTCTTTGAAGGAAAGCCATCCTAAAGGTGAATATGTTAATTTTGATCCATAGCTGGAGTTCAGAAAAAAGCTCTTGTTTTTTAAAACAATTTCTCCACTGCAGTAGCTCTATGGATTCAGGCAGAGTGGTCTGCCAAGCTATTTCAAATCTTTTTAAGGCATGTAACATTGGAAGCAATTAATATTTTGAGAAGTACAGGAACATTTTAGGAGAAACAAATTAAGCTGATGCTACTATAAGCCAATTTCATGCACAATGTATACTGAAATTCTCAAGAAACTAAAAATGCTTGAACAATAAGGAGGGGTCGTGACTGAGGCTTACAGTTGTGCCAATGTAACAAACAAACACCACCCTCCCACCCCCGAAAACGCAGAATATTATTGGTGATTTTTGTAATATTTTACTTGGAAGAGTTGACATACATAAACTTCATTTTCAGTAACTCTGTAATGAAAAACAGTGATACTAGCTTGTATTTTAAAAACAAAAGTTAGCTAAAATTTAAATAACTATATTTTAGAAAATCTAAATACAATTTAAATGAGGAAAAGGCATGTAACAATGGGAAAAGTGGAGTAGGGAGAACAATAACAATTTGGATGGGGGGGAGTATGTGAAAGGTCAATGTGACTCAGTACTCTAGAAATTAGTCATCAAAGTATTTCATGGAAAACATAAAGATATAAACCTTCCTTCCTGAATGTCTTATGGACAGACGCAAAGACAGGAAGTCCAGCTGTCAGTATAGATATGAACAGCAAAGGCATGCTGTAGGAATTGCTAGGCACCTACTTGGGAAAAATTGTCAGCCTTTTCCCTCTGTAATCTTCTGCTCATTCTTTAATTCTACTAGGAGAGAGTTTGTGATTGTCTGTGAAGGCAGCAAGTATCTATATCCACAGTAAATTAATTTGGATTCTTTTTTAAGCTGAATTTGAGAATTGTAATCAAGTTTACTTTGTATGTAATGCACACAATTAAAGCAATATTGAGGAGATAAAGGTGATTAAAACACATTCTTGTCCAGCTTTTCTCCTGTCAAATATGTCCTACATGAAAGGGTTCATTAAAAAGTAGGCATGTGGGCAATTGGTTGATAAATCCGTACCTTTAAAATTTTTATAACTTTTATGCTGCAGAATCTCCAAGCGTGCTTTAAATTGACTTTCAGTAATCTTTAAGTTTATCCTTACGTTGTGCATTGCATAGTTTGCAATCTGGAGATTTAATGCATTTCAGCTGTCCGGTAGTTATATGACATTTAAAGTGCATTTAGCCTCTCAGTGCAGTGCCCACATTTACTAATATTGCTAATGAAAACTCATCTAGCTAATATTGTAAGTGCAGTATAACTGTAAGCTAAAGTTTTATGATCTTCTTGACCAGGACAGATAGATAAATTCAATGCCATTAATTGTTCTCTCTTTAATCTCATCAGAGAGTTAATTTTGAAAGTCTAATGGTAAAAACTTTTAAATTGTTTTTAACTATTTTAGGGTTTAGTGTCCGATCTAAAGGGCAATGAGGGAGAGTGTACAAAAAGGAGGAAGAGTTTCTGTCAGAGAGGAAATTTTAAGAGATTGGGGAAAAGTCTCCCAAGATATAGTGTGTCTAGGAAACAAAGCAAAGGTGTAAAAGAACCAGCTTCCTAACAGGCTTTCAGTCCAGAGCTGGACATGTCCAGAGCTTTTAGTGAGTTTGAAATCTCACCTCTAGCTAGGCCAGACCCACAGTCAGAGAGAGAGAGTTACTGGATTCCAGATGTAGCTTCAAGGACTGTTTACATGTTTCTCCAATAACCCTTCCAAGTTAAGTGCATAAACAGGAGCAGATACTTGCATTCAGATTGTCTGTCCTCCAGTACAAGGGCACTGATATCCTTTCTGCTATTCGTCTGACTCTGTGGATCTTGAATTACTTTTAGGGCAGAGAACACAGATTGCTCTCACAGATATATCAATGGGATTAGGATAGTTTCTGGAAACATGAATATTAAATCTCCTCTGGAAAAAAAAGAAACATTGACACTGTCTTTCGCATTCTGGGAAGCTGCTTTAGCACCTACATTTACTTTTAAAAGGTGATTCTGGCAATAACTCTGTCCTACATTTTAAAATAAAGTGGTAGCTGCTTGAAGTGTTCTGTAACTATCATGATTTTGTTGGTGTGCATTCAGCATATTCTGAGAATGTCTGCCAGAGGGAGTCAGAGCGTGTGTATAGGTACAAGAAAAGAAATTTAAAAATAAAAAGTAGAACATCAGTAGAGCTTAGGAGCCTCAAGAATTACGTGGCTCTCATATCTCACAATTTTGGAGCAAACTGTTTAAAATCTGTCTAATTCCATACTTTCTATTGCTCCTTGTTTGGGCTACATTCTGAACAGTGATATTTTCTCTCTAAGAACTAGGAGAAGCTGACAGTTCCTAAAGAAACCAGAACTGGATAGATGTTTTGGTAAGGACTGAAGATGGGATCTTGATATCTAAAGCTGTTCTTCACACTGAAACCAGGGAGAGCTGTCTTAAAAAACAGGAACA
The DNA here is from genome assembly GCF_964195595.1 of Calonectris borealis. Lineage (NCBI taxonomy): Eukaryota > Metazoa > Chordata > Aves > Procellariiformes > Procellariidae > Calonectris > Calonectris borealis. The sequence goes on from NC_134317.1 coordinate 36,473,450, forward strand.
AATTACCTACTTCTGTGTGTTTCTCTTACGAAACTGTTTTTAGTTTACAATAGGGACAGAGTACCCCTGGGGACAGAATGAAGCAAAACCACATGGGGAATTGTATAATTCCTTTCCTCTCATAGTTATTTCACAGCAAAATAGACTCATTTTTAGTCCTTTTAATTTTCTCTCATAACTCCTTTGTTCGGTTTCCTTAATTCTTTCCTGTTGCTGTTAATACAGCTCTTCATTTTCTATCTTTAGTGTTGTTGCCATCTTCCCTGACATGTGCTGTTCATAACTGACTATATCTCTGAAGTTAACTGGTTAATTTGATTTACTGTTTAGTGAAAAAATAAAACTAGGCATTTGAAGATGCTGACCCAGGATATGATCTAAACTCAAGAAAGTTCAACCTTCTTCCAGAAAATAGATCATTCCGAAAGAACTGGTTTTAAAACATTTTTATTGAAAATAGCAATTGCAGCAAGTAAATTAGAAATACAAGTATTATATGAAGGAAATACTTAGCTGGTGCAGTTTTTATGAACATCACAGAAAGGTCTGCAGAAGTGTATTAGCATTTTCTGTGAACATTTTCTACTTTGGCCGAGAAGCAATCTTTTTTCTTCTATATTTGTACAATCTTTAACATAATGAGGTCCTGGACAATGATTTGTGCTTTCATCAGTCAGAGAACAGGTAGTGTAGAAAGGTGAGGCTGAAGTTTTCTGTGCTCTGAGCCTCATCTGATGAATGTTGTAGGTTCACAGAAGCTGGCACTGCCACTAGAATAAGCAGCACTACCTATGCTATGGTGGGAGATGAAGGGAAAGTGATCTTTTTTTTTGTCTATGGCAGTGTTATTTTATGTTGGTTTTAAGTATTTGTAGGGTGATAATCTGAAGCAGGCTGGATCTGGGGGTATTCCCACTGATGACAATTACAGCACTTCTGACCTGTGTGATGATCCAAAGCTTGTACATCCATTGCAGTAAAAATTTGTGTGGCGTCTCCAGCTGGGAAGATAGACAGGGTGAGCTAAACTTGCTTGACAAAGCAAGGAAACTTGTGCAAAATCTAATCTATGTGATGATGACGTTACAAAAGAGGAATAGTAAGATATGGTCAAAGTCAGTGACGAGAGGTATCAGTGTGGCAGGTAGTTTCCTCCTATACCTGCCTGTTGTATTTTCAGTAACTGACAGCTTCACTTTAGTGGAATCAAGTGGTTGTGTTTCTGTCATGTGTACAATGTGAAATTACAAACAGCTGGGTTGATAACAAATATACAGGACTGAAATTACTCTCTCCATTAGAAAAGAAGGTTGTGGTAAGTTAACTGACCTCTAAATACACGACTATTTATCAATAAGCACTGCTGAGATTTGAAAACATATACTACACTCTTCCAGTCCAAACTGCTAGAAAAAAAGAGTCTAGAGGCTTTATAATGCTACTGTTGGGACTGCCATGCTGTGTTCCTAAAACCATAACTATATTGCTGCTTATCTGTTTTGCTAGTGGCTTTTGTGCTCTGAGAGTAGCTATTATTAGGATGCTGAAGGCATTCCCTGTTTGAAAATAGGATTATGAGACCTATATTTTTGCTACAAACAGGTAGTTTCTGTCCAAGTAGTACAAGTTAGAGTGTGGTGGGTTTCGTGTTTTGTTTTTTAAGATTTATGAACTTATGTAAACTAGTAATTTGGTTTAGTCCACATATAAAAAATAGTTTGGTAGGAGCAAAAGAATATTTCCTTTCCCTATTGAAAGCTACATCACAATGAAAACAGGCTGTATATGTGGAGTAGAGATTTACCTCAGACTGGGATGTGGCATGTCAGATAGATGCAGTTGCCATGTCTAAATAAATAACTGGCTTATTTCTTTATTTCTGTTTGAATCAGTCTTCTGAAATTCAAATAATGTTCTCAATATGAGCTTTATGATAAGCTCATAATGTTGGATCCTGTGCCATGTGTTTTATTTTGGATTTTTTTCCCTATGGCTAGTAGAAGTAGCTACAAAATCTTTCGTCATTCTCCATAAAAATATCACTAGTAGTTCTATGATTTGATGTAGGAAAATTCAGGGTTCCTGTGAAAGGTGCAGCTATTTTTAAAAATCCCCCTTAATTTCAGAGTTTATAATTTACTTGGGCTGTTGAATCAGGTGCTCTGCACTGCACGATCGGGGAGTTAGGAAAATTACTTGCAGGCTACTTTTGCCAAGGCATACGCTTACCAACTCTCTGCCTTCCAGAATATATCCAACTCCCAGCTCTTGGGTGATGGATATCATGGATTTGAGGCCCAGACTGAGACAGGTGAGAAGGAGAACTCAATGGAGGAGGAAATTAGGGTCTGGAGCTGTCTCACATGAGAAGTTGAGTGGAGACAGGATGGCAAAAGTACCCGGTGCCAGGTGTGAGCTGACTAGGGGAAGGGAATAAATAGGTCCTGGAGCTAAGTTGGGAAAATGGAAAACAGTTTTAAAGCACAAATGAAAGGAGTTGACAAAGAAAAGTGAAAAGGCAAGAGAGGTCTACAGTTATGTGAAATAAGAAGGGTGTTCTTGTGGTAGGCTTATTAATTTGGGTTTTTTTTTTGTTTCAATTTCAAAACATATCAAGGTTTTCTTTTCAATTAGTTTATCAGTTGTGTTTGCAAAGCAGCGTTTACAACCTTAATGCAAACAGAACCAAAGTGGGTTTGTTTTTCTAAATTTTCATTTCCCAATTTTCACTTCAGTTCCCAGTTTTCACTTGGGAATTTGAGAGGTTGGAATAGTGCAGCAGCAAGTCAACATTAATGTTAAATGATAAAAGGTAGGTAACCAACCAAAATCCTCTTTCATAACAAGGAATTTTGATGTTCTTGGAGGAATCTGATGGAGTCTGTGGTCTCAGGACTGATACAAACTGTTAGGGCTGCTACTGCACAGCACAGGAAGGAGGTAACTTGAGGGTGGGGTGGAATTTCCGTAGCTCGTGCTTTCAGTCAGTAATGTTTGTGTGCTGATGATCCACAGTAGACTCCCTCCCTTTTTATTAAGTTACTGTGACAGTGCAAGGCATTGCTCTGGTGGAAGTCAGTTTGAATGAGACCAGCACTGACTCTGGGACTTATAAGACTAGGGCATGTATCATCATTCTTTGTTCAGTTTGCATCAAAGCAGGAGGTGATAGAATTCATACTTACTTCATTCTCCATACTTACTCCAAAGTAAATGAGAAAACATGATGCTTCAAACAGCTGCAAAATAGCACATGTAATAAAATGGTTTTTAAGGGAACTCACTGACTCTGCCAGCTGGGAGACAATGCTACAGGTACAGTCTAATTAAATCTCTGTCATACAAGTTCTAGTAGGTAGTACAAGATATTATAGGGCAAATATAATGCCTGTGAAGTATAGTGAACTGAAAAAGGTCTGCTTTTATATGGGAGGTGCTATAACCCTGTCTAATTAGTCCTTTTTATCTTTAATTTTAGGCTGTGCTAAATTCAAACCCTGACTATGCACATCCTATCTCCTGCTATTCATTGCTCTATTGAGTTATATCCTCTCATATTCTTTGCCCTTTTTTTTTTTTTTTTTTAATGTGTGGTTCCATTTCCTGGGCTGTCAGTGTGAATGAGTCACTTTTACAGTCATTACAGTGTCACTTTATGCCGTTTTCTAAAACTGTCTGGTTTTGGCTACTACCGGAAATGCTAGCTTTTGTTTTGCCTTTTCCAGTTAGCTAGTTAGAGATGAATACCATGCTGAAGAAATGTTTGCCTCTAGTGTGTGTGTGTGTGTCTGAGTTCGCATGGAGAACACACCGAGTTTTATACTTGCCTGTCTTTAGCAAAAAAAGTCTTGAGAGCTTTCGCATATTTCTGTGTTTAGGTGGCAGGATAAAAAAAGCCTGGTTATAAGATCAGGTAATAAGGATCTATTACTGGGAACTTCCTTGATTGCTTGTGGTCTGCTTTGTCTACCTATATTCCAGCTTGAGGGAAGCTAATGGCATTATTCACAAACGAAGGCATTTAATTAAACCAGTAAATAAATCAGTGTCAATTATTACCCATAGACCTTTGATCCCCTTTGTCAAGTAACTTAGATGTTGTCTGTTTTAGATATAAAAATGTCTCATTCAAAAGGTGGTTAGTTTGGGAGCAGTAGAGTGCCAGTTCTTAAGGAAATGTCTTAGGAATCTATGCAAATTGCATTAATGACACTTTGATGTAGAGAAAAGCCAGTACTAATGTTGGACTGATTCCTGGCTGTCCTAAATTGGAACTTTTCTGGAGTAAGGGGCTATATTTACTCCCAGAGATTTACAGAATTTGGCCTAAATAATCAAACTGTTTAGCATGAATTATTTAAACTCAAAACATTTCCTGTCTTTCCTATGACAGACAGTCCTTCACTAATGTGTGCGTTTGATATTTTGCTGAGCCAAATGTCATAAATGAAGTATTTTGAATTGTGCTTTCCATATAAATACAATAAGAAATAAACAGAATGCATTAAAAAAGGAAATAAAATCAATATCGTAAGAGGCTTACAGTTTTAAAGTTCTGTTACTGGGCAGCTGAACGTTAAATCAGAAAACTTTGAGTTTTCTAGAGGGTTTGGGTTTTTTAATTGAAAAACGAATGCCAAGTTCACTTTGATCTTGGATTTCACTCTTCCTTTAGGAATTGTAAGAAATAACTAAGCTACAGAAGGATTTAAGCATTTCACTACTAAAACCTTCACCCCCTTCATTCCACCTCCACCCATACCTGACACAATGTTCTGGGAATGTGTGACCTTGGGGGAAGGTTAGCAAGAAGATAAGGGAGATTATGTTTGGTCAGTAGACCTTGCAGATATGCAGTTATATAGCCTAAATTTTTCCTCTTGGGAAATTGTCCAAGCATCAGGAAGCCCTACTTCACAAGATACACTTTTTAGGGAAATGTAGGAGTTGAGTGGAAGAATAGAAATACTATACCCTGGTAAGATTTTTGTTCTCTGTACAAATGCACTAATTTAACCACATAATCACACAGTGACAATTATATACAGTAGCTCATGATATACAAAATTCTATTTTAAAGAGTCATCTTCAAATTAAAAATAGAAATTTATTGAGGATTTCCATTTCTGGCTGATTGTTTCCTATTTTTTCTTCTATTTGGGAGTAGGCTTTTGGGAATATTGGATGACTACGTAAAAATGGATTACTAAATTTTGCAATCTAAATCTATACTCTGCACAGTCCTGGAAGAAAGGACCAAGGCCTCAGCTTGAGTGATCCAAAAGCAAATTCAAATAGAATTTTTCTGAAATAGTGAGAGTTTTGCCATCGTGTTTGGAAAAACTCAAATATAGAAAATGAGAGCCCAGAAGCAAACTTGGAATTAATCCATGGGCAACTGAGGTCGGCGATAATTTGCAAGTTCCTTTATGAAGGGTCGCAACTGTGCCAATGATTACGAATTAAAACTTCTACGGAAGACAAACTACTTGGAGAATTACCCGTTCCCATGTCATTTCAAAAACCAAAATTGAAAGTGTATTTTGTAATTTTTCATTCCCGTGAATTCACAGCAGCCAGGCAAAGTGTGAAAGTTTAGGATCCGTTATTACTATCTAAGTATCAAATCTGAATATTTGATGATATTTCTGCTTTTATTCAGCCTAGACGATGTCAAACTATCACCGCCTTTATTTACATCATAATGCTAGATACTTACACTTGTGCAGTTGTTTGAAATTTTTTACTTAATATTTCTCCCTATACAAATTTCTTAGTTGTGGATTTATTTTAATTTTAGTTAGTGTCAAACTAACATCATAATTCAGGTGTCTCTCAAATCAGAAAGACAATCTTAGACAACTTTAGGTTACCTTGTACAGAGTTACTTTGTTCTTTTAAAGCATAACTGGACTTTTTATCAGCAGTGAATAAAAAGATTTGCCGTAAATATTTCTCTAACCTTTGGATAAAAAAGTAAAATTCTTCCAACGCCATATACCACAAAACTTTGCATGAAAATCTGGTATCAGGCCAAATGCATCGTAAGAGGTAGTCTGTTTCTGGCAGTCATAGAATGGACTTTGAAAACTGAAAAGACATATTGTTACCTCTATTCACTTTGTGCAGAAATATAGCCAATAGAACTCCCTTTTAAGATCTTTTCTTGGTTTATTTTGGATTTGTGTTATACTCTTACATGGTATTATTTTGATATGTTAAAAACTTTGCTTATTACATATGTGATTTATTTCTAGCGTCTGAAGTCTAAGACACTATTTTTGCCAGGTAGTGTATAGAGAGATCTATTTCTGTGGATCTTTTTGCATTAAACTTCATCCACTTTCACAGAAGCTAATCAAATTCAGGGCAAACTTCCTGAAGCTGTGACAGTAATGTCAAGGTTGGCCATTGCCCTTGGTCTGGAACAGTTACTCTGCTTTCAATTTAAGTTATAGTATGTACTGTACTTTGAAAAAAATGGAGAGGGAATATCTGTTCTTTGATTGGAAAACTTGAAAATTACCTGAATACTGACAAGAAATGTTGAGAATATCCCAAAAGGAGAGCATGCTAATGCTAATGTCGGGTGCTGTAACTCAAAAGTATTAGTGGATAGCAATGAGCATTTCAGAAAAGACTCTTCCTTTCCTTTAATAGTGTAATATTTTTAAAAAGTCAGTGATGAGATAACATTGGGACAACAGCTGGGAGGAGGATGGCATTAGAAAATGGAAATAATTAACTAGCACTATTATCAGATCTAAACAAGAGACTTCCAAACAGACTGACAAGAGTAAGAGAGCAGATGGGGTACACAAGTAAATGTAGACAGTAGCATTAATGAATGTAATTAAGTCTAAATGTCTGGCATGTTAGAGTGAACTGATAACTGATAAATCCACAGCACAGTGCTGTGGGTTTTTTTTTCTCTGTGTTTTAACGATATTGTAGGGATATCCTGTGGTCAGCCAGACGGCCTATAAGTAATTCCTCCAGTAAGAAGGTTGGGGAAAAATTATTTATGGATTACTCACTCTGAATGGAGCAAACAGATCACTAGAAATTTGTTGCTGGGGAAAGGAGAAAAATAATACCTTCTTAGACTAAGTTTTAATATGTAAAATAGTATAGGAATGTAAAACTGGAGTTCTAGTTAGAAACATGCATAAGGACACTATTTTTATTTCTTTGAAAAATACCTGAAAATGAGCAATTGTAGCTCTTGCATGTTTTCTTAGTTTACATAGTGTTTTAGAATTTGTAACAAGTTGGTTTCTATTGCAAGAGTAGTTATTACATCTCTAATAGAAAGAAACAATTACTGAATTTGTTCATAGAAGTAAAAAATAATATTTGAGGAAAGTTTGTTTAAAAATCATGATTAATAGCAGAAAATGAGATCTGAATTATTTTGCCAAACATTTTGCCAAACTTTATCTGGATGAAGAATTTTATATGTGAATGTAGAAATTAAGCTTAAAATTTTAGCTTAAATGGAATGAAAGACAAATGCATTCTTTTGTTTATTTTGGCAGGAAAGCATTATGATGAAAAAATTAACGCTGCCATATTTTCCGGCTAAAATAGAAGTTCCTTTGATCCCCAAATTGTGTTCCTTTACAAAAAAAAAGAATGAAGACATCTCTCAGTGTTTTTCACTACAATATCTACTGAAGCCTTCTAAAGGGAATTGTCAATTTAAAAATTTATCTAACTAATTAGTGCTACTCATGGTCTGGTCTGTAATTTCACTAAGACTTATTTTTAAGAACACGTTTCTTTTTTACTACACATGCTGCAAGTTAGGAAAACACTAAGTATGCAGGAAGGAAAAATTGGTAAGTTATCAAGAGAGAAATGAAAATTCTGGCTCTGATTTGGTGTTGAAGATATAACTGCACCTTCTGGCTCTGGCACAGTTCAGAGTGGCTGTGGCAAATTGGTTAATCTCTCTTTGTGCAAATTTCACACAAAGAAAACATTCTGAGACATCGTTGCTTGCTAGTGTTTTCCTAGATAACATAGCTATGATTTACTTCTAACTTCACAAAGAAAGATATATCACTCAGAGAAAAGTTTAATCTGTTAAAGATGACTTCTATTAATGTCACCTGCCACTTCAGCATCATCTCTTTAGCCTTCCTACTATAAAGCTGTATCCCAAGCACAGTGACAGGTCATCTCATCTCCTCCCATAGGCCCTCCTGCCCTCACTGTTTTAGGTGATGCAGACATGCAGATTACATGTCACAGGCATGTAAACAAAAACACGAAAGACAAAACAGTGTCTGAAGGCTAGGAAACTTCCTAGTCCCTAGATCTTTAATTTCTATTAAGTTAATATTTATTAGCCAAAGTTTAGTATCATACTTTAATAAAAGAGGATATCTATAGGGAATCTATCTGTTGGTAGCTGAAGGAGATACTGAGCCTATGCTCTAATTAAAATTAAGAGATCCTTAAGGAACTTTTAGTTAGTTGGAAAATATGTATTTCTTTAAAAGTTAAAGCAAAAGTTTTCCAGAGGTGCTCTCATATGTGCATGCATAACCTCATCTTTGGCAACCTGAACATGCCAGCTGCCATGGAATAGAAGTATTTTCTTTGTGTGAATGACTATGGTTGCACTGATCCTACGTGAAAAATAATAGCTCTGCACTTAAGTGAGGTATTCAATGTTAAAGGAATCTACAAGATACAAAATACTTCTTAAAGCATTGAAGCCCATTTTGCAAAAAGTTCACTGTCTCCTGTGAAATGCAACTTACGCAAAAGTCCAGGAACTTGGTAAATATACATTGATTAAATATTTGTTAAAAATAGAATCCTATGTTTGTGGCAATGAATCTAGGGTCTGCAGACAGAGTAAAACTTATTTGGAAGGATTGGACATGCCAGCCAACTATACATAGTGTAAAACTGATCAGGACATTAAAAGTACAAAGTGTTACATTTTGTATCATTATGTATTCTGGGAGGTGATTTCAATTGTGGATTAAAATAAAAATAATAGCAGTGCCTCTAATCTGTACTGGAGATGGGATAGGAGACTTGCAATCAGCTGAGCACAACTATAAATCTTGTCTTGTTTTTCATTGTGCTTACAATGTAATTATACTAACATAACTCTCATACTATTTCCAAAGCTCCCAGTTTGTATATCTGCCCATATGGCTATGCACTACCCTGCTAATGACTTTTGCAGAGCACTCAAAGAATTTGATTGAAGTGTATGGTGTCATTTATATGTTATGCAGGAAAGATGAAAGGAAGAAAGAAGGGATGTTCCTTACCTTTAACCTTTATCTTGCTGTTCGTCTGTATCGCTGGGCATGCAACTACTGACTTAGACGACAGCGAAGAGGAGGATGTTCTGGGTAAGAGATAACGAAAATGACACATAAAACTATCTCAAATAACAAAACCCACTATGTTAAAGTGCACTGTAGATGTAATTCTGTACTTGAGAACTTTTCTGGGAAACATTTGAAAGTGGAACTAAGCTAAAAATGCACTGGCTTCTGACTAACAGGGAGATGCTCAGAATTTTGCATTAAGCTCTAGCAAAATTGCCTTCTATAAAGGCTTCTGTTTCTCATGCTTTTTGGAACTTCTAATTCTAATAATATCAAGATTATTTCCTTAAAGCTCTGCTTTAGGACCCATGGAAAATTCAGTGTTTAGGGAAAAGAACATACAGCTGGTAAATTCAGGTTCTATCTCCCAATGCAAATGGAGCAGAAACATGATGAATAATGTTGTAGATTGATGTTACTCTGTCCTGTGCACAGCTCTCTTGAGTCACAGTTAATTGGCAAGGTTTGGCGTAAAGATGATGCAATTACTGCCTTAGTTGTTTTTCTGGCCCTGAAGAAGCTCTTTGTGTAGCCCCAAGTGGTTTGATATTGCTAGATAAATAAAAATTCACCAGTTTTTTTGTTAAGAAAAATAATGTCGGAAGTGTGACTGTTAGAACTGGACAGGTTCTCAGGTTCTTACCATTGTAAGATCATTGTTTACTTTCACTTCACTGAAATTAAGTAAGGTGGATCAAACTTCTATACTGGATATCATTGTGAAACACATTTTAATTTCCTCCCAAACAGTTTTGAGAAAGCAGATGAGGCAAAAATACACTTTTTGGGCCATCCTGAAATATTCTTCTTTCCTTTGAGAGAATGATTTACAACTGTGATCTCTTTCTTAAGCTGCAGAGAACTATGCAGTTGATACTTCTCCCATTTGACAGGTCTGATTTTGAAGCCTAACTGGGAATGCAGCTAAGGGGAACTTTTTTCTTTTATGTGGGCACTCTACTTAATCTGCCCATGTCTTGTCCGATTTCCACCCAGATTATTTCTCTCTATCAGTCGTTTGCAGCAGTGTTCCTTGAGACAAAAATATTAATTGTGCACAATCATGGCTATACTACAAATGAAGCTAGTGCTTTAGGACTTCGTCACAATTGGTCACTGCAATTTAAGATACGCACAGTTCCACATTAAGCATATGCTTAGCGTGGTTATGTAGTCCAGACTGTTTCATACAGAATGAATTTGTTTCTCTTTAACGCTGAAGTACATAAATGCCCTTCTTGTTTGAGGGCAAAGTCTCATTTATCTTTGCTCTACCCTGCAACTCTTAGTTTTATAAAAATCCTTAGCCTAAGCTTGCAGTTCATGAAGGCCAAATTGTCTTGCTTGTTAAAATAACACACTTTAACACCAGAACAAGAAATCTGCTGGATTAATTTTTTCCTCTATTTACTTACTTTGTTTATAAAAGACAATAAGAAAATAATCTCAAGGAAATTAAATAGCCTTTTTATTGGGCATTATATTATCACTGATTATTTTACAACCAGTCACTTAAGATTATACAATCAGTAACTGATTTAGTGTAAGGAACACTGCTGAATTTTTGGGCTTGTATTCCAAAGTAAAAAAAATAATCAAATGTGATGCTTAGAAATTAAACGAGGACCCTGTTTTTGTGACTACTGAAGACTCAGTTGCAGTGTTTACAAAAAAATATTTTTGCAGTACTCTGTTTCTATCAAATGATTAGATTGTTGCTAATTAAAACTATATTTGTGGTTTCTTAAGAGTGAAATTCTGATCTCAGTGAATTTAACTGTAGAAATATTGTAGGCTGCAATGTCATTGATAGCATTTATTTTCTGAGTTAGACAGTTACAAAACGTTGACATATTTTGCCCTAGAATTCAATAAATTTCAGGTCTTAAAGGATAAAATAAGTTGTGTGCATCCATTATTCGTAATGTCATATTTTTGGATTATGTTGGGTATAAGTGCTTCGTGAATCTAAGGGGAGGGGGGGGTGTCTATTACTATTTAAATTACAGTAATAATTATGGTTGCAAGTCAAGTCCAATGGGATAAAAAGGATTCTCGGTTTGTTCTCTTTTAGCAAAAAGTGTCATTTTTCCACCAATAAGTAAGGGTGATAACAAAAATAAAAGATATAAAAATAACTAGTTTATGTATATTGTTCAGTAATACCTTATGTGTTTGGGAGCACTTTAGTTGATGTTCCAAAGGCTGAAGAAAATGACTCACAAGTTGAATATGCTTTTTATTCATATGTGAAATTTTATGAAGAATAAATGTGACTGCTTAAAGAAAGGGTTGGAAACACATGGGTAGGAAGAGCACTGAACAGTGTGCGGGTGGGAAGCTGTCAAAGTGACAAAGATGGAGAGAGAAGAAACAGCTATTCATTAGTGACAAGGTGCTTAGTATTGATATCACTTATCAAAGAGAGACATTTACAAGAAAGCCTCAAAAGATGACAGCATATCTTTATAATTAAGGATGGCCACGGAAAGTCACATAAAGTTGAGAACCCATAACCTAAGCAAACAAAACCAGAAAGTATTTTACATAAAAAGTCAGAAGTATTCCTGACCAAGTTTTATTTTCCCAATTTAATTTATATAGTTCTGTTCTGAAAAGCAATGGTGCAATAATACTGTTGTCTTTCATATCTATTGTGCTGTAGGTATAATACAGAAATCAGTTCACTTTCTAATTAAAAGAATGTATTTTTAACAACCAGCCCTGCAGAGTCTGAAAGTCAAGTTAGAGTCTTGTGTTATGTGTACAGCCAGGAGAAAAAGTATTGTTTTTACTTGTGTTCATGTAAGAGGATTAGAAACATTATTCACCACTTCTGGTTATGTAATATTATATTGCTTACTAGTAAAGTGATAACAGTGCTTTGCATTGATCATGTAAGGTCCATGTGCTCAGGGCTACAGCATGACTAACTGCAATTATTAGAGCTCTCACAATGGAATTACTGCATGTTAGTTGATAGCAGCTGTTCATGTGTTAAACAGCCATGTCTTGAGTTGCAAAAGTTGCCATGTGAATGACAATAAATGTGAGAATGGCTGTGCTGTGTAGGAACAGTCTTGGCTGGTATCCTGTTTCTGGCAGTTGCCAAAAGTAGGAAGACTGAAGGAATGGAGGAAGAAGGTAGTGACATAAAATATCTGCACAAAACTTGGGCTCATTGTGAACCATTTTATCAACGTTACTTTGCACTTACCAGAAACTATGGGGTGGGAAGATTGTTAAGACAGAGCAGTGGACACCTGATGCCTTCTGTTTTGAAAACCTGTGTAGCTGATGTAATAAAGTCATTACATTAAAAACTCGGAAACTTGGGGGCGGGATGACACAGAAGGAAAGGAGAGGAGGTTTTGCTTTGCTTTATTTCGTTTTTAGTATGTCAAGTATGTCACACTTTCATGTGACATTGAGCATCAGCTGTGACCATTACTTAATGTATTTCTAGCAAAACAAACTCAATTTTCTTGGTCTAGGGTAGTACAGTCCTATAATTCTAAGTTTTTTCTAAGTTTTTTTTTAAAGTGCCTAAATTGGATGAGTAATAAATATCCAACAGGGCCAGATCCAATGTAGAGGATTAAACTAATTTTATTTTTAAAATGACAAATGCAACATGATATACTTAAGAAAGAGAGTCAATGCATTCATAAATACAAGGTGGAAAATAACTGTTGAAGCACCTGCATAACAAGGTTATATTTGCTGGAAAGTAAGTGGAAGTTGCAGAGCATTACAAAAATAACACAATGTTTTTGAAAAAAAGGCAAGTAATTCTGTGATGTATTAAGAAAAAAACAAAGGATAATTATTCCACTCTATTTGACACCAGTAATGCCTCAGGTAGACAATTATGTTCGGCTCTGGGCAGCACACTTTAACAGTAATCCAGACCAATAGGAAAAGATCCAAAGGAGAGTTGTAAGAGGGTTAGAAAACAAAGCCAATAAAAAGATTGGAAAAAGGGAGTTTATTTAGTATAGAGATAATTAAGAGGAGACAAAAGTCTTCTGAAAGAAAGAAGGAAAGACTGGATGACTTTAAATTATTCTGTCTATGCACTGAAAGAAGTAAAAAATGATTTAATGTGTAGTAAAAAATATTTAGGCTGTATATCACAAAAAAGGTCTGTCTTGCGAGAGAGAAGGGTAGGGAAATCCTGGAACTGGCTGCTTCAGGTTGGCGGGAATTTTCCTTCACTGGAGTTTTTTAAGAACAATTTGGACATCCAAGGGGTTCGGCTACTTAGACCATGGGACTCGCTTTGAGAAACCTGGCCTACTGGGAGCTGATGGGGTCCATCTGTCAGAGAAGGGGAAGAGCATCTTTGGTCATAGGCTTGCCCAGCTGGTGAAGAGGGCTTTAAACTAAAGTTGCCGGGGGAGGAGAACCTCAGTCCATCCCACTCCTACCAGTTTGATGCCAGTGCCAGCAATAGATGCCCAAAGCCTGGAGAAGGATCACAGGTCAGCAGGAGAGCACCTGAAGAGCAGCACAAAGGAACTCCAGCCAGTAAGACCGCTTCATCAGGGGCCCAACTTAAATGCCTCTATGCAAACGCACGTAGCATGGGGAATAAACAAGAGGAGTTAGAGACGTGTGCACGCCTGCAGGGCTACGATCTTACTGGCATGTTCACAAGCCCTGGTCCTCATGGGGGACTTCAACCACCCTGATATCTGTTGGAGGGACAACATGGCAGGGCATAAGCAATCCGAGAGGTTCCTGGAATGCATCGATGATAACTTCTTCTCCAAGTGATAGAGGAGCCAACGAGGAGAAGGTGCTATGCTGGACCTTGTTCTCACCAACAAGGAGGGGCTGGTGGGGAATGTGAAGCTCAAGGGCAGCCTTGGCTGCAGTGACCATGAAATGGTGGAGTTCAAGATCCTTAGGGCACCGAGGAGGGTGCGCAGCAAGCTCACTACCCTGGACTTCAGGAGAGCAGACTTTGGCCTCTTCAGGGATACGCTTGGTAGAGTACCATGGGACAAAGCCTTGGAGGGAAGAGGGGCCCAAGAAAGCTGGTTAATATTCAAGGATCACCTCCTCCAAGCTCAGGAACGATGCATCCCAACAAAGAGGAAGTCAGGCAAAAACGCCAGGAGGCCTGCATGGATGAACAAGGAGCTCCTGGACAAACTCAAACACAAAAAGGAAGCCTACAGAGGGTGGAAGCAAGGACAGGTATCCCGGGAGGAATACAGAGAAATTGTCCGAGCAGCCAGGGATTAGGTTAGGAAAACTAAAGCCCTGGTAGAATTAAATCTGGCCAGGGGCATCAAGGGCAAGAAGAAAAGCTTCTACAGGTACGTTGGTGGTAAAAGGAAGACTAGGGAAAATGTGGACCCTCTCCAGAACGAAATGGGAGACCTGATTACCCGGGATATGGAGAAGGCTGAGGTACTCAATGACTTTTTTGCCTTGGTCTTCACTGGCAAGTGCTCAAGCCTCACCACCTAAGCAGCAGAAGGCAAAGGCAGGGACTGGGAGAATGAAGAGCTGCTCACTGTAGGAGAAGATCAGGTTTGAGACCATCTAAGGAACCTGAAGGTGCACAAGTCCATGGGACCCGATGAGATCCATCTGTGAGTTCTGAAGGAACTGGCGGATGAAGTTGCTAAGCCACTATCCATCATATTTGAGAAGTCGTGGCAGTCTGGTGAAGTTCCTACTGACTGGAAAAGGGGAAACATAACCCCCATTTTTAAAAAGGAAAAAAAGGAAGACTCTGGGAACCACAGGCCAGTCAATCTTACCTCTGTGCCTGGGAAGATCATGGAACAGATCCTCCTGGAAGCTCTGCTAAGGCACATGGAAGACAGGGAGGTGATTTGAGACAGCCAGCATGGCTTCACTAAGGGCAAGTCCTGCCTCACCAACCTAGTGGCCTTCTATGATGGAGTGACTACATCAGTGGACATGGGAAGGGATACAGATGTTGTCTACCTGGACCTCTGTCAGGCCTTTGACACGGTCCCCCACAACATCCTTCTGTCTAAACTGGAGAGATATGGATTTGATGGGTGGACTCTGGTGGATGAGGAATTGGTTGGATGGTCGCATCCAGAGGGTAGTGGTCAATGGCTCAATGTCCAGATGGAGATCGGTGACAAGTGGTGTCCTGCAGAGGTCCATACTAGGACCGGTACTGTTTAATGTCTTCATCAATGACATAGACAGTGGGATTGAGTGCACGCTCAGCAAGTTTGCAGATGACACCAAGTGAGTGGTGTGGTCGACACGCCTGAGGGAAGGGATGCCATCCAGAGGGACCTGGACAAGCTTGAGAAGTGGGCCCTTGTGAACCTCATGAGGTTCAACAAGGCCAAGTGCCAGGTCCTGCACCTGGGTTGGGGCAAGCCCTGGTATCAATACAGGCTGGGAGATGAAGGGATTGAGAGCAGCCCTGCCAAGAAGAACTTGGGGGTACTGGTGGACAAAAAGCTGGACATGAGCCGGCAATGTGCGCTCACAGCCCAGAAGGCCAACCGTATCCTGGGCTGCATCAAAAGAAGCATGGCCAGCAGGTCAAGGGAGGTGATTCTGCCCCTCTGCTCTGCTCTGGTGAGATCCCACCTGCAGTCCTGCGTCCAGCTCTGGGGCCCTCAGCACATGAAAGACATGGACCTGTTGGAGCGGGTCCAGAGGAGGGCCACAAAAATGATCAGAGGGATGGAACGCCTCTCCTATGAGAAAAAGGCTGAGAGAGTTGGGTTTATTCAGCCTGGAGAAGAGAAGCCTTCGGGGAGACCTTATTGCGGCCTTTCAGTACTTAAAGGGGGCTTATAAGAAAGATGGGGACAGACTTTTTAGCAGGGCCTGTTGCGACAGGACAAGGGGGAATGGTTTTAAAGTAAAAGAGAGCAGACTTGGACTAGATGTAAGGAAGGAGTGTTTTACAATGAGGGTGGTGAAACAGTGGAACAGGTTGCCCAGAGAGATGGTAGATGCCCCATCCCTGGAAACAGTCAAGGTCAGGTTGGATGGGGCTCTGAGCAACCTGATCTAGTTGAAGATGTGCCTGTTCACTGCAGGGGGGTTGGACTAGATGACCTTTAAAGGTCTTTCCAACCCAACTATGCTATGATTCTATACCATTAGAACTTGCCAAAACTCTATTAAAATTCCTTCCAGTTTTAACTTCCCGTGTTTCTATTGAAGAATATTCACTGACTTTCCTGACAGACATCTTCCCTAAGTGTCATATCCTGTGCTCTTCACACAGCACCTAAAATGTAATAGGAACAATTTGTTCCAGTGTTCAAGAGCAGAGGAGGAGGCCTTATACTAAGAATTCGTTTTCTCAAGGTATATTCCACATGTGAAATGAGTACGGGCAGATTTGTATCCATGCAGATCTACTGGCCAAACGCTCGTGCTTGCCATCTCATCTGCTGCTCTAATCTGAGAAGGAAAGTTAATTTTATATCATCTGTGTGAGTTAAGTGTTCCCAGGTGTAAAATAATGGGGAGAAATTTTTTCACTGTTCCCAGACACAGGAATGATTCAGTTCCCATGAATCCCTTTGAGACTTCTTTCTTCAAAGTCATTCAATTATTGTTCAAAGTTGGAGGATTTGGCCCCTAGGGGTTTCACAGGGCACAGATTTTAGTCAAAGTATGGTAACTTCCTAGCACTCCTAAGAAAATAAATGATTGCCAAAAAGTGTGACACAGATAGTCATTATGTTTGCAGCAGATGTCAGTGCATCTGACAGCGGTAACAGTGTCACTGTGACTGCAGAGAAAAGGCCTTAGGAGGTAAGCAGAACAACGGTTTAGTTCTGTGGGTTTGATGGGAAGTAGGCTAGGAGTTGAGACCAGAAAGTTCCTAAGATAAACTCTACTAAGCCATTTGTTCATCATCTTTGTGCAGTTTTGCAACTATGCTTGCACGCTATTTTTGTTTTGATAGCCCGCAACATTGGTGTGGCATAATGTAGCAAGCAAAATGAGCTGACATGACCCCATGTCTGAAATTCCAGTAGTTAGGAAATCTCTTCTAGACTGAACTGGATCACTGACACAAGTCATGTAGGAGATCTCATTTCTTGTGTGCCAAGAAAATAACATGTTTATAAACCAGCTGCCAGCCCTCACCTGAACCACATTTGAGTTGGATCTGTTTTTGTGGAGCTCTGAATGTTTGATTTTATAATTTCAGGAGTTATTCCAAAAGTTACTGAAAACTTTGTTTCTTTCCTGTAAGTTTAATAGTTATCAATGGCTCAGATGGAATAAAATTAGTAAACTTCCATTGACCTTAGTATTTATGAGGATTTATCTCAGCTGTGCATTTCATTTAAAGATTATTTAAGGCCAATTTTGTATGTTAAAGTTATCCACATAGCAGGTAGGTAGTAGCTATACCAATTTCCTTTTTACTATGTCATAAAACCTGATTTTTGTGGATTCTTTTAATTAAAACTGGAAACTTAATCTAGTTAGTAGTAGGAAGCTATGCAATGGTCATGTAAACTCTTGTCCTCGTCCTTTTTTTTTTTTTCCCCTCTCCAGTTTCCTGGGCCACTGCAAAGAGCACTGATAGATATTTTTGCATATACATGTTAAGAGTCATCAATGTTCTGATTAGCTCTGGGAGAATGAATGAAAAATTTCAGGTCTGTTCTTCTGGCTGCTATTGCAAGCACACAAGCTCTGTAAAGCTTTCAAAATCCTCTAGGGTAAAATAGTTCCTTGGAAAAGCAAAACAGGAAAAGATATTAAACCATATATTGATAAGGGAACAGTATCACAAACTAGATTGTCAGTCAGAATTTCCTTATAGACATTGACAGTGTAAAACTTTGCTAGTGTTCTTCTTCACAATATATATGACAATTTGTACACAACATTCCTTGACCTAATAACGTGTATTGAAAGACATAGAAATGACATGATTTGAAAAGAGAGTTTTTTTCACCTTAACTTTCCCGCTGTGTACTACTTAGCTCTTGAAAGCTCTAATGCAAGAACAGTGAGACCGAAGAAAATAAGACAATATGATGACCTTTCAGTTGTACCGGATGGATTTATGTACCAGTAAAGTGTAATCTGATAGGGAATGGTGCCCTCTGCAGGGCACTCATGCTTAGTTCATCCCACGCTGTTTGCTATGAGATGTCGTTATGAGCTATGTTCACTATCAGAAGTGCATGGAAGAGAGCACAAGGAACCCTCTTTCAGCCTTTTTTTATGCAGGGGTAGTCATTGTGTCTTTGGGAGCTACTAGGATTTTCTCAGTGTATTTGTTGTTCAGAATTGCTCACTAGGTCCTGTGAATAAGCCACTACCCATAGCTATTTAGAGATTTATGATGAGGAGTTAAAGTTTATAATATGAGCTGTTTTGGCTGAAAATTGGAAACACACATTTGGTTTGATTGAATGGAATTTGTGTTCCAATGCAGATGATTATTTTCTTTTAACATCTACATTTAGTGTGTTTAGAGCTTTACAACCAGATGTTATGCAGTGCCTCTCTAGCAGACGACGCAAGCAATCTCATTTTGAAGTTATGCTATGCAGTGAAGCAAACTAACTTAATAAGTTATTCTACTTCTCCTCTGTATTACAGGTGCTGCTTTGCCACCGCTGAAACTAGGGCATTCAGTCTGTGCCATGAAAGCAGATGAAGGTCCATGCAAAGCAATCCACATGCGCTATTACTTCAATATTCAAAGCCGTGAGTGTGAAATATTTGAATATGGTGGATGCCATGGCAATGAGAACAACTTCCTAACACTGGAAGAATGTCAGAAGAAGTGTGTGGTAACAGGCCAGTATCCATTCTCTTATCTTCCTATCAGTTCTTCATTTGCATCTGTTACTTCTCATCCACAAACCATATTAATTTTAGAAGTAGAGGCCCTCTCCAGTTCCTGTAAATACAGTAATCTGATACCTCTAATTATGTTCCCAAGTATTATACTATGTCGTAGTTATCTGAATTATTTTACATTGTGCAAGCAAACATTCAGGATTTGTAAAGATAAGTGTGACATTTTTTAGTGGACCTGTGGAATAGAGAGACCGATGCAAGAAAGCTTATTTTCTACCTAGAGCCCTGTTTTGAATGAGTTCTTAAAGTGAAATTCATTTTGAGGCTGGGCTAAGCTGGTGAGCAGTGTAGATGTTCTTTATTGCTTTCAGAGTATCCGAAATTTTTGATCCCAGGTTTTTCCTTCACATGAGAAGCTGATAGAAGCTGTCCAAAATCTTGGACATCTGCTATGATTCAACATAATTAGAACTACAGTAGTAAATAATTCTCATTAAAAATGTCAGTTATACCTATTTGTCATAAAAGAACTGTTTTATTGAAACCGCATCAGTTAATCATTAAAAAGAAGAAAATGAGATCCAAAATATGATAGACAGCAGAATATGCAGAAAGTGCCTTGTGAATGCTGTTTTTGCTATTAAAAATGATCCTTGTAATTAACTCAGCCTTGTGAAAGTAATCAACTCCTCACAGGAAGTTAGAACATTCTTAGAATTCGAAGTTATGCCAGTGGAGCTAGAAATTTGACAAGTTCATATTTTTAGAGACTGAAGGAATTCAAGAGGAAGGAATCTCTTATTGAGATTTTGCTCTGGATACTTAATATGGATGTTGCTTTCATGGGAATTAGATGGAATGTGTCTGGCTGTGTAAACAGGAAGTGATAGTGGGCGAGGTACTGAGGGGGGGCAATAGAAATAGAAAGAAAATTCCAGAATAAAGAACTCCTCAAAGGTGTGTGATAACCCTCAGCTAGTATACAACTATGTGGGTTTTTTCCCAAGTGAATTCATATATTGGATGTTCATTTATTTAGACTTTGAGGTAAGCTAGAAGGATTCATTCTCAATAGAAGGTACTTTTCAGTCATATATGCCTTGCCCAGCAGCAAAATATGTCATTAAGTGTTAATGAGCTCAAGACAGTGATGCTGGGCAATCCTGCAGTAGAGAACAGTTTACAGGTTATTGTGAGGATGGACAACACGATCAGATGAAAATTGTTAATCTCTCCTGCCTATTAGAGATGTACTCTGGTAGCATCCTACTGCTATGCAGATCTCAGTAGGTGTCACTTTGTTTGCCCTGTTTTCATAATTTATTCTAGCCCTGGGCATTTCCATAGAACTGGAAATCTGCTGATGTGCTATAGGCATTGAGTTGGTTTGCAGGATATAAATTTGTACCTTCTAGGATTAGCATAGGTCACTTCCAAGCACAGCAAGTTTATATATGTTACAAAAAATACTTCGAGACATTTCAGATTAGAAAATTTATTTCAGAAGCTCCTTTTTGGGTTTTCTGACCCAAACAGACTATATATATATAAAGACAAGCTGATTTATAGCATGGTGCTTTGCCTGTAATAAATGTAAATGTCTCTGTTAGCCATCTCCCATCCCTTCCAGAATTCACATCTATGTAGTATTTAAATCAGGCCTTAAATCTGTTACATTGTCTGTTTCACAACACATCTGTATTTCCTGATAAAAATTACTATGAATTGTGTCACTAAATTTATTCTAGACATCAAAGTAAGTATCTGTCTCTCATCCCAGTGTCAGAGTAATGACTGGGGCTGATGTGTACATTACTCTAAATAATATTTTAATAATGTTTGTTAGTTATAATGCTTCTAATCCTCAGGATCTGCAAACATTAACTGATCATACCAATAAACCAGGTACTGTAAGCAAGCTCTTAACTTCCCTTTTTGTCCTGGTTTCAGCTGGGATAGAGTTAATTTTCTTCCTAGTAGCTGGTATAGTGCTGTGTTTTGGATTTAGTATGAGAAGAATGTTGATAACACACTGATGGTTTGGTTGTTGCTAAGTAGTGCTTACACTAAATCAAGAACTTTTCAGCTTCCCATGCTCTGCCAGGTGCACAAGAAGCTGGGAGGGAGCATAGCCAGGACAGCTAACCCAACTGACCAACGGAGTATTCCATACCATATGATATCATGCTCAGTATATAAACTGCGGGAGGGGACCGGGGAGCAGCAATCGCTGCTCAGAGACTGGCTGGGCATTGGTCGGCAGGTGGTGAGCGATTGCATTGTGCATCACTTGCTTTGTATATTCTATTATTATTATTATTATTACTACTACTACTACTACTTTCTTTATTTTATTTCAATTATTAAACTGTCTTTATGTCAACCATGAGTTTTCTCACTTTTACCCTCCCGATCCTCTCCCCCATCCTACCTGAGGTGGGGGGAGTAAGCGAGCGGCTGTGTGGTGTTTAGTTGCTGACTAGGGTTAAACCATAACACTTTTACTGACAGAAAAAGAAAGGTGGTAAGGTAATAGAAAAATAAGTGAAGTCCATAGACTGTGTTACAATTGGAGCAGGGAGTACAGCTCAGGGTGTCTGGCATTTACTTGACTAGTAGGTATAATCTCTTCTGTCTGTATGAACTATGTAGTCTTGATACTATATTATATAGCCTTAATACCTATTTATTTATTAAAACCACTTCCACAAGGTTGATCAAGTTTTTCAAATAGTTACAGGCATTTAAAATGAGAGGAAAAATTACTAAAAAGGTTTTGCAGGTTCTGTGTTTCCTTATACTACTTTTCAGCTACCCGTATGTGCCACCATGCATTTCTGTTTTTGTGCCTGGCACTATAGACAATCCACTCAAAAGAAAAAAAAAAAAAAGAATAAACACAAATATGAACCTTAAATTTTAGAGTGAAAGGAGATTTCAGTTACTTTTCTAATCAGTTATGCTTTACTTTCAAACAATTGCATGCTTATAAAACTATCAGGATGGAAAAAACACTACAAAACTTCACTAAAAACTTGTCAAAGTGAAAAAGATCAGATCACTCCATTCCTTAAGTGAATGGCAGTTTTTCAGTGCATTTTACTCTAAGGATTAATCTGAAACTTGTCTTTTGATAGCTTCTGGCAAGATCCACTAATGAGCCTCAGAGACTGGAGGAAGTGGCGAGAATCAGTCACAGTCTCGCTGTGTTTTCAGGAGTCATATATGGGTAAACATAGTGCTAATGATGTTAAAATAAGGTATATCTTGAAATGACATCCCATCAAGGAAAAATGATATGGAAATCATAATTCCTTAGTTACAAAATAACATAATCTAGCATTTCAAGTCAAAAAAGAGGTGACATAGAGAATATAAACATCTTGCCCTAAATGAAAGGACACATAAAGTCAATGAAACTCTGTCCTACTTGGATCTGAATTGGTTCTTAAGCCAACTCTTACTGAACTGGCTGAGAAGGGAAAGAACATTTACATCAGTGATTCAGTTTCTTTTCATGTTGAAG
Source organism: Calonectris borealis (assembly GCF_964195595.1). NCBI lineage: Eukaryota > Metazoa > Chordata > Aves > Procellariiformes > Procellariidae > Calonectris > Calonectris borealis. Next base: position 36,496,136 of record NC_134317.1, read on the forward strand.
TCTCAGATAGTACTAGAAGTACGGATTACTATTTTGGTGCTCATGTACCTATATTTGTTTCTTTGGAAATCAATTAGGATAAAAGCTGTTTACAATACTGTTCTTTCTCTAGGCTATACTATTTGTGTCTTGGATTCTTCATACTTGAGTAAAAAAAAAAGATACAAAAGTAAGACAGAATTCAAGTAATATGTTTTTAAATCTTCGTAAGAAACTACTGGATAGGAGCTGATGACAGTTCTTGGCAGAAGATCAAACAAGGCAGAAATTCATTACAGAGGAATAGAAGATCAGGGCTGTGCTTAAACAGTATACAAAACTAACACAAAAATGACGTTTTGCTCCTTTTCTACCTCTGATATTTTGTTCTTACATTTCTACAAATTGTCCTATCAAAAGTTTTAGCTGTTTGGGAACTGAACCCTACAATATTTAAGGAGAGCAAATAGCCTTGTGCTGGTTATAGCACAGCTTATAATCAGTAGTACATTTCAGATTTCTTGTATCAAGGCCTAAGTGATAATTCTGATATCGCTATATCTGGGTCATTTTCTCCAACCAGAATATGCCAGTTTTAGTGCTTGTTAGTAGAGAAGGTAGGAATGTAGTGCTTGAGGCTTAAAAGGCAGGAGTTGGTCTTGCTTCTAACTTGGGCTGAAGGTTGCCACTCACCAAACTGGGTGCAAAAGACTTACATTTAGCATTTGCTAATCCTCACCCCCATAAAGGTTTATGACTAAAGAGGCTGATGTCCTTCCTCTACTTAACCCAGCCTGGGCAGATTTCTGAGTATTACTTAATATTACTTGTTCTGTATGGTTATCCAGAAGAGGTATCTCTATCAGAATTGAATGATGATATTTTCATGAGGATTCAAGGCAAATTAATATAAGCTTAAGGAGTTAAAAATTATTCAAATTGTGGCATTAGTATTTTGCATAGTAATTGTCTGTTTATCTGACAAATGGCCTTTCTAGACTTAAAATTCTTCCTTTGTCATATGGCTTCCATGAGTCATAAGTTTGTATCATGGATTTAACCTATTTTTTTTTTTTCCTATGGACAACAAGCTTAAAAGTTTCTTTACATATTTATTAAATTTTCAGCACAGAAATTAATGAAACTTGCAACTGAACTCCAGACTTAATACATACATATAAGTTTAAAAAATGAATGAATGAATGTTGGCAATGTCATTCTAAGAGACCAACCTTCCTTAAAAGGCATTTTCTTTACTTCTACAGTGTTTTGTTTAGAAAATCGTGATTAATCTGTTTCTAGTTATGGCTCCACAAAGTTTAACGAATACAATCCTTCAAGATAAAAAATGGAAAGTTATTTTTCTTGACTAGCACTCAGTGTCAGAAAGACCTGGGATCTAGGATGTGAAGACAGCTCTTCTTTTTCTGTCACCAGACTGGCTTTTGGTACTTTACGACTGGTATCTGGTTTTGGGTTTCAGCTGGACCCATAGCATTTTTGCCATGCTTGGAGCAGGATTGTTTGCAGGACTGCAGCTGCCAGTATCTCATCCAAAACATGCGACTTCATGGTAATTCGGAGTGTTTGTCCTAAATTCCAGTTTAAAGGCTAAGATAGAGGGCTAAACTGAAACAGACAGGGTTGATAGATACAGAATTTGGAATGAAAAGTGTCCAAAAGTCATGATCAGGTGCCATGAGTGAAGTTCTATAAAATTATTTTTTCAATCTAATATTGCTATTTTGACCAATACTGTTACTTTGATTCTGACATATATGTTGCATCAATATCTGGAACAGATCTTCTGGACCAAATCCTGTACAAGCATGTAATTGGCATAACTCCATAGAATAAAACTGAAAGTTTTTTAAAATGAGAACTGGCTTAGTGTCTACATCTTGGTACTCAGCCCAAGTACAGGATTTGGTATATGCATAATAGTGATACAAGAATCTGCAAGTGTTGAATCTGCTATGAGGAACTGGAGCAATAAAGGCTCATTATTTCTGTATTCTGTGAATGAATAATAGCAGATAAAATGGTTTGGTGGCACACAGTGTGCTGTCAACCATCAGCCATAAAACAAAGTAAACTAATAAGTTAACTCACTTTTGCCAACACAATTCAGTAAAAAAATATATAATTCAGTAGGTTCTGTTTGTTAAATCTGGCTCGCTCTGTGCAGTCTTGCAGTATATGATTATATTAATCTAAATTAATGTTTTCAGTATTTATTACTGCAGGAAGATCACTATTTAGTAACTGTAGAAATCAGACTGAAAAGACAGTATGAGTGAAGGAAAATGCTTAAAAGTAAAGAAAAATCTAAGAGATACTCAGACAATTATCACTGTGAAGAATGTGAAGGTCAAGATTGCTAAAAATAAGCTAAAGGGAAGTTATGCGAGATATATACAAATTCAAAGGAAATAACGTGAATAGTCAAAGTGTTTGATTTTCCAATATTAAACACAAATACAAGAATAAATGAGCCAACATGAGTGAATTTCCAGGCTCCTTAAATCAGAACAACCTTTTGAAATTTTTAAATTAATAAGCCATCAAAGATAGAAATGAGTAATTCCCAGAACTGACTGAAGTCCGTACAGGAGAGTTCAGAGAGCCCAATAACAGGCTGGCCACTCCAAGACTCTCTAAGACAGTGTTCAGATTCAAGATGCCTAGTTCTGACTCAAGTCTCCTAGAAATCAGCTGCATTTTTTGTTTCTTGTGCCCAATACTCACCACTTTGGGGAAGAAAATATTACTTTTAAGAGGAGTTTGCCTCCATTGTTTACTGGATATGAGTAGAATCACAAATGTCATCACTAGCACAAAGGTCCTAATTTTCAAGGCAGTGAATATATATCTTAGGCTATTTAAGCCTCTAACATGGGAAAATACCTACTGATAAAAGGTTCTGAACATGACAGCAATTCTAATGTCTATTATTTACACAGCAGATCTACCGAGAAATACAGTTTGTTTAAAAAGAAGAAATTAACTCAGCTGTGGATTTGGCTTTTTGACTGAAACCAGAAGCAAAAAGACACTGTTGACATGGTAGTAAGATTAAAACATTCTCACAATAAATTCTTCCTGTTCTATGCCAGAAGAATAGGGATCGTACGCCAAAGTACGATTGCTGATTTTGGCCTGAAGGGGACAACTGAGTGAAATTAGTGAAATGGCCTGATGTGAGTGTCCTGGTTTAGGTCCTGGGTTTAAATGCCGAAGGCACAGCCTCCTACTAATAGGAAGCACTGGAAAGATATTCAAACAAATGATATGTCACTCTAAAGTGCATGTCATGTCTTTAAATAATATTTTTTTAAGGGTGCCAGCTGCATTGTCCCAGAGATGGAAGGAAAATGTATCATGATAGAATTTCTACCCAATAGATTTACTTTGATAATATAACACAGGCCATGTTTCCAGAAGAAAAAGAAAAAAATGTGGTAGGATTATGGCACTCAAGGGCAGTACAGCTAATGCTAAAAGCTTATTAGTCATCATCAGCACCTCTTAAAATAGGAGCCACAGAACGTATATCACTATATAAAGGATGGTTAGAAACACTTGCTCTGGAATATAAGTGGAGAATAAACGGCTAATATTCCTTTCAATTTTGGACTGTGAAGAGATTGTTATAAATAGTGGGGGGGAGGGGACCTTATTAAAATTACAAATTACAGAAAAGGTGAGGATACAGATGGCTCAAGTATCTTCTGTTATTGCTTTCATAACAAGGAAGGCCACAGCAGCAACTCTACTTCCCAGCAGGAGTTGTTTTCAGTCTGAGGTCTTGCTAGGAGGTACCTCCAAGCTGAGATAGGGCACAGCGCTCCTGTATCCCTCACCCTCCCCAGTTGGGCAGATCAACTGTATCTCACACATGAAGTCACAGAGAGGCTGCAGTGATGTCTTTATGTGTATGACTTAGAGGCCTTCTGGGAAAAATGGTACGAGAGACTAATGCATGTGATTTAAATTCAGATTAAAATCTACACTTCCCTTTGAATTCCCCTTCATTTCATGTTTCAAAGAAGGCTAGACCATGGGTTACGCTGAGGCTTTATGAGCAGGTCTCTGGAAGACATGTATGCACTGAAGCAGGAAGAGCCATCAGCAGTAGAAAGTAGTTTTAATATGCTTCTGCTACTGAATGGCTACTCTTGGCATGTACTATAGGGAATTGGTATCTTCTTAAGGGGGGACTGTGGTAGCTACGTAAATGGCCAGGGTCAGGCAAATGTATTGCTTCATTATAGTATCCTTGATTGCCTGACAGAGCAAAATGCAAAATAAAATTGCATTTGCTTTCCAGCAGACAACTTCAAGCAAAGCATTAGCTGTACCACTCTATCCCTTCTTTCAGATGCAAGAGGTCAGTAGGTAAAGGAGTTTTAGAGAAACTAGCATTTTATAACGCCATTAAGAAAAACACAAGTACAAAACAAGAATTATGAAGCAATGCAATTAAGATGACTTAAGTGAAGTCCAGAAGCTACTATTGTGCCTTGCAAAATATCTCTGTAATAGAAAATATATAAGCGATCCTTGGCCAGTTTTCTCTCTCTCAGCCGCCGAAAATTTTTCAGCCTTTATTAACACATTGGCTGAGTCAGTCTCCCCTTGGACTCCTTTGTAGTTTTATGATTAGGCAGTCTCCTAGAAGGAGAAGAAGGTTTGTTTCCAATCGCTGAAAAGGGGTTGAATTCAGATACCCAGCTTCTTGAGCAAGTACAATAAAACCCAGGCTTCTCCATTAAAAATGACAATAGCAACTTCATCACTGCTGATGTCATCTTTGCACTAAAAGAACAGTGCAAACAAGTTTGTCATCTATGCTACCCTAAAGATAGTTGGAGATACTTGGCTGAATGGGCTTTAATATCATAAACAGCATAATGAACACTTTACTCAGACACTACATAGCATAGCAAAGGGAATTAGATAGCATGAGAGAGGTCTTTATTGCTAACTAGATCATTTCTGAAGCTATTAGTATCAGTAGCTACAGCAGTTGGGCTAAGTCAGTCTGCTAATTACTCCTCTTTTGAGGAGTAAGGTTACATAATACAGGATTCTGGTTCCAGTAACATGAAGAGGAATTTCTCTGTTGAATTCAATATTGGCATAATTTGATTCCAGTACTTTTCATATCCTCAAGTTTCCAATATAGCAGGTCTTCTCATACAAAGGAAATGATACTTCAGTCCTCCACAACAAGCTTTTGTGCTACTTCTCTAATAAAGAAAAGAAAGAAGGGGAAAAGATGCTGTATTCTTCCTCCTTAGTGCTCATAGTCACTGCTAAGCACCCTGGTATCACAGGCGAGAGTTGACATGTCTGCTTTTGCTAAATACTTTTATTTTTATTTATATTGCAGAATTGCCTCGAAAGATGATGTTAGCAAAAATTAAGAAAGGTAATTATGTTTACATAGTAATCTAAGACTCTTATACAACAATAAGGGATTTAGCTTCTTTTGATAAATTCTTTATGTATTGTTCCAAGCTATCTCCTAATAAAAACAAGAATGTCAGACTAACGTGAGTTCTTATTCCCAATCTTCTTCTTCTGTATTCCTCAAAGACTTTGAGGACAGTTGTCGTCACTGAAGATAGTAGCTGCAATCTCTTCTCCACAAAATAAACACATCATGACACTTTTTTTCTCTGTCTTCAATGAAGAGAAAAGAAGGACTCTGCAGAGATTCAAGCGTTATAATTAGCCATCATGTGGAACTCTTATTGTGTGCTTTGAGAATAATCTAAGTGCTTCCTCCATTGTTAGCAAAAATAGGAAAAAATCACTCTGAAAAAGAACTTTTCAAGCATTGCCTGCATGGGAGCTAACAGAGGTTAGGGCAGATCCCCTAATTACTCATTGAGCAAGGGGGCATGTTTCCCACCCCTGAAGGGGCAGGCTGTTTACAGAAACTTAAATGCCTGATACCCAGACTTCCTAAATAACCAATGCTTGAGCGCTGAGAATCACTTGACTGAAACACTGTTGGTCTATTGAGGTAACCTCTGTTCCTAACAAGGATATTTAAGTCTGACACTTACAATAGAGCTTGTGAAGACTTATTCCACCCTACCCTCTCTTTCCACATTAGAGACTTATCTGGATTGGGCCCAATGCTGGTAGCCAGAGTTCCCCAAATACAGACTTGAGTAAATTTCTTCACAAGTCAGCTCCTTTTTCTCTGCTTACCCTCCTTCCCTTATCCCTCGTTCCACTTGCTTCCTGTTGAATTGGTGTGCATTTAACTCCTCACAGAAATACCAATATTTGCACATACATTTTGAAATAGACTAATTAAATCATTTATCTTTGCAGAATGGTATTCTGGAATATTTTCATACTGAGATAATGGTTTTCTTTTCCTGTTGTCTACTGTCTTTTCCATTCTTAATGCAAAAAAAAAAAAAAAATCGTGATTCTATGCTGTGGAAGTTACTAAAGTTGATTTTCCACAGATGCTGCAGACGTTTGGCACTACTTCCTTTAAGGTCTGACCCTAGTTCCCTGCTTTTAATGACAAAAGAGAACATAACCTGTAAAATTCAGCTCATGGCTATCATCAACATCATTAAATGTTTACTATTGTTTCCAGTAATGTAGTCTTGAATCTCTGGAGAAAGACATGGCATTTAGAAGTATAATAGTAGTTTGCATAGTTAGGATTATATTGCCTTCATGACCTCTCTCTTCAAAAGTGGCTATAAAAGTTAGCTGCGAGCTCAACTATTTGGACTTAATTTCTTTTTTCTGGAAGAACCATTTTAATATAAGGATTTTCTAAATGAAGAGCAGCTGGTTTTAAGAATCAGTCATAATCCCGTAGTCTACTTTACATACCCTTATTATTATCTGCCTGCCTTTCTCAGTTAATATCTAATAATCTTTTTCTCTTATTTCACAATATTATGCAATGTTTGATGAAAGAATTGTTTCTGTAGCTTCTATTGTCTTTGAGCTCCTAATAGGTGGTATATGGAATAGATAACTACTCTGCTAGATTCTTGCCTGCTACCTGTCTACATAACTGTCTCATTTCTGTTCTCAGCTGAAAGCATATCATATGCCTTGGCCATACCTTTCATATTTGTTGGTCTATGTGGACTTAGTTTTGTATATCTGTGAACATCAATAGGTGCTGCATTTGAATAGTAAGAAACGTGAAATATCTGAACTGTAGAATACATATACTTACTCACAGAGAATGCAATTTGTAATGAAAAATCAAAATTAAAGGAATGCTTAAAATAGTTGATTTTGTTACTTTATGCAAGAACATTTTAATGGTTTAATTTTACATATGATCTCTGAAAATGACATTTTGCTGTTCATGAAGCTTTATAACAGTTGAAATACAAGATATTGACAATTATTTCTTGGAAAAACACTCATTATGAGCTATTATAATGTTTTATATAAATATATTATATGCATCAATTGAATTTAATAATATTCTTGTTCTAGCAATGATTTTTAATAGATACTTGGCTGAAATAGATGTAATGGGATTACCTTCTTTACAACTCCATAATCTACTCCAGAAATGTTAGGGACTTCAAAGTAATTGTTCTATAGTAATGACTGCACACTGTTTTAGTCTCAATATGCTATTAAGGTTTCACAGGTAAGGAAGGCCTTTATATGTCACATCTGATAGGATTGTCTTATATGATGGCTAAATACACTTTCCTCTGCAAGACAGCTCAGTCAAGAATCATATTTCAAAGTACCTACTAGCAAGAATTTGAGAATACCTCCACATATATTTCATTATTGTTTCCATTATTTCCTTTTAAGAATATAATTTCGAGGAAAAAATTGAATATGGTGAGAAATTGACATTTGGGGATTATTGTATGACTATGTGTTTTTCTTTTCTGCCAGAAGCCATTATATCATGCCTTGATGTTCAGTCAAATTACACAGTATTCATTTGTTAACTTTTTCTTCGTTGATATTGTAGTTACTGATTGCAAACTGGGAACTGGGACTGAAAAATGATAGAATAGATGCTCTGTCTCCCAGTTTCCTGTATCTTTTTATAGCAGTAGACTGTCCCAGACAAGATGCATTGTTAGATTTTTTTTTCTGTTCTTATTTTAAAACTATTTCCTTTTTCCTTCTATTTTAACATTGCTTTCTGTATATTTCACACTAACATTGACAAAAACAACTGCATAAATGACAAGAATGTGTACTTAGATTCAAATGATCCATCTGAGATTCAAGGCTTGTTTTAATTCAGAGTAAAAACTAATTTTCTTCTTAGAGCTTCAATGTAGGAGGACACCTAAAAGAATCATTAGTCTTCATTTTTGAAGATATAATTTACTGGCTACTTGAAAAGAGGAAAAAAAGCAGTAAAAATAATGCTCCAGCATAATATTGGAGTATTATATGTAGAACAAAAGCAGTAGAATAAAGCAGCAGTTATTTTACAGTTGGCCTTTAGTTCAAAGTTACAGGTTTATTTTATAAACTTCTTCCAGTTCTACTGTTATCTTAGAATGTGTGTTGATTTTTTTTCTTCCCCCACCCTGTTCATCATTTACCATTGTTCGTAGAAAAGCCCAACTTCTGCTTTCATGAAAAAGACCCCGGAATCTGCCGAGGCTATTTTTCCAGGTATTTCTATAACAAAGAGACAAAGATATGTGAAGTATTCAAGTATGGTGGGTGCCTAGGAAACCAGAACAACTTCAGGAATTTGGAAGAATGCCAGACTACCTGCCAAGGCAACTGTAAGTTATCCTCATTATTCTTAGTTTTATTTTTGTATAAACAATGTTGTGTTTTGAAGGTATCTTGCATGGAAAAAAAGGCAACTTAGGGTACCTTGAGGTGGCAATAATTTATGTCTGAAATTAACATTAATTATGTATATTTTAAAATAAAAATACAAAAATGAAAAATATAAACTTCAAAAACTAGTAGGTACTATTAATTTTAATGAGTATTACAGGACTCCTACGTTTTTACTTCTCTCATGACAGTTAGTTGCCTGCATATATGTTAATTCTACAACCCTCTGCAAAATATATATTAAACCTGTCTGTGTAAGAAAGACCACTATATTAATTTTCAGAAATCTGCATACTGTTTAATATATCTAAGTTGAAACAAATAGTCTGTGATCTATAATTTGTAACAGAATGTTAGAAGCAATACCGACAGATGAAGTAATTAAAGTGACATCAATTTCAACCGAAGAGGGAATTTGGTCCACAATGAGTACTGTTTCCTGGTCATACCTCGTCATCAGAGCATCACATTTCTCCATTAAACTTGCCTTTAGGGGAAAAATTTTATAAACGCACTTTCTAGGACAGAAATTTGGGGAAATTTGGTTTGAAATATATTGTAAAAATATTGGTACCTACATTGAAGAAGGCAGAGAGTTTACAGTAATAGAGATTATAACGACAGGGAATGAAGAAATGAACCTCTTCTGGTTACAGCCATGTAAATCTCTTTCTGTAATCTAAAATCTGCCAGCTGCTTGGCTTTATAATATCATAAATGTTAATATATATTTTTAAACCCATACATCTGAACCCATACATCTCTTTTCAGACCAAGTCTTGTAATGAAAAGAGGTGCCATTATAGGAATTTCTGGTTTTACTGTTTCCTTATTGTGCATTGCTAGCTTTACACCAAAGAATCATGGGAGACCTGTCCCTTACTTCTGAATGATTTGGCTGTGCAGCTTAGGCTACAAAACAGCCACTCGGACTGACCACAGATCGTTCATCCACTTCTTCATCCTACTAGTTCCTATGAATTGTTCTATAGCAGAACACAGTAACCTTCATAACTCCTCTCCCCTTCACAAAGTACTTCATTTTATTCATAGAACAAATACATTTTCCCACCCAGAGCCTCCAGACCCTTTTGTCTTGCTTCTCCCTAATGGGCCCTTTTCCAGAACTGTTTCATAATCTGTCATTTTGGCAAGGGGAACTTGAGCTTATTCACATTTAGAAAAGACAAGACCCACTATGGTTCTTTTCTAAAGATTTTTTAAATATATATAGAGAGCCATGTGCTTTTCCCCTACCTTCGCTGAAGCATTTCTTCCTGGGCTCTGATTCCACTTTTGTCTTTTGGACTTGAAGTTGCAGAATGCTTTTTTTTCCTGACTTTAATCTGAAATAACACCTCCACGTAAATTTGTATGAATACGCAAGAAGAAAGAGAGGATTAGAGGCCATTACCATGGTTTAAATAGATCAAAATTTTTACTTTAGTAGTATTTAATCATCGATACCAATTGTTTTTTGTGTTTTTTCCTCATTGTTTTCCTTTCATTTTTCTTTTAGCAAATTTATTGCCAATTGTTCCAGCTGAAGAGCATCCTAACACTGAGAATATTAGCTCCCCAGAGGAAGAACCCAACCAGTTTCCTGGGATTTTTGGTAAGAATTTGCTTTTGCTGTTTATAGTTATCCTTTTTTAATGCAGACACTCCTTGGCTTGTCCACTCATTTTCCCATTTATTTGAAGGTATGTTAGTTGAAATACCTAAACACAGTGAATTCAGTAAGATTAAAACTAGCTTCATAGCCATTTTGTTGTTAGTAGTATATATTTTGAAAGAGGCTTACAATTGCAAAGATTAGAATGTCTGCTAGTGATATACAAATAACCTTACCAAACCATGTTTGATTTAAATCCTACATCAGTAAAATCAAAGAAGAAAAAGGAATCCATCCCAAAGTTGCATCAGCACATCAATGTCCTGTGCCTTTGGGACTTAAAGAAATGCTGCCTTTTAGTGGTGTTAAAACTGGCATGAAGCAAGGCAAATGGGTGCTAATCATAGCTTATTTTAGAGCTTTGCTGTGTCTAGATAACCCGTCACTTACTGTTTCACCCCTTTTTTTTTCCTTTTAGTCAATTTGTTGCCAACTGCTCCAAATGAGAAGTCCAACACACTGAACAGTAGTTCCCCAAAGGAGGAGCGCAACAAGTTTCCCATCTTTTTTGGTAAGAATTCACTTTTGCAGTTCTTAGCTCTCAGTCTTTTATATGCGTTCTGGATTGCTTTTCCATTTCTACCCACTTTCCAACATACCTGAGACTAAAGAATGGGCTTCCATGTACGTCAAATGTTTTGATAAGCAGAGACAGTCAAAGCAAAGAAATATATTGCTACTTACAGATCTTCCATAAATATCAGAAAGTGGAAGACTGACCACATCTTGTTGTCTTCTGAAAGTATGCACTTCCTGAAGGTCTAATAAATACAAAAATTTAAAGACCAAAAGCAAAAGCAGTGATGCAGAGTTCTTTTAGTCAAAATTAATATTTTTATGAGGATCTAATTGGCAGCTGATTTAAAGCTCCTTTTACCCTTTAAAAAAGGACCATATTTGGATTTTGGAATATGGCACAATATATTTATCATAATAAATTTTTATTTTCACTAAGGTCATGTTAAACTCAGTTCTTGTTTTGAGTATAATCAAAGTGAGTGTGAATTAATTTTCTGTCTGCTTCAAGATATTTTTGCACTATGTATTATCATGCAGATGAGAATCTGGACCTTTACTGTAGAGGGCTAGGTTTTAACAGTTTCTGCAGCTGGAGGCTGTCCAGATTGCTGGTACTTGCTCACACTGTAAAGGGTGATTGAATTTGAGGCATGTCATTTTTATGATCCACAGTTATGCAAGAGGAAACAAGAAACAGTTGGAAAAAGCCTGAGCATTCTTACCACGTATTTCTGTTGGTTTTTTTGCATTTACACTTACTTGTACTTTTGGGGATTGAGTGATGGCTTACAACTTCATTAAAGTTTTTGTGTTTAATATGATCTGTAAGATAATGGGCATGTAGGGTAACATTCCTGTGCTTTTTGCTTAGAATGATATGTCTAATAAAGCTTGAATCTGTGTTGTATTCTGTTTTTTTTTGCCTGCACTGTGGTCCACATGCATTGTTGGGTTGACGTACGTTTCTGTGATAGTTGGATTGTTTGTTTACCACATACAAAGCATCAATGCACTCTGTTATTAAAATGACTGAATATAAAACAGTAAAACTTTTGGCAACTTATTTCATTGAAAAATATTTGAATGATTTAAGGCCTGGTAATATGTCTAGGGACATAATAGCATACACATTCCCTGAAGGTTTTTACTCATAATATGAATCCCCAAAACAACTAATCTATACAAGCAAAGGGGCACGATTCACCATTTTTTCTCAGAGGAAACTGAAGGGTTCTTGGTTATGTCAACACTAGTGAATTTTCTGGTAGAGCAGATTTTGGGAGGGAGAGGTGAGGATAAGAGGAAGACAAAACTCAGAATTTGGTGGAAGAAAAGGTCAGGGAACAAGAGTGGGCAGAGTCAGTGTGGCTGGATGAGTCAGGTAAGAAACGTAACCTTGGAAGGACCAGTGTGTTTCAGTGAAAAGTCTGAAGAGCCCATAGGTTCTTCCCTACTATATAACCTCTGTCTGTCTTGCACTAGCCTGCCCCGTGCAGCCACCTGCTGCTGTTCTGTTTATCAGCCTGTACCTTTCGGGCTGCTGGGATGGACTAAAATCTTGTGCTTTGTGCGATTCCACTACAGGGGGAGGAAAGGATAGGGCCAAAACTGACAGCTGATTTCTCCACAGAGATGTGGAGAACATAGCTTCCATTCCTGCTATTATTAGAGGTAGAGGTGTAAACTCATAATAGTATGAGGGACAAGAATCTGGCTGTGCACATATGAGGTCGGGATGGACTGTTTGTGATGGAGTGTCTGATGCCCATCTTCTCAAGCCCAGGCAAAGTAGCTGGTCTGCCACTGTAACATCTACTTTGCATGTATATTGGCCTGGCTATGGGTCTTGTTTTTTTTAAATACATGACCACCATTAAAAAAAAATTTGCAAGGAGTTGTCTCTTATAGAATACCTTACCTCACAATTGAAATGTATTTCATCTTGATTTCAAGAAAAAAATACATATTATTGGTGGTATGTATACCTCTGTAATGATACCAGATTAATAGATTTCCAACAAAGTTCTTGATCTTCAGAAAATTAAAGTCTTCTATGGCTAAACAAAACAAACTTTTTTTTTCTGCATATAAACATGAAACTTCTAGCACTATCTCACAGCAATGGACTTTCTGCAGACTGTGAAGATTGTTCTGGTCTTACTTTGCTGCAAGATCTAAAATAACTTTTATTCTGGGAAAGTTAAGAGAAAGTGAAGCCAAGAGTCAAACCTTTCATTTTTAGATTATATGAAGCGATTTACGGTAGGAAGTGCTATACTCCACATTTGATTTGTGAGCTCTACGTGGGATGCAGGATCAAAAGTCAATTTTCAACTCGGCAAATATGGAATGGCACACAGAGGCTGTTCCTGTTATTACTTCTCAAAGTCAGGGCCATATCTTTTGCTGATACAAATTGACACAGTTCTATTCGCTATAATGGATCTGCACCAATTTATACCTATAGAGTACTGTCAAGTGCAGATGACTCATTATTTTTGTAATTGCTTGTATACTTGAAGATTCTTTTATTTTCTTTTTGCTGCAACCAGAAATGAGATACTGAAGTCTGCATATATCAAAAATCTGGCAATAAATCTGAAGCTTCGTGAATGTCACAGACCTGTGTCTAGCGAAAGAGAATGCAGTAAGCATTGTTTCTCACCCAGCTCACCAAGATCATTTCGAACTTCTTTTGTACTGTGATAAATTAACAGTTCATTGTCACACAACCCCAGCTAAGCCTGAGGGACAATGATTATTGTTGCAATGCAGGGTTGGGATTATTTTTCATAAATATGAGTCTATATCTGAATATGCACGTTTCAGAGATTCTGAAAGTATGATCATGTCATCTGTTCGCACCGTAGAGGGGGGTGTCTGGGATTCAAGAAAAGGCTGTATTATAAGAATTAAATCTTAAACTATACACATTTGAAGATCGTTTAGATAGCAGTGAAGGGTAAGATACAATAGTCTTTTTATAGGTAAGAACAATAGCCTTTTTTATCTACTGCTTATTTCATATTATTAGTTTACCTATTTTTTCAGAAACAAAATATCAAATATTGCAGTTTTGGGTCTTATTCTCTCACCAAAACAAAATCAGTCCAAACATCTGCATCATCAAGAAAAAGAAGTAACAGAAAGATAAGACAACAGAAAGATCTACACTGTATTTTGCTGTTGTAAAGCCTGAAACCCGATTGAGAAGCTCCTGCAGAGCTAGTGGCGGCAGTTTCAGTTCCCAAACTCCACTTGAGATGGGTTCCAAGGTCTAATTTCCTTCAAAAGTTTTTGATGGAATTGGCATGTTTCTGAGGAACACTTTGTATTTCATTGTATCAGCATTTTCCAGAAGAAAACTTTACACCTGGAAATGTTTGACTAACTCAGCTTGGAAGCTTTCATTTGTCCTTTGCCTGTATGAATTGTAAATTCTTTTTTCCTATGCCTGTTCATGACCTGACTTATGTCGCATATTTTTGACAAATAATACACATCGCAAAACCAAGTTTATGAGCTTGCTATTGGATATTTAAAACCTGTTTAAATCAGATATTTTGAATAAACAGAATAGCTTGAACACAAGGGTGAAGCCAGAGTCTTAAGGCCTGTTGCTGCCTGGTTGATTTCTGTAGAAATTGCATCAAAGGCCATAGGATAGGCCATGTAGTTGCATGTATAAAAAAGTTAGAAAGCATTTAATGACATTTATTAATTTTTAGGTTCATATGATCCACTTGATGTTAACATGTAATGGTTATGGAATGTAATGAGTAATGCTATTTGCATTGTGAAAAAAAAATTTCTAAAATGTAATCTAAATTGAGAAAAATGGTAGAGTTAAAAACAGCATTTCTATCTCAAGTAGGCTCTCAATAAAGTTGATACCTGTAATTCATAGACCTGTAATGACTAGATTAAGGAAAAATAATTCTGATAGTGGGACATGTATTGCTATATTTTTTTACTGTTTTCAGTAGCCCTTCCTCTCTGTGTAGTTTTGTGGCTTGTGGGATTTGCTTCTTTCTTTTTCTTTTTTCCTCCATAGAAAAAGCAGGAGATAAAACATTTCAAGCACTCAGAAAAATGGGGTTGTAAAACCAAAACATTTGACAGAGAAACTCAAGAACAAGCATAATATCTAAACTTACTGTAACATCATATACATAAGTACAGCATTAGAACCTGGGGCTGAACAGAGAAAACTGACCTAGATCTAATGCTCCCAGTGACTGCTTTAACATACTGGCTCACAGGCTTATAGACTGTCTGGCCAAAAGATATGTTGGGCTGGGCATGACACAGGACATATTTTATGTTTACAGTAACTTAAAGTTAACAGGTCTTTTAGTGATCAGTATATTAAAATAAATTCATAATTTTTATGATCCTTGGCAGACAGGAAATTATGGTAAGTAATTTCATTTTTATTTTAATATACTGTTTTGTTGAAAAAAATGGCTATTATATGGCAAAATTAAGAGGTTTTCTTCATGGGCTGGTTCCTTCTGTGAGTGTAAAGAATATACAGATATTTTGAAGATGAACAGGAATAGCGTTTGGTATCTGGGGCATTTATCTAGCAATGATCTAGACAAAGAACAACATAATTTTTAGAAAGACTACAAGAGGGATTCTGAATAGCATTTGGATGCTGCTCTGCCAGTTGCATTATACGTACATAGGTAGTCCTTATTCACCAGTAATCACATCACTGGCTCCATGGCTCCCCTAAAGCTTACAGTCGTTGTGAGAACTCCTTCATGAGGGGACTCTGGAGTCTTTCTGGAAAATTCTATATACCAGATAAGTAATTGACTTTACAAAGTATATATTTAAATTCTGTTGCATAATTAACAAACCTATGCTGTTTGGGCCCTTTCATCACTGGCAAGCCTTTCTGCTTTGTTCTTTTTAGGTTCAGAAATTATCAGGTTAAAATAGGTAAGCTTTTTTTTTTAATGTTGCTGAACATATGCTTTGAAAGCCAACATCCTCTCCAGCTAGAGAGAGATGGAATTAGTGCTAGGCACAAGAGTTCTCAATTAGAGTGGTACCAAAAGCATTGCATTAATTAATTTAACTACCATCTTCATTATAAATAAAACAGTAGATTTAATATAAATTGTATCACATTGTGGGCTCTTACTCTGGATCCAGAGTGAACCTTACTCTTGTAATAATGTCACAGTTACAAAAAGAAATTAAGTAGTGCTTATTTTATAACCTGAAACTGTCTTAATCTATCTTGAAAAAACAACTCATGACTCAGTTTCTGCATTTCAGGATTCTTTTTGAATAGTATGATGCTGCTAACACAGCTTCAAATATATTATTAATTTCATTTTGCTGTCTTAGCTTTCCATGAATCACAATTCTATTTATTTCCCATCAATTTTTCATACTTTTTTCACCATGCCAGTTCAGCTATTATACTTGGCAGATGAACCTTTTGTAGCAGGTGTAATATGCATAAGACAAGTAAGAAGTAATATGTTGTTTTTCTTGTCAGCCTCTTGAATTGCCCAAGTTAATTCATAAGTTCTTGCTTTCAGCAACTCATCTGCTTCCCACTTCTGTGACAACAGGGTGTCTTCAGCTCTGTTGTAATCCAAATTATACCCTAAAATTTTTACTTGTTTTTTCCTCTGAACCACTTCTACCTGGCTTTGTAACTTCAAGAAGGCCATCTGGCTAGCTTCTCATTTCCATTTATACATTCAGATCTAAGCTATCTCAATTCTGCTACTTCTTGAAGGAAAAGGGCACTCCTTTGGGTCCCTCATAACTGATGATATGATGGCTCCCATTCAGTTTCTTGCATCCTGTGCAGCAATTCTGTCTGTTCTGATTTTGTATATGAGTCACTCCAGGGTGATAGATGATGGAGTTTCTCCTGGTTTGGGAATTCTGGCACGGATTTGCTTCTTGAACTTGTTCCAGTGCCCAGGTACTTCGGATACCTCAGGTTCATCTTCCAGTGTTTCAGTTCTCATACTCTCACTTGCAGCGACACTGAAGAAATAAACCATCAGCCTACTCCTTGGAATGGTAAAAACCTAACAGCAGCACTAAAGCACCAGCATCTCAGTCACTTTGTGCACTTATTCTTCACATTCAATCCTTTGTTATTCTGCGAGTTACCAGCTATTTCTTGATAGTTGCTCAGTGTTTCCCAACAGACCAACTTCTATTACTTAGAAAGCTTAGGTCAAGCTTTCTATATTTATACGACAAACCCGGTATTAAGGTATTGAATCTTACATTGGAAATGCTGGGTACTTTTACCTTCTATTTGATTTCAGAATGTCTAGCAGTAATTAGGAAAATTCACCATTAATTATCGTAAATATTTACCATACTTTTAAAGCTGTCCAAGTTTAATTTATTTCACTTCACTTTCTACAAATACTTCACTTGAAACTTCTCTAATTGAATTTGAGTAGTATCTCCTATCATAGAAGTGGCAATTTTATCACTAAATGTATAGGAAACAAACCTTGCTTTTAGATAAGCTTTTGCTGGCTTTTGAAATTCAAAGAGAGAATAACATTTGCTGTGGTATTTTTTTGTAATCATAAAAAGATAAGTGCTTATGTAAAGTATCCTGGATTTTCAGGAGGGCAGAATTAAATTTGCCAGTAAATTTCAAATAAATTTCCAAGTTCTGTGAGCTGCAAATCTCATCTATAATATCAACATAACAGAAAACTGGTAGACTGCAGTGCTGTCTCTAACCTTGTTTTTCTTGATATTTCTAGAACCACCCCTCATCCCTTCTTTGTGCATGACCCCTATGGACAGAGGACTTTGTAGAGCCAAAGAGTTAAGATTTTTCTACAACTACTCAACTGGAAGATGTCGCCCATTTAGCTACAGTGGTTGTGGTGGGAATGAAAATAATTTCACCTCCAGAAAGTCATGTTTGAGGATCTGCAAGAAAGGTATGGGAAGTAATACTACCACAGGCTGAAACATTCTTGCAACTTTTGGTAGTAAGTATTGGCCTGATAAAATGTAATAGTTGAAAGTCTTAGAAAAGTGAAAATGGAAATCAGAAGAGAGACAGAGCTAGAGAGAGAAAGATGGACAGTAAAATACAGTGCACAAGAACAGAAATAAGACAACTTGGCATTGGTCAGGCATATGAAGACTTTAGGTAAGACAATGTTCTTTTTTCTTTTTTTAAGAATATTTCTTGAAAACAAGACTTGTCTCTTATTTCTGATAATCTTGTATGCGTAAGTCATACAGCATCTAATCTTACTTTCTTCATTTTACCTTTAGGATTCAATAAAAAAAAAGGTGAAAGAGGATTAATAAAAATCAAGAAGAAAAGAAAGAAACTGTCAGTAAAGGCTCTGGGCGAGGAAATCTTCCCTGAAAGAATACAACTTTGATTTTTATGGAAATGTGAAGTAAACTGCTATTCACCTGTGAATGAAAGCCTTTAGTCTACACCATTTAAATATATTTACTGTACTGATTATTTTGATTATATATTATTAAGCTGCTTATATCTTTATTATGTATTCCTTATGCATCTTAATAAACATTACCTTTTACTTCGTTAAAGGCTCTTAAATTGTAGTTTGATTGCATATAATTGTCAGAGCTGAAACAGGACAGAACAGACTGTGTGCATGTATAACTCAATGATTAGAAAGTAGACAAGATTCAAATTTACTTTATTACCCTTTATTAGTTTATTATTCTTTTTTTAAGTCTATTTTTGTGCTAAAGAGAGCATATGCTTGTCAAAGAGTGATTATTTGTCAAGCACGATTGCTTCAATCATCATTCAAAGATAGGTTTATTGCTACAAAGAGAAAATAGACACTGGGTTTGTTTTAATCAGATTTATTTTAGGTTATGCAAGCTAGATTTAACTCCATCAAAGTGCATATAATTACACTATTGTAAAATGAATGTGAGATCAGAATTAACCCACCAAAAACCATAAAAAGAGTGTTAAAGTTGTAAATGTGTGAAGCAAGGTGACAGATATTTGCAAAGATTTAAAAATATATTTGCTGGGATCATTGATTTTTATCCTTGTTCTAGACTCATGGCTAGCAAGTTCATAATTTCCAGAAATATATATTAAATTTTTACAAAAACCAGAACAAACTCCTTTCATAGAAATAAATACAGTTGCTTTAGAGATAACACTATGCGTACTCTCCAGTTGACTTTGAGGGGTTTTTTGGTTGGGTTTTGGTGGGTTTTTTTAAGACTGGCATGAAACAGTGGTATAGTTCCTGCCCTTCTCCAAGGCACCTCTCTGATCTTGGGTAAATCTTTTATAATGAGATTTTTTCAAAGGAAAGGAAAAAAAAAAAAGGTAGTTGCTTTCCTATTAAGGTTTTTAGAAGCACCTTGCTGACTATGAAACAAAAGATAGCAGGATATTTTTGAAACTCTTCCCTATCTTCTTTGATGTTGTAAATCTTTTTTTTATGTATCGTGTTTTCTCTTTATGCTTGAAACTATGGAGGATAGTTACACTGCTGTTTGTGAGAGGTGGTGTGGAAATAAGTAGCTGAAATAGATGTTCAGGGGGCTCAGACACTACAGCAAGGAGTAAGGACAGCAATGACAGAATAATAAATGATCTGTTGGACTAAGCTGCCTTTGCCTGTGTGCTATGAATCACATGTGTGATTTCAGAAAACGTATGTTTTATATGCCTGATGAACTTTGGACTAACTCCACCAAAAGGCTCAGCTTTACTGCTGAAAATGAAAGCATTTGTGCATTCTAAATATCTGAGTGAGGGGGTAAGCAAAAGTCACAGATTTTTATACAGAAATTCTATCCAAATCTCTTTTCTGGTGCCTAAGTCCTTTCGTGACTCTTTTAATCTAGGATCTATTAAATCTGATTTGAAAAATGCTCATGAAACTGAAATGTACACGAGAAAATATTTATGTAGAGTCTTGTCATATGAAATGTATGAGCACCACAGACTTACAATGCAGTAACTATATAAATCAGACAAGTGCAGTTCTGACAGGAAACGTATAAACTCCATAGACTGCTGAAATACTAGTAACAACAGTTCTCTACACAGAATTAATTTGGTGTGTCGTTAGCTGCCAGTTTCAGTTCCAGTTTGATGTCTTCCCGTTCTAGTTTATCATTTTTATAAACCTTACTTTCCAGGTATTGCCTGTGCTCCATGCACTAAGAGTCGAGTCTGTAGATGTGAGTTGCACTGCACAGAAGCAGAGCAGTAGGTTAAATACTTGGACCAGCTGGACTTTGTCATTGCAGACAAGTGGAGAGCCTGTGGTTTAAACTGCTCCCAGGCCTTTGCACTTGTAGCATAGCAACTGCCTTGGCACAGTAGTGTACGTGGCCTCCGAAAGCAAGGGTTGCTTTAGGCACACGAGGTATGGCAGAGTCAGGTCTTACCCGTGGGCTGAACACTCCACTAGTGCCACAGTTACCCTGCTTCTACACTGATACTAGGAATGCAAGTGAGTGCACAGATGTCTGCACCATTTCTTGTATAAATTTTATGATGAAGGCACTAAAAATATCTAATTTTCCATTCTTAGTCATAATAATTTCTCATGGGCTGCCAGTATTAAAACTTGTGTGATGTACGTCGGAGTGGAGACAGAGCTGAGATGTGCAACCTGGCTTCTCCAGCAGCTCACTGACTCAGTAAAGGCATTCTGAGTGTATGGCTTCAGATTAAAGAAAAAAAAGAAGAAGTGTCAAGTGCTGGGTAAGTAACAGATTTGCAATAGGTGCCTTCTGTCACGGATGTCTGACAGATAGGCAGTACCATGTTAAAAACCTTTTGCAAAGAAACGTGGTATTCCCTAGCATGATTCTGAGGTATTTGACTATGATTCACATTAAACTAAAACATCTTCTAAAGCTTTCATGTAAAAGAGAATGAAACTCCTTCTTTAGCAACAGGAGTGCAACATTCAGATAACTCCATTGTTTATAGGAATCTGCATTATTGGTGGCAGTGTTTCTTCAAGGAGAGTTTTTTCTCAGCATCAAGCCCAAATAAAGGTGATGGGAACAGATCTGTTTTTGAGGCAGTGTCCTCTGCCCAGCCATGACTGCAGCTCTAAACCTGGTGGTGTTTTCAGTTGTGATGGGACTCTGATTGGAGCCTTGCAGCGGTTGGGAGGAAGGGGAAGGGGTTTGCCCATGGTGTTTCTTAAAGCAGTCCCACCAAGAACACAAACAAGGATTTGTAAACTCTGTAAGTTTTATGAGATCCTAAGCCAGAATGATAAACTTTCTAAAACAGAATATTCTGAATGAGACAATAGATATAAAAGATAGATAGGAAAGAATAGATCCATTTGTTTGTATAGAGATTGCCTTGTGATCCCTGTGTCATTTCATGGCAGTATCTCTCCTTCAGGCTCCCACTTGGTCCAGTGACTTGTCCCTGGCTGCCTGGATTCAACACCTACAAAATTCACCCTGGAAGTCTAGGAAAAATCCTTTCTGTCCCTGCAGAAACCTGGCTGGGTGGCTGCTCCCCATTCTTCTAAATCTGCTTCCTGAGCTCTTCTGCAAACTAACAGGGTCTCCTCACTGAGTGTGCTCAGCTGCTCCCCACGACTATGCAGTCTTCTCTTCTTCCAGAACTGCTGTAGCTAGGACAGGACTAACAGGTACTCCCACATACTCTCCCACCCCCTACTTACATTATACTAAAGAAACTTCTTGTGTATTCGTTTTGTAGTAACAGTGATTAAACAAGTGATCCATTGAGGGATCTCTTATGTCATTGTTGAGACAGAAAAAGACTTTATAGTTATAGCGTCTCAACAGTACCTCTATTTCAATTGACTAAGAAAACATTATGAAGTGATTCATCACATTATGAAGTGATTCATCTCATGTGCAATGAGAATGAAGACTGGAATGTTGTAGACTGTATAAAAACTGATCTGATTATAATAAGAGACTTGATGTGAGAGTGTATGCCCTTCTTGGTGTGCGTACTAGGTTTGGCCACCATACTAGGTTTGGCCACTGTCTTCCTATCTTTTTTTTGTATAGCTCTACAGTGCATTGAATTAGTTTTTCCCATAAAAAGTCCAAACAGCAGTGTGATCTGATCTGATCTTCATCAACTCTACAAGAAGTTTCTTTTGTGCCCTTCTTCTTCATTCACTTCTTTTCATTCCTGTATCTTCAACATCTGCAGAACAACCAAATGCAAGAATAAGAAAACAAAGATCTTGAATTTCTCAAAGATAATTAAAGGATGAATGTAGAAGGGGGAATAATTGAGCCATAACACAGGGAAAAGATAGGGAATCGGATGGCAGAATGGTGACAAGGTCAGAAAATGAAGCTATGCTAAGGTGTTACAGTGACTGTACATTTCCAATTAACTAGAGTCCATTCATCCAGTCATTTCATTCCAGAATCTGCCCCGGTTGCTTTGGAGGAAATATGCACAGCAGGGTGCTGTGAAATTTCTCCCACTTTGTATGATGGGAGCCAACAAGCTGAAGCAATTTTACAGAAGTTTGATGAGTTTCCACATATCATCTGACCTGCGATAACTTGGTATATGCCCTTAGTCCATACAGATGATGAAGCAAAATGTCTTTGAGAAATAATTTGAAGTCTTTTTATTCATTCTTTCTTCCTCACGTTTTTACTGGTATGTCCTCCTTTTTCTCCTTTTTACTTTCTCTTCCCTGCTTTTCTTTTCTTTCCAGTTCATTTAAACCAGCGTTTCTCCAATCCATCTACTATTTCAAAACCGATACATTTATTTACATTTTGAGAAAGCCTTCAACTTTCTAGATTCTACTTTTCAAACATATTAAAGTGGACATAAGAATTATATGTCATGATTGGTTGCTTTCGGTGGTATCTTCTCTTGAGAAAGAACCAGGTTGAAGTAAAGTGGAATATGGTTATTACATGTTTATACATGAACTCTTAATATTTTATTTGCCAAACGCGAGGAGTTTCCTTGGTTTTGATCCCGCAATCACTTGTGAACCTGTAGTAATGCCGCATTGCGAGTCAATTGTCAAGGTTATTTTTCATGTGACTATTTTGTCACTGACCGTGTGTGAGCGGGTCATCCTGTCTCGAGGGGAACACGACATACGCATAAGATATCCTCGGTATGCCCGATTCCTTGAGGTGCAAACGTTGGTGGGAGTCGGGCCGGCGGCCCGCAGGCTGCAGCGGGGCGCTGGCGGGCGCAGCCTGGCCACCGCGCGCCAGGTGGCAGCGCCGCGCCGCGCGGCCGGGCCCCGCGCCGCCCCACGGACCGGCGCGCGGGGGCGCCGCCGGGCCAACGGCGCAGGTGTGGGGCCTCGGCAGCCCCCCGCGGGCCAGGGGCACTAGACGGGCTGCTGCAAGGCACCGCGGGAAAGAGCTTCACAGGGAATAAGGCCTCTGCAACAAACGGCGTCGGGAAAGACGCGGCTAGCGCCTCTGCTGCCCCGGGCATGGCCGCGTGCAGGCACTGCGGTGCTGTGCTGTGCTGTACTGCTGTACGGTCCCTTCGTTGTTAGGGGAGAGGCACAACTGCCACGCTAGGGAGAGGGATTCTTATAGCCGATCATGAGTAGTCTCATTATTTGCAAAACCATATTTATCCTTGAACTTTTCAGATCAGATCAAAGTCTGGTAAGAGGTAGAATTAGATTTTTTTTTCTTTTCATGGTTTTAAGCTTTCTTTGATTAAAGTACAGTCAGTTGTGCTCATTTAGATCCCTTTTGAACTGCTCACACCCACACTGTTGATAACCAAGACAGTCTGTATTGGTGTAATTTAAGTGCCTTTCAGCGACAAGAAGGGGCAGCTGAAGTAGTGTGAGGGCCTTCTGCATCT
Source organism: Calonectris borealis (assembly GCF_964195595.1). Classification (NCBI taxonomy): domain Eukaryota; kingdom Metazoa; phylum Chordata; class Aves; order Procellariiformes; family Procellariidae; genus Calonectris; species Calonectris borealis. Next base: position 36,519,997 of record NC_134317.1, read on the forward strand.
TTGAAGTGTAAATTACACCAGCTGAGATGTCTCAAATATCTGTGGAGTAGGAGTAAGAAAGTTCCAATGACAGCTAAATAAGTAGAATAGAAGACTGTTGAACTAAAAAACAAACAAACAAACACCCCCCCCAAAAAAAAAAAAAAAAGAAACAAAAACCAAACCCCCCCACAACTCCACCGAATTTGACATTCCAGATCAAACATGGCCTATGTAATAAATCTCTCCAGCTGATTCAGATGCCTGTCTTGAACATGTGTGCTTGGCTGGAATACATGGATTATTTTCTAGGTTACAGTGTGTAACATACCATGTTGTAGTCTACAGCCTAGACCCAATTGGTCTAAAATAATGCAGCCAGGCTCACTTCTGATGAAATTCCACTACCTGAGGTGACACTGTTTATTTCAGAGAAGTTAATTTCCATCACTGTTCAGAATCAGAGCTAATCCCCAGCTTATATCTGTTTACATGGCCTAGAAGTTTAGAGTGCCAGTTCTTAGTTCTTCACTGATTATAAAACTCAAACATTCTCCTGTTGATGTAAGATCCTAGAAGCACCAACACTCACATATGCCAAATAAGTATTAAAGTCATATGCCTGCTCTTTTAGTGACCCTAGAATGTGATTTCACAATTTGTATTATCCAGTGGCTATATGGATTTAAAGTATTCCTGCACCTCTTTTCCCTCTTCCGATCTTTCCTGACCCTGGCTTGGGGTTGGTTTTGTTTGGTTTGGGTTGGGTTGGGTTTTTTTGCTTAGTTTTGTGTTTATTGCTGCTTTCATCTTGAGGAAAATATTTTCAATGGCCAGATGAATTCCCTCATCCAGATCACAACATGTTCCACAAAAGTTTCTGCTGGTAAAAAGAGTGGATGAGCACCAGGTAGTGAGAAGCAAGCAGAATACTTTGGTTTCATGAGCAAATTAAATGGCTATAATTTTGCTGAGCACTTATGACACCACAACTTTTCTGAGGTCCTGGTGGCCTTCCATAAGGAGTACTGGTAGTACAGGTGTTAATAGTATTTGAGCTTGATGCTCCATGAACTCCCCATTTGTTCAGCATAGTATTGTCATGTGCACACAGCAACTGTTTATTGATTTGGAGCGCACAGATTCCATCTGTAGCACAGGTATCAATTGTACAAAGAACAAGTAATAAATGCTATCAAAAAAACATTTTTAGGTCCTGATACAAAATTCTTTTAAATTAGTAGGACTGCCATTAATTTTGTTTTGTCTTCAATTACAGCAGTTTTCAAACTGGGCAGCTCATACTTGTGCTTTCAAATCACCGGCATTTAAAAAAATGCAACCTAGAGTTCTGTGCAGCAATAGTAACATTCCTGCTGCCTTTTTTCTACCCTTGATATTTCAAATACAGGTTTTTCCTTGGGTATAAAACAAAGTGGCACTTTAAATTATGCACTTGCTTGAATTTGAAGATTTGATTCTGACTTTTAATGCAGTTTTACGTTTGAGGAATAAAAGTATTTCTCTGTAGAGCTTTTCAGCACTTACAGTATGGGACATAATGCAGCCCCTGCAGTTTCTGGCAGAGGTGGGTCAGGTCAGTCATATTAAGGAGGAATGCAGCTATTGTATATTATTTGTCTCCAAGTAAAGGTCCGAACTGGTTTATTTCTCTGGGTCTAGTTCGAGGAGGAGGACGAATCTCACTGGCTCGATACGTGAAAAGACAGGTCCCGCGGTCTCCTCCTTTCCAACAGAACGAATGAGTATCTTCCGACTCGTTTCAGAGCGCAAGCTTTTATCCGGGCGGAGGAGCGGCAGCCGACCTCGGGCAAGGTGCGGGCAGACCGTCTCCCGACAGGAACAATGCTGTCAGAGAGCAGATGGCAACCATCAGGACTCAGGCAGCTCCCCGCTCCTGTCTAGAAATATCAGAGGAGCCTGGCTTCCCTGGGACATGCCATTTGAGAAAGAAAAGTAACTTAACGCGGGCTGCAGGCGGGGTCAGGGTGATGTAACAGGAAGCTCTGATGTTTCGCTGCTGCCGCCGCTCCTCACTTACAATCTGACACGCTCCCGGCGCTGCCCGCAGCAGCGCTTCTCCGCGGAGCGCAGCGCAGCGCGGCGCGGCGGGGGCACCTCTCCCCCTGCAGCCACCAGGCTCGGTAACTGGATTATACCCAGCGGGAGGATCAGGCTTTCGTAGGTCTCTGATTTGGACGGGGAGGGAGGGAACGAAACATCTCCTTTCTCCCTCACTGAAAAGGGAAATCAAACTGATTTATCTGAAACCATTCTCGTAAAAACTCAGTGTGGTGAGTACTGATCAAAGTAGTTTCATTGGTTTACCTAAAAACAGTATTTTTGTGCCATCAGTGCATTTACAGTTATGCGTGTGTGCGTGCTTTTACATTAACCTCAGCACGTGATATGTAATCTGCAGGGAGAAAGGGGTATGAGGAAAAGCTTCGTTTATTTTCGGTGAGCTGAGCTGATTTTATAACTGGTGTTGTTATAATATATCCTTGAGGAAGTAATCAACGATAAATAGGTAGAAAGGGAGATAAAAATACCCTAATCAGCACTTAAAGGATTCTGTCTAAAACCTCTAATATTAGCTAACCAAATTTCTCTTTGCATCTGGAGAGAATTAGAGGCTCATTGGTTTGAAAAGGGTCCTTAAGACTAATTCAATACAACTGGAGCTCTTTCAAGAGAGGCTGAATTAGGTGATAAAGGGGTGTAGATTTTCTTACTGAATACTCCTTTAATCTTATTGACGTTATTGTACCGGAAAGAGGTTATACTTGAGTTATTTCATAATTAGGTTTTGTATTGTAATTACAGAACTAAAAAGGTAAAGTTTCCGTTTTGTTTGGACATTCTCTTTGTTTGAGAAAAAGTTAGCTCGAGTTTGAAGCTTGTATGCATGCCGGGGTACTACTGTTTGAGATTTTTCCCACAAACACCGAACTGATTTATTGAAAGGTAGTTGTCCACTATTTAATTTCCTTGAGAAACTATTGAACAGTGGGAAGTGTGTGATTCTGTGCCTTCCAGTATCAGTTGAGAGACAGTTAAGAGTCTTGCCACTTCTTCAGCTTTCCAAAACAGATGTGATATCCTCTGTTTATACAAATACAGTTGCATTACTGAGATTGCTACATCTAGTCAATTGCTTGTGTGTGTAAGCAATGGATCTGTAGAATCAGGAAAAGCAATCTTGTTTCTGAAGGATAGTTAAGAAATAGTATAGGCTATAAATCACCCTTGGATTTGATCTACAATGATTCATTTAGTCATCCATATGTTTTATAAGGACTGAGATTGAAATAATAATAAAAATAGCTGGGGTTTTTTGTTCTCTACCTTAATAAACTTATGCCAGATACCTTGGGGCCAGATTTTTCTGCTTTTACAACGTGCCAATGCAGTCTTTCCAGTCATATTGTGCATACTGGGGATCTTGTCATTCATTTGCAGTAATAGTGCATGTAACTGTTTAAACCCATTCAGATCAGTGATGTGCTAAAAGTCTGATTGTTGTGCTCTGAATCTGAGATTCTTTCAATGGATTAAAAGGAGACACGCTAGATCTGGATAAATACTAATAAGACCAGATCTGAATCCATGTGTTTTCTTTCAAAGTACACATGCTGCGATATTGTCTGAAATTCTCAGTTAAATATAATGATCTGTATTTTCACAGTATTTACTTTTGCAGTCTGCTTAAACTCTCATTAACTTCATTGCATATAGAAGCAATCCCAAAGTCTTTGTCCGACTTTGAAAATCTTCAGCACAAAAGGCACTTGGTGATACTAAATCAAACAAGATGACACTTCAGATAAAAAGTGTTCATGTTGTTTTAATGATCAGTGCAGCAGGAACAACTGTCTTCAGAAACATTTCAGCTAAATGATTTAGATTCTTATTTTATGCTCTTCTCAAGTAACTGGTTTAGGTTGCGGTGGGACTGCCCACATAGGAAGTGTCAGGCATATATGCATTAGCAGGTTTGATGCCAGAATCTACATTATTTGCAGATTAAGCAAAGGCAGTGGCAGGATAGTGAGGTAGAACAGTGTGACTGTGCTTTTTAGGGGACAAAACTAAGTACCTGGGTACATAACATGCATTGCAAGTTCAAGAATTACATTATGTATGTCCTGTCAACTCCAAATGTTACCGTACTCTGGATTCCTGATCAGCTGGAGTCTTGCTCTGCATTAAGAAATGTAGTGTTTGTACCTTTGAGTAGGCTTTTCAACACAATTGTTGAAATCCTGGCCCACTGAGAGCCAGTGGGAATTTTTCCACTGAATGTCAAAGGGCAGGATATTCCTAAATGTGGGTATTTTTCTGTTGAAGGAATTATACATACATCACCCATCCAGTCACTTACGTTCTGTAGTCTGTTGGCAGCTGGTTTTTGATAACTTCTATAATTTTTGAATGCTCAGATTGAAAAACGTCAATCTGCGTATCTCGTTCTGGGTGACTAATGTCTTACCTGGCTAAATAAAGGGGCCTGCTCTGGGAATGCAGTATTGTTCTGTGGGCTGTCTGGGTATTGCAATCCAGATTTAGACTAGGATACAATTAAGAATAAAACTGAGGGAAGAAAGCACACTAATACATTTCCTTTGGCACCAATATTATTACTAATTTAGTTCAATATTCTGTGCATTCAAGTTAATCAGCTGCTTCCAACAGCATTCCTAGTATGTGCAAGAGCTGGGTAGGATTGGGCCCACAATCATACAGATAAAAAATTCAAATCAGTCCATAGTCATTTGGAAGAAACTATTGCTATCAATATGTTTTTAATAATAAGATGTACACAGTGATATTTTAAAAGTATGTATCTAGTCACTTCTATAGAACTAAATACTGAACATAATACAAGCTATTTATGAAAGCAATTGAAGGAATTTCTCCAGTGAGAAGTCCAAGTCCACGGTTAGGAAAACAAAATAGAATTTCTCTTTAAGAAGTTGTTCCCATCTGTTCCCAATGTGTTTACTGTGTTCTTGATCTGCTAGCAAAATTCCTTTTGTGCTTCTGATTAGCTGTCATTCCTACAGAGTGTATATACAATATTGGCATTACCTCAGTGTTACGATCACCTCTGTTCTAAAAGCATGTATAGCTATGCCATTGGATTTCATACGTAGTAGTTTCCTCGGTTAAACTTTGCATTTATTGAAAACAGTCTCTTGCTTGCTCATGTAACTGTTCTGTTGCTGGGAAATATTTTAAGTCTTCGGTGTAGCAAATTGTCAGAGCTCTGGAATTAACTATGTCCTGATACAACTGTGTCAAGGAAGGAATGAATACTTATATTACCAAAACAGATGTGGGTTGACAAACAAATAACTTTTAAGAAGTAAAATAAATCTGGAAGTGTGTTTGTATATGTATTTATGTGTATTATACATATAATAATAAGTATAATGTATTATTCCTATGTACAATATATGTGAGTCTATATCATGCTGACTTTTATTATTCCTAATGCATCAACTAAAGAGAGAACATGTATGTTTTTAAAGAGACTTTCAAAGTAAATTAGTCCTAAACCTTTGTTTAGAAAACCATGAGTCATGAGTGTTCATATTTTAAATTGAATACATTTGAATGTTGTTTCCTTGTAATATTTAAAAGAAAAAGGAGAAAGCTTTCCATAGGTGTTCACAACCCTTTTTTTTTTTTTTTGTGCTCACGTTGGCAATTCTGATGTTTTCAATGTAATACGCTTGCACAAAGAACAGCAGAAATTAGCCTATTACTTACCTGTTATCTTAATGGAGAATTTCACAGCCAGCGCCGTACAATATAAGATCTTCTTATTAAATTTGTTTTCATTAGAGCATTTGTTTTTAGCAATACTTTTTCTTTTTGTCCTATTTTAGAATCTGGGCAAAACTGGAAGGCTAAACTTTTGCATTTTCAAAGTTTTGTTTTCACAGTTATCTCTCATGCATATCTGCCTTAGTCTCCCAAGCTTGTTTATACTGTTTACATTTTCCCAGCAAAGTCATTCTTTTTCTGCCCTAGTTCTGTGCAAACACTTTCAATCATTGCTGCAGTATATGCTGTCCAAAACCACAGAAGTGATTTATTTAGAGTTGCTTTTCCTTGGAAAGATGCATTCAAAATGCACTTAACTGAATGTAATGCATTAAAAAAGGACTTTCCATGAGAGAAGCAACGTACTCACTTCAGGAAAAGAAAACAGATTCTCAACTGGTGTAAAATTGCATGTGTCTTTGAAGCTGTTACCTTTTAATATAGCATAGATGTCACCCAAGACTTCGGACAGTTTTGGCCACTATTAAGCTGTAGCTGACCATTAAGATACTAATTGAATTTTAGAAAATAAAGCAATGTTGTATTTCTGGATTTATGCCTGGATCATGCAGGCCTTATTTAAAAAATATGCCAAACAAAATTAGTGGCAGAGTTTTGTTTAATGAAGCCCGTACCAGTCTGACTTCCCATATAAATACCAAGGACAAGGAGTGAAACACAGTGATTAGTGATTTTTTTAATTATTATTATTATATTCAAAGTAGCTACCTCATATACTGTGATATGCCATCAGCTGTGTTTAGGCTGAATATCTTTTTAGTTCCTAAAAACTATATAATCTTTTCAACATATTCTTTGATAATTCTGAGCTTGAATCTTGAATACTTGATTTTGATACAACCTTGATGTTTGTATGAGCATAAAGTGTCACTCTTTATATTACTATTTAGATTTCCCCCTCATTTTTTTTCTCCCCCATTACAGTGGTAAAATCTTGGAAATTAATTTTAATACATTTTGTATTATTTTAATACTGGCAATGCTGGTAGACTTTCATAAAGTGAAGCAAAAGATGTACTGAGAATATATTTGTTATACCAAAACTCACTTGTTTTAGACTTAAAAAATATTTTTCATATTAATATTATCTGAAATGAATATAGTTTGTCTCCCAATGTTGTGCTCTATAATCCTTCCTAGATATAAATTTAAAAATATGTATTTCAGAAATGAAAAAGAATTTTAGACATCATACTTCTTTCCTCTATGATTGCATCTATGTATTTATTTACTGCCCTAAATGGAGAAAAAAATATGATACTGTACAAACTTTTATTACTAAAAGGACACATTTTTGCAATGATTATCCTGAAATGTTCTGTATAATGGGGATATCTGCCCTTTCGTTTCTGTTAGTGAAATCCAGCAGGTGTCACTCTGGGGATTAAATAAGGAGCATTTCGCAACTAGAGATAAATTTGTTTGGGAGATGAGATGTAGAATTTAGAAGTATTTATTCTAATACATTTTTCCAGGATAATTTTTTGACCATGCATGCCTTTTTAATTTTTAAATTTCTTTTTTTAATTATGAGATTTAATGGGTGTATTCATCTTTCTGTGTATCCCTTTGAACATGAAAAATGACACAGTAGTTAGTATTGGACTACACAATGAGAATTTTTACTCACAGGTGTCAATTTTGAAACAAAGAGCTGGGAATCAGTTGAATATTGTCTTTATGATATTAAAAAATGCTTTTGTCATCTTCTCTGGGAACAAAAATTATTCTTTTTGTCAATGGAAATTCTAGTTGCACAAGTAATGTGTTTTCAGTTATGATGAATCCAAAGAGGTGCTCTGCAGTAGGCTGCTGCAAGTGAATGTATTTATTGAAACAGTCTACATATTGTTTTCTGTTTGAATTAGCTAAAATTGGCATGATAGGTGGCTAACTATCCAAAGTTTCTCAATAAAAATATGTGGAGAAGAGAAACTTTTTCAAGTTGCACCAAGTTGCTAGTACAAGAAAGTCAATGCTGTATTTTTGGGGAAAAAAAGAAAAAAGTCTTGTTTATTGCACAGAGCGTTTCTTTAGGGAATGGTATAACAATGTGTTTGTTGCATTCTGGTGGATTTTTACATGAGTATATAACTCCATATTCTGTGGATTCCATATTGTGTGGAATAGGAGCATGACTATTAAAAACTTGTGGGTTTCTAGAGGGGATTCTTGTTTATTTCCCATACTGTGTTAATGTCACCTTGTACTGAAACAAATACCTCAGCAGGCAGCTTTGGAAGACAACCCACAAATACAAGTCTCTTTTCAAATAGAAAGAAGTTGGGTTTTATAAATACATACATACATACATGTATTTTATATATGCATAAATGTGCGTATGTATTTTTACATGGTCATAGATATATTTTACATATATATTTTTTAAAAAAATCATCTCGTTATAGATCTTGTAACCTCAGGCCACTTTAAACAATCCGGTTTCCTTTCTCTCACTTCTTTCTCCTGTTTAAGCCCCCATCCTGTTCCGTTTTTTATTCTATTCAACTTCCTTTCCTGTGATGACTCTGAATGAGTCACTTTGCCAGGCATTAAAGAATGTGGCTTGACAATATTTCCAAAAGCTTATCCTATGCTGGCTCATGCAGATGAAATTAACCTCTGCCTTATCCTTCCTCTCAGAGAGAAATGTCTGTCTTCACACGTCTAGTTTCTTGGAAGGGGGAGGTGGGGGTGAGAACCCTTTCCATAAATGACTCTATATTGAAATTCATAGTCATCTTCCTTGAAGAGGAACAACAGATGTGTGTACCGTAACAGAGTATCAAGATTGGTAACCTTTTTTAAACTGATTTAGTATTTAGTCGGGAAAAAGTTAGTTTAAACGAGTTCAGGAAAGCCAAAATTAAGGCTCTTTCCTGAGTGCTCTTCAAGTACTCTTTGCATGGCCACCATTCTGCATTCTTCATTTTTTATTAAATGTGTTGTTTATTGCATCATAATACATTGAAGGCCACCAGGATTGTGCTTTTTTTCTATGTAGCTAGCAGCAATCGGAAAAAGCACATGCTTACACTAAGTGGGCACTTAAACACTGAACTAAATTGTAGCCTTTCTTGTGGTTATGTGCATGCCAGTGTAGTGTGGGTTTTGGAGGGGTTTTGTTCGGGTTTTTTCCTTTGTTGTTTTTTTTTTCCCTCTGTTTTGGAAGGAGTGGGTAAAGAGGGATTTTTAGAAAAATGTTTCTAATCTGTTAATTGTGTATGTGCATCAGGAAATAAAAGCCTTTCTGCTGAAAACAAACAGGGAAAATTATAGTCCTAGAGAAGAATAACTTTGGAAACCAATACACAAATTAGAGTAAGAACTCTCATCAAGTTGACCTCTGCTATTGCAGTGTTCTCCTTGCCCCACAGAGCTGTGGAATCTCAGACTCCATCAGTTTTCACTAAGGGAGATCTGAAAGGTTATATTCCTTCTATCATTTTCTGCATGTTATGTCATAAGTGTAATTAACATTGACACAATTACACACCAGTGAGCAAAGTAGAAATAGAAAATTTGTTCATTTCTATTTGCTATTACAATGTAGGTTTTATATAAAATGAGTAATGGTTGTAATTGGAAGATCGAACAATTCTGTCTGGAGTACAATCATTGGGTATTCATTTATATTCATTTAAATTTATGTTGAGTTTCTCATACTGGAAATGCTCAATTTCTGACTAAAGGAGGTGATGTGAGCAGTCTTCAAATCTTGACAATGTCATTCTTAGATTGATTGCAGAAGTCACAGCACGGTCTTACAAGAGCCTTATGTCCCCCCACCCTGCGTGCTGGATGTGCTATCTTAGCATTTTCAGAGTTCCTAAGAAACTAGGTAGAAAAACATCATTCAGATGTTTTTAACATTTTAGCATGAACCACTGGGGTAGCTGCTGGGCCTAGGTCTTTTTTCTTTTTTTTTGTTTTTTTTTTTTTTTTTCTTCTCCCCCAATTATTTCAGAAGAGATTGTACAAGTGGAGTTTCTTCTCTAGAGAAGATCCCTCTTCTAAAAACTATGCATGCAATGAAAGGGTAGAATTCAGCCAATGTAGTTTAACTGGACACTTTTTATTTAGAGCTACAGAGATAAAATAGTCTGCTGACATGCTAAGCTTTTCCTAGAGTCACATTACAGCCCAGTGAAGGACATGGCAGTAATTCAGGGTTTGTTGGAAGGATGGCAAAATACTTGTGCTGTCTCTGCGGGGGCACTGGGGTACCAGAGCATGTCAATACATACTGCCATCTGTAAAATTAAGTGTATACGGTTAGGGTGAAGTCAGCACCAAAAGAGCCCAGATTCAAAGCAGATTTTAGGGACCAATTACAATAAACTTTCTAAGTCAGACTAGGCAAGGGAAGAAAAGATACTGTTGAAATACATTTTGTCCAATGAAGACAGACTGGCATGATAGACAGTTATCTGTGATAACTCAGCTTCCTCAGGGAATGCACATTTGCCAAAACAAAGTGTTCAAAAATAGCATTATACCATGCAGGAATGTGAGACTTCTTAAGCCAGAGGTTTGTTTTGTTTTATTTTATTTCTACAATTTCTTTAGCCCTTCTGTTTCCTAGATTTCCAAGCTTTTATATTTTTAAACATTTACAGCTTTTAAACAGGATGGTTGTCCAATTCCTCCTTCCTTGAGCACTAAGTAACAGTAAAACAATGAAGTCTGGTAGCAAGGAAGCAAGGAAGATAAAATGATGGAAGGAATGACAAATGCACAAAGAAAAAAAAACCTGAACTTCAAAATGTAGTTCCCATAGGAAGGTAAACTGTGAACAAATGGAATGATGTTGCCTTTAGCATGACCTTCTAATGCAGAGACAAAGCTGAGTCAGGTATCCTGTGGTCAGTCAAAAGCCATTTCTTTACATACATAGCCACTTGGATAAATTGAAAGATTCCTTTAGATGGTGAGAAATCTGTATTTGGAGTTATGTGTATGACATGAATTCACAGTAGTTAAATTAATTGTCTATTCAGTATTTTAATTTGGCAACAAAAGCAGATGCTGGGTTTCAGTACGTGATCTAGTTAAGATGCCAGTAACCGTGGTGATAAGTTCCCTCATTGTTTCTCATACAGAGTGAAGGTGAAACATCCAGTTGTCACACATGGAAGATACTTATTACCACATCTCTTCTTCATCATGCAAGGGAAGGATTCTTCCTATTTCTGCTACCATGCTAACTTTAAATGTACTGACTATAAGACTCCATGATCAGAATTTAAACCTATGATTTTCCTTTTTCATTCCCATTCTTCTTGTCATTTGTTGCCCTTCATATGTAAAATGATTCTCCTGTCTTCTCAGTGTTTAGAAATCCTTCAGGCATTTATAGGCAAATATTTTTATTTGTCTTATTCAAGTTATGCAAAGATGTGGGGTTGTTTTGTAAGGCTCCACATCCAGTTAATAGCCCACTCAGAACTTCTCTTAGTGTGCCAGGGTCTTTTTGTCACCTCTGTTATGTGCCATGATTTGTGCACGTGCAATCCCACATTACATTGGTTCCTTTGCTGCCATGCATCCGCTATTAAAAAAAAATTGCTGAATGAGAGTAATAGAGAGGAACAATGGGCTATTACAGGATGTTCAAGACAGGGTCATTACAGTATATTTTCTTGTGCAATCTTGTTATGAACAAGCTTCATATTTACCAGCTTGTTTCATTTGTCAGCACCCTATTATTAGTGTTGTAAGGCTACGAAGTGCCCATTTTCTAACAAACTTCAATTTGATGAAATGCAGATTTTATCTAATAGCTCTGTGGAAAGCTGCTTTTCAATATTTGTAATAAATTTATATATTTTCTAAGTATTCCATATTTATTTATCATCATTGATAATGAGAAAAAGAGCCAGGAAATTTTTCACTATCAAACTGCAAATTAGCTCTAGTGTACTTACAAAATGAAATCACAGAAACTTATGATGGGCTGTTGAATTTGAAAGTCTAGATAGATCATTTTAAAAAGATTTTTTGCCTTTGAAGTTTGAAAAGAAAATGGCTTATTTGCAGTGCTGCTTTTTGACATACAGGGTATTTTTCCCATAATTTCCAACACTTGGAATCCAAATTCCATCAGTTTGATGTAAAAGGTGAAGATAAGAAATAGCACCTAGTGGGCCTTTGAAGCAACTGTGGACTGTTTCTGTGATGTGTGATTAAATTAACAATTCTCTAGCTGAAGGACACCCACTAATAGGCACCGTTGCAAACATTTAAGAAGGTTTCCAGCTCATATGAAATAAAGAGTTCAAGCAGGAGGATTCGGTCAAATTTGGGAAGACATGAATTTGGGATTGGGATCCAGGGATTAGTAGAATAGACTAGAAACCAGTCCACAGGGATTTGGGATGCTGATGAAAACTGCATATGTTTTCGGCATTGTATGAAAATGTCTCAATCTTTAATCAAGACACATAATTTTCTTAGATGTGAAAATGGTCTTGTTTGTGTTCTTAGAATAAACACAGCCTAATTTGGAATACTGGGCTATATTTGTGTAATAGAGGCTAACGAATGGAAAACTAAGGGTACTGTAGGTCAGTATTGAGGTTAGCAGAACTGTGAGGGGGAAGTCTGGCAACTGAATATCCTACAGCATGTCTCAGTGCTGCCTTCTTTTGCATGCAAGGACAAGGAGGATGGGGGAATCGCCACTACAGGAATATACATGTGAGTCTGGTTCTTGCAGAATAAGAAACATATTAACTGACATGAAGTGTCAGTAGATGAGATTTGAATTAATGCTAATCATCAAAAGCTTTTCCAAACTGTACAGCTTTTGTCCAGTTTTATAAATGGCTCATTGGAAATGTCAGACACCAACTGTTTTTCTTCAGCTCTCTGACTCCATTTGGCTTTTGAGTCTTCAATCCTACAAAATCCTTGAAGTCGCAAGTAGTATACTTACACAGTTCCACATACTTAGTGAAATTATATGGATGATACGCAGAGCACAAAACAAGGCCAAGGGTTTGCAAAACCAGCAACAATTTAAAGGGAGTTATAAATAGGGGGGAAAAAAGCTAGTGACCGGCAAGAAAATACTGAAGAGAAAGTATGTCTTTTGTCCACTGGGTCCACACTACTAGTCCTTTTGAAAGGTGAGACATAGAGGGTGCTCAGTGATTATTTACCACGCCTAATGTTAAGTGTATCCATTTAACAAAGAATATTAATATATCACTTGGTATAGGAAGGGGAATGTGCACTGCTTAATGTAAAAATAAAGCAACTAATTAATGCCAATTAGCAATATTTGTCACATTAACTACACTACAATAGTTTATGTGTTCCTCCTAAAACACAACGTGATCTTATGTGCATATATGTAAGCAGTTTTTTGAACTGAAAAAGCTCCAAGAAATACATGTGGATTTCCAGAATCCATTTGTAACTTTTTAAAGTGAACACTTAAATGCTTGGAGCATTGAACATGTCAAAAGAATTACGTGTGATGATGATTTAAATCAGCGGGGTTTTCTTAGAGGGTGACCATTTGAAAGAGCACTAGGTTTCTTGGATGTATGTCTTGCCAGGAAAGGGACCACAGATGTGGTTAAAAATTATTTCTGTTGTGTTTCCAGTGGGGTAACCTGCAACTGATCGCTGAAAATCTTTCTCTTGATTGTCTCAAGAGAGAGATTGTAAGCATACTCTAGTAGAAAATAAATTAGTTCCAGTCCCATAGAGGGGGATGAACTCAGCTTGTCGCAGACAGACAGTTGTTTCCTGACATTGGGCACTTGGTTAACAACTTCTAGTGTTTGAAGATGTCACGGGTCGTATGGATTCTGTGTGTTTGTGGCCCTTTGGGCTTAACAGGAAGGTCATCAAGTTATCGAGCAACTGCTGTCTGTTTGAAGAGATTCAACTGCCTTTCCTGCCCCACTGTTGGAAAACCTCAGCTTTCAAAGAGAAAACAGAGCTGCTCCTGTGAATTTGCCTGTATCTAGACCTTGTTTTCTAGCTAAAAACAGCAAAAAAAAAGATTGAAGTGAAATTCTTTCCATTGTCATTTCCTTTGTGTTCTATCTGATTCTATTGACTCTCTTTTCATGTAGCATAATCTCTAAATATGTCTTCGCGCCCTTTCTTTTTCTGTGCTCTGAGAGTCTTGGACAGTTGCCTTTCCAAAGCTGTCTGTATCCCCAAGTCTTTAGGAGAAGGATTCCGACTTCTCTGCAACCCTCTGCAAGAACTTACTGTGTTTTCCACGTGTAACCTGAGAGTATATATTGTAATAAAACAAAGCATAGAATAATTCTTGCTCAACAAACCTATATGGATAATACAAAGGGTGGTTGAGCCAGAAACCTTCTTCCCCCAGTAGACCTTTTGACTTACTTTATCCTGATTGCATGAGAGCATGGTTATCAGACGACCTGTTTCTAAGTTGCATCTCTTTCAAAGAAGTGCAACATATACATGCGGAAATTCTGGTTATGTGATCATTTGCAGGAATGTAACTACCTCTATTTTTGTAGCCAGCGTTAAGGGATAACTAACACAAAATCGGAGTTGTTTTTTTTTTTTCTTCCAAAATGTAGCAAGCGTGTTATCATTGTTACTGATAGAAGATCCCTTTTCACAGTCTTTCAATGAATTAACTATTTTCCTTGTTTGTGTAAAGAAGGTAACCTTTATAACATCCTGTTTTATTTACCAGCCATATCTGCAAGCTGCAGGAATCCTGTGTGTGAAGTCACAACACAGTGCTCAGGACAGACAGAAATCCTTGATCTTTATTAGAAAACCATTTGGTAACAAACTGAATAAAGCTGTGACTCCTGTCAGGTGTTTGTTTTAAATAGCACCAACTATTACTTTTTTCAAAACTAGAAAAGAGTGAAGTGATTCAAATGAAATCAGAGTCCTCTTGTGTCTTCACCAAAATTCGGGCTGTACCATATTGCACATTGGTGAGGAACGGGGAAAGAAAGATCACTCTTTCTTTAAGTTCACACGCCTCTGCAGTTCCTACTCTTTTGCTGGATTTGGAATCAAAGTACCAAAATACTATGGAAAAAGGCTGCTCTTGCATTATTTCTGGCAGGCTTATAACCTAGGAGTATCTAAAATATCATCAGAAAGCCTGTTCTCATGAGATTCCTGTCCAAATTTCCAGACCAACAAATCTGGAATATTATCCAAAAAAATGAAGGTACTTATACAATCACACAATTACAGCAGAGCTTGTGGTTGAGTTTTTTGGTGTGGTTTTGTGGTTTTTGGTGGTGGTTTTGTTTGTTTGTTTTGGGGTTAGGGGTTTTTTTGGTTGCAGTTCTTCCCTTGATACTTTTTATATAAAGATTTTTGCATAATTTTAGCTCTTTTCTATTCTTTCACTCTTGTCTTCTCAGCTGTGTAAGAACTTCCTTTGTCCCCTTGTTAATAGTTTTTTATTCAGATTGATCATTCTCCATTCTTTTAGAAATAAATGTCATTTTTTATGAACAACAGTCTGTTAAAGTGGAGGGTGATGAGAATTTTGCAGAATGAACTATAGAATCTGTTCATACTCATTTTCTAATTATGACTGTATCACTACTGAAGATTAACCCAAGTTGGTGGGTAGATATTATTTAAGAAAATGGTTTTTTTCTGTGCTTAGTTTCGGGTAGATTTAATAATCAGTTTGCATGCTATTGCTATATCAAGTTCTCCTTACTAACAAATATTTTCTAGATATAAATGTTTCATAGTTTTAGACACAGTCGACTACTTTGTTGAAATATTACTCTAGAAGTACAATACATGCAAAAATAATTCTGGAAAAGCTCTGTACTAAAGCAGTGGCTGCTATGAGCAAACAGCTTGTTTGCTATACAATATAGGTGATGCAGTTGTCAGTGCTATTGCTGTGTTAGTATTCATCGGTAATTAATTCCATTGCTCGAACAAGAGCGCTCAGAGACCATGTTATCATTCTAGCAGAGTCCTGCCAAGCAGCTGGTGCTGTTTCTTGTTTTTGTTTTTTTCTCAGGGAAGTAGGATTGAGCTCACTGGAAATGTTTCTCATCTTTCACTGATATAAATCAGTAAACATAATCATTCAAAAAGAAATACATTTGACATACATTACCTATATGGACAAATTATTATGCAGTAGTGACTCCTATTTATGGTTCCTTGATTCTATAATAGGTAAACTAGTAAGATATGCGTGGTTTAAATTTTATTTATGACATTAGCATCCATATTTTCCTAAAATACAGTTTGATTATCACATAAGCTTAAATTAATTTGCCTTTAGGAGGAAAAACTCTTTATCTATGTGATGAATTTGAGGATAAAAACATTGGTCAGCACAACTTGTGACTACAGAATGTATTAGGGTGGTCTTTTAGAATTTGTCATTATTTAGTTGCATGTATTTTCCTGGGGAAAATGTACTTCTCTAGCACCTACGTATTGTTGCAGCTGCTCTGAGGAAATATTTGCATATAGCAATAATGTTCGTAAGATTCCTCTATTAGGTGAGAGGCTTATGAAAATATGTTCACTGTGAATAAGGAGGGGAAAATCCAGCTCTTGGTAGACTGGTAGTATTTTAGCACTGAGCAGACCTGTGCTAGCACCTTTTATCACCCTCAATTCAGCAAACATTAATGAGTTGAGTTTCAAAATTGTACTTACTAGATAAATTATTGTGCCTATGTGCACTCTGTTAATAATATGGAAGAACTTGCTTGCACTTGGAAGAACATTAAGTATACAGAAGGCTATATGGCTTGTTCAACTATGCTGCTAATTATTTGATGAACTGAATTTGTTCACCAATTCCCAATCCTTGGGCTTCAGCCTCAGCACTTCCCACCTTGCCTAGTATAAATTTGTACAGAATTTTTCTGTCCACTTAATGTTCAGATCTGCTGCAGTAAAAACAGCATAATGGAAACCACGTGCCTCCAAAATAAGTCAGGTCAGAAAGGACTTGCTACTAATAATCTGTTCTCAAGTCTGAGATGGTTTAGGTATGTGCTTATATTTGCTGATAAACCTGATTTTGTTTTCCTTTGCTCTTAATTTGTGATTTTGCTCCTGGCTATCGCACCACACTGAATAAGTGGCCTAGTTTGTACAAATTTTAAGTGGCTATCGGATAACTTTTATAACACGAGGACCAGAAATTTTTTGGCTTAAGCAGTTTCAAGGTGCTGATGGTCTATATATAATCATACCATCTATTCATACCATATTCTATACATATTTGTACCTTGCAACTGTAGCTGTAGCTTGAGAAGTACTGTAAAACTGACAAACGTGCCAAGTGTCCAGTAAACTAAAGAAAATGAGCAAGTTTGTTTACACGTACTGGGATGGAACTCTCTTTTTCCCACCGTCACCTTCTCTCCAATCCTGATGACTCTTTTTTTCTTAAGTTTTTAAAAGTTTGGCTCCACAACAAATTGCTCATAAGACCAATTAATGTTGTGGAAACAGATGTTTTTGATTTGTTAGAGTGACATGTTGTTTTCAGGTTTTGGAATATCACAGGGATATTATATTTTTCTAATGCAACTCATGCTTTTCATTTATTTTAGAATACTTAATGTTGTTTCACAGGTATAATTGAACTGGAAACTTTACACTCAAAATGGAGGATTTCCCATCTTGCATCAGATCTAGGCCAGTGAGCTTCAGAATCCTTCTTTTGACTTCTGTCTGTACCTTGTGCATGGTGCTTCCTGAAATGAAAAAAATGTATGCATCACCTCTTAAGGTTTCTTAAAACTGAATTTATTTTTGCAATGCTTTGCATAAAGAAAAAATAATTTCTCCTTGATGGTCTTGGGAACTTGCATGCTACTGTGAAACTCACTTATCTTTATCTAACAACAAATTTATCTAACAAAGGTAGTATAATATTATCCAGACTTTTAAAAAGCCAGTGACTGAAAGCAATTGAATGAAACATCTTTAGTGTTTATGCAAGTGTATATGCTGGGCTATATAAAGTAACAAAGTATTTTTATAATTATCAGCCATTAATTGTGTTGACTTCCTTCTCCTCCTAGAATTAGCACAGAAAGGAAGGGATGCTTGTGTTTTGTTTAAAGTCTTGGTCAACAACAGCTCCCTAACTTTCTTTTTTATTTTTCTAAAGTTTACTTGCTCATAAATGGTATTTGTCATAGTGACAAAATTCATGTTTGCCAGCTAGGCAGTACGCTTGTTAAAACTACAACTTCAGTTCTCCAAGAATGGTAATGAAACGTGTACAAAGAACATTGGAGCATCTAGCATTATTGAAGACAAAATCAGTACTCACCAGCTACTCTAATCTTGCTCCTTCCTACATCAACTTGAGAAGAGAATTGGATTAATAATGTGACCACGAAGCATTCTGCTTTTCGATAATTTCTGACACCCTCGACATGGTAGTTACATTTCAGTGACTGTTTTCTCTCATGATGGCATAAGGGCCAATTGAACATGGAGAAGAGTAAAAGAAATATAATCACAGTTTCTGTAATGAAGAAAATTTCAGGGAAGAGTCATGATCATACCCAGGCTTCTCCTGGGCCAAGAGAACTGACAAGTCACAGAAGCACTTAAGCGGAATAACACTGAAGAAATGACATTGATCAGTCAATTCCCAATGTCTAATCAAGCTGCAAGGAGAGAAGTAACACAGGGAGAATGATAAATGTGTGAAGATTCGCATTTGTAGTTGTCTTAACAAGTCTGTCTCTGCAGTTAAATCAAAAGACCCCAATCCAAATTAACTGTTGGATGCATCAAAAAATGACAGGACTTACAAACAGATTTTCACAGTTCTAAAAACAGCTCATAGCTCTTCAACAGTTGCATGGCAGAGAAATTGTGTTAAGAGTGTTAAGACTTGCCTCTAGAAATTGTAGATTTTCTGTAACTTAAGAACTGTAACTTAAGCAGTTCTGCTTTCTTACTTCCATGGTCTTTAGTACAAACAAGACATAATGTGCAAATAACACTGAAAGTTATTGAAGCATTGCATCCCTTGGACATAAATGCAGCTAATGCTGCAAAAGCGTGTCTCTGAAGAACAAAATTCTGAATCCATAGCGCAGATAATAGCTTTCTGCAAGAATTCCTTAGTTATCCCTATGGGATGTGGTAGATACAGCTAGGATGAGGAATGCTAACAAACCTTAGGATGTAGCAGCAAGCACGTCATAACAACTTTTGCCAAGAAACTAATCCAATCCCACAGTGATCAGCTCCACCTCTGTCACAGTCCTGTAGGAGAGAAAGGATGTTGTTAGAGAAATGCACTTGAGCTATTTTATGGTAGAAAAGAGTGGAGATACATAGGTTTTCAATGAGAATTTAATATAAACCAGGTGGGTTTTTTAATTTTTATTTGGTTTTGGATTTTTTTTTTTTTTTGCCTTGAAGCCTAGAACAGGTTATTGTAAAGAAAATTCCATGTTATACTGGTCAGATGTGAAATGCAAATGATATGAAAGTGAAGTACCGAATAGAGATTTCACAGCCTAATTTTTTGTTTCCAAGAAATACATTAGGATTACACAGTGTAGCTTTCAAAGCTGACTACCTGAATATATTGAGAACTAAAAAGTAATTCAAAATCATAGTTTGTTTTTTTATAGAATAGGAACCTATTACTTAAAGTGTAGCATCTTTCATAAATAAAACACTTTTAATAGTTAAAATACAATTATATAAAGGCTCCATAAGCACACAGTGTGGTAATGAGTGATGTTCAGAACACAATTCACACAGTTCTGGCTGTTGGCAGCTGTATTGTTAGGCTGCTGGCTGGAACTCAGGATATCCCTTACTGCTTTCAAAAAAATCTCTTGGGCCCTTGATTTCCAGCTGAACAGTCATCAAAGATCCATGGAAGAGACCTTGAGCAAAACTTAGACCTAATACAGCAATGCGGATGCATTTTTTTTTATTTTTTTTTTTTTTTTTAATGCTAGATCTGTTTGGTCCTTTCAGCTCTTCCTTATGTGGTGAAAATACTTTATATGAGAGAACTTACAAATTGTTTAAGGGACTATCTAGATTTACAGCCTAGTCTTATTTCAGCAAAGTATGGCACTTCTTGAATATCTATTTCTTCGTCAAATATTTTCTCTACAAAGATATATTTCTCTTGTATTTTGAGCTCTTTTGGAAGTAGAGAAGGGTGCTGGTGTACTGCTTTTATAAGATTATACCTTCAGAGCTGCCATTTTTAGGACTGTTTCGCAAAGCCCAGCAGTGTCAATTACAATCACAGAAGCAAGCATCTAAGCTCAACAGATAATGATACTTAAGTAAAAATAATCTCTGTTGTGAAAGGATACCACCCTTTCCTCCACCTCCTCATTGTACTTCAAGATCATTTGAATCTTTTGGTCACTTAAACTGTGGGAGGAGCTGTCTCTTGCAAAAATTACTCCGTATTTCTGCATTTGTCCATGTTACTGATATATATTGTTTTAAAAAAAGCCTGTGTAAACAGGACAAATTAAACACAGCCTACAGCACTCATCTGCCCTCATGACTGTAATAGATTACAGTGGCTGGAAAACTGCACAAGTTGCGTTCGCAACGTTTCTCCAGCTGTCTTCTGGGTTCTGACAACCATGCTGCAATGGTGTTTCAGCTCTTTGGCATCTCACCCAAAATTTTCATAGTGCTCTTCTGGCTCTTTTTGGGGTTTCTTTGAAAATTTTGCTTATTAGTTTGCCCTTTCTTTGCAGTCTTTGGAGGTGGTCCAGTCTTTAAGTGTGACCCCCTTTTCACATGACCTTTGTTTTTGAGGTGTTTGATTCTGCTCTGGGCATGTAATGACTTAGTGACTTTAGTGAAACTGCTAGGAAACCCAAAATATTTTGTGTATTTATGTGTATTTTTTATTCTTCATCAAATTTTCATTTTACTTTTTGGTGTGTTTTTTGTTTGTTTGATTGTTTTTCTTTCTTCCTGCTTCTTCAGCTAAGCTGTTTATAGGGAAGACGTTAATAGGGGAAGGATTTCTAGTGTTATATGTTTGGGGTGGGATGTGATTATGCAGTACACATGCATGTGTTACTGCCTGGGAAGCCCACCAGGCCTGGCTGCCTCCATACAGGATGCCCCGGAGACATTGGGGCCAGGTTTGCCAAATGTCTCTTATACCCGCAGGGCATCTCAAAGGACACTAGGAACCTATGTGCGGGCAAGTGAACTTAGCCTTTGGTCTTCATGTCTCTCATTACCTATACATGTAAGGAGTAGCATTGGCAAGATGCAGGATGTATGTAGTTACATCTGTGTGCTTGCAGATTGCAACCGTGATATAAATGGAGTTAATACTAGGGACTGATTATGCTACTAGCAGTTTGTAGAAAAATCAAAATGAGACACAGTGATTTTATTTCTAGTATTTTTGCACTTTCTGCAATATTCATATGTGTTGTTCACCTTTTCCTATTATAAAAGATCAATTAAAAATGAAAGAATGATCATGATTAGCTAGGCAGGTCCATTACCACTGCACCAGCACGTGTGTGAATGCCCCCAGGGTATTTTTTGGATGGTAAAATTGTTAATGGTGCTGGTACTTAAAAAGCTATAATTAGCTTCTGAATTTAACACGCTTTCAGTTCTATTGTTTTGTTTTGAGTGCAGAGATTTGAGAAATCCTTGGTGTATTGTGACCACTATGAACAAATTTCCCCAACTAAAAGGACTGTAGAGTTGTTCAAAATCACTGTTAGTTTGAGAGAGTGCTTCAAAATCTAAATAAAGACTTGAATCTTATGTCTGCAGCTTTTAAAAATTGATATTGAGTAATGATAATTATCAGATACTAGTTTTTGAATCTCCTGTGGTGTAACATGGATATCTAGCTCTTACGTATATTATGCATACTATTTTAATGTAAGTTGTATTCTATTTTACATTGTAATATTTTTCACATTTTTAATCTAGGAATATGTTCTTTTTCAAGTAATAATAATTTTCTTATGGTTCCTGTCCTTTCTTAACATTCTTGTCCTCTGGCACATGTTTAACTGATCACACTACTTATTCACCATAGTTCATTCTGGCACTATAATTGTATAATTTATAATAATAATAATAAGAGAATAAGTTTGGCTGCTGTCACCAAGTGATCACTTTAAAAATCAACAAGTATTTAAAACCTAATGCATTTCAGGTGCTTTTATTTTGTCTGGGGTGCTGTAGAGCTGCATTCAGGATTCTCATTGGTCACGATGGCTTGATTAACAGCTGTGATTCCTCTGTGATTATGTGTCTAGGAATAGATTTCTAATTCCTCTTAGGGCTTTACAGGAGAAATGAAGGAATCAGGAAAATCAATGTGACTGATTGTCAGATTGTTAGAATCAGGTATTTAAGTCATCTTTAGTAATGCCTGTATATTGCAGGTGACTGTTATTTAGTGGAAAGTAGCACTAGTGTTTCATTACAATTTAGTACAAAGTAGGTAGTCTTGAGTTATCAGTTGAAAATTGGAAGTAGTACACAATGTGAAGGTATATTTTGGGCTTTTGGGGCACATCATGTAAGTCGTCATTGAGATGGCTGAAAAACCTACATCCACAATGCTACTATATGCAATTCCATCTGTAGCGTGAGTGCTTGCAATGGGTAGCAAGAGATTAGAAAGGGGTAGAGCTGGGTGCAGGAGGTCACTTTAGGTAATGATTATACCTTCACTTCACTGTAAGGGAAGAGTCTACTTCATGTTTCTTAGGTGCAAAGAGAATATTAAGGTAGATTGTCTCACTCAAGTAACTCTTAATACTGGGAATTTCTTGTGGGAGATGTTCCTTTAAACCCAACATCTAAAATGACCCTAGCAATACTACAGACATTAATGTCCAAACCATAGCCTGAGAACAGATTTTTGGTCTGAGACCATCTTTCAGACAGGTAAGTACAGTTACAGATGAAAGACTGGTGTAGAAAATAAATGACTGATAATTTATTAGCAGAAATATTGGGTTATATTTTCCTGAATTTTCATTTGTCCACATTTTCTCTTAGCCCAAGGACTTCTACTGTCTTTTTGCAGTCCCTTTGATGACAATCCCTACAGAAATGGAGGGTAAATCCATTTCTACTTGCTGAGTGGATATTTAAACCTCAGATGTGACACAACATGCAATGTGGTGATGGGCAAATCACTTAAATTCTGTCTATTTTTTTTTTTCTCAGACACATCAAGGGTTTTATGCCTTATATCCTTCAAAATTTATCTGCAGGTTTTTGTAGGCCAAAAACTGTAAACCAAAATAGACTGATTCTAAACACTACACTTCTCACTGGTATTCTCTCCTATGAATGAAAGAGAATGAAAATTATATCTGTATTAGCAATTGAAAGACATTTAGATTCTCAGGACTGTCTGTCAGACATTAAGGTGGCTAAAATACCTCTCACAGTAGGTATGTCTTTAAAAGCCAGACATTGCTTAGGAATTTTTTCAAAAACCCTTACTGAAGATAGCAACTGACTCTCAACTCTTTGATTCAGGATCAGTATTTTTAATTATCTTACTCTCATCTTCCTTTTATGTTCTTTCTTGGTGCTTCTCTGTGACCTTAAAGGAAAAACTACATTGAAGGGGTTTTTTTTATTTGTTTCTTGATTTTAGAACTGAACCCATTTTCTTCATAGTGTAATCATTCTACATTTGGTAGCACTATATAGTTTCAGTAGCTGATTTGGCTCCCACATTTGGATTAGCCTGAATTTCCCATCAGTTTGGTAGTCTGATTTTCAACAGATGTTTTACGGTCATCTTCCTTGTAATGTCTGACCCTCAGAGATGACCAGCCAAGTGGGGTTCAGAGTTCAGATCTTTGGTGATGGCCATTTCAGATTTAAAGTTCTTTTGTTCTATTTATTTATCTATTTATTTTATTTATCCATTTATTTTATCTATTTAAGGTTTACTTCTCTTCTTCATAGCCTTGTAAAGTGGTGTAATGAGACAGCCTGAGGATTGATAATGACTTCAAAGTTAGAAGTCATCTGATAGCAACGACATGGGAATGAATTTACTTAGTCTGGTGGTTGCAAATGATGCTTACTGATATCTCAACAACTTACTGAATTCATATCTTGGAGATGATGTCTTTTAGAACAGGACAAACCAAATATAGCTAGTTGTACAGATCAGGGTCTGTATCTAATCCATTTTATGCTTTACCTCAACAAAGCAAAAAGTACTTTGCTTCCTAGTCTATAAAATGTTTATACGATGTCCAGAATAATTAATGCCATCATTAAAATGCCACTAGTTTTGGAATGATGTGCAACAAATGTTTAGCAGTGCACAGTCAGTAAAGATTTGGGATGTTGCACAATAACATGAAGAATAACGATGATTTTGTGATTTTTGTACACTATCCTCATCATTAAGCAGTTATAAAATATGCTAGTGCAGTAGTTGTTTTCTAATACTCTCCTGAGAAAGGGAAATATATTTACTGGGTGGGGAGGAAACCAACCAGGTTTTATTCCTGCAAATTTTCCTTTCTTTTGAGAAACCTGGAGATGTTAAGGCAATGAGAAGTTGGCTCATGAAATGTCACCTATTTTTTGTGTGGTGTAGACCTGTAGTAATAGCCAAGCATTTTTATTTCTATAAAATTTCTTACAGGGTCAGTAAGACACATACCTGTTATGAAATTCATTTGCCAGCAAGACTTGTATCCAGTTAGAATTAATACAGAAATTTTATGTCTGCTCGTTATGTGTCGCACCAATAAAGCACTTGATAGTTCCATTGGAAAAAAAAAGATAGCTGTTCTTACAGCTTCAGAAGACAACAGAGTTCTCTCTCCACCCTATATGCTGATTAATTCAGAATATCACATTCGTTACCTGCTGTGTTTCAGCAAATATCCTGCTCTATCAACAGCAGGAGGAAGCCAATGCAGGAGAAATCTGGATTTCACCAAAGGAATCTTGGCATAAACTACCTCGATAGAAATAAATGCAGGAGATTTTTTGTTTGTTTGTTTCTGAATGGTTCCCTTGCATGGAGTCAGTTGGGTGATGTTGTTTCCGTTGGCTCTAGCAATGTCAAGGCCATTGATGATGAAAATTTTGTACTGTTTTTCCCCATTGCTTGGAAAATTGTCTCTCTCCTCCTCTCTCTGGCCCCCCTCCCCCCCAAACAAATCCCTGCCAAGCAAGCAGCTGTGAACAAAATTTCTCAGCAAGATGAATCTGAAGTTTTGCATGCTCTGTGGAACAGGATACACAAATACAGCTTTGAGATGGTAACAGTTGAGGGGTGCAAGTCCAGACTCTCTGAATAAAATACATGTGCATAAAATACACATAAAATACATGAGCCTTTTAAGGTGTCTTATTAAGTTAAAAGCTGCAGGAAAGAATAAAAAAAATGCATGCAAAGGTTATTTCTTCATAGTGACTTTTGGTACCTCAGTCCGAGGTAAGCAGTGCCTGAAAGTTCGATGTCCAAGCTTTGCTATTAAACTCAGTTAGCAAGACTAGTGAATGTGAGTACTGCAATTGCATCTGAGACGCTGGCAGACCAATGACAGGAACTGGTCTGTAGAATTACAAACTAAATTGAATATGTTTTAATTTAATTTTGGTAGACATTATCCTTACCAAAGTTTCCCATCAAATTCCATGCATTTTGTTTCCACCAGGGATTTTTTAATGAAGTGTGAAATCAGTATGAGAATTTTGTGGTTTTTTTTCTCCAGGAAAATAAATGCAAGATGTGAGTGTGCAGAAAATATGGACACCTATATTAAAGCCATTTCCATGCTTGCAGTGGAAATTTTCAGTTGCTTGCAATTTTGACAAGCTTTAACTGAGATTTTCCATTACATGTTTCTATCTTTATATTATTATCATTTTTTACATTTGGAGGGGAGATAATGTGCTTAAATGTGTAAACGACATATAAATAAAATTTGCATGTAATTTGTGACCAGAATAGCTGTGCTTGATTCTCATTTCTCTGCTGTATCTATAGGGCTTGTAATGTTTTATTACATTTGGTATGTAATATTTCATCTTCATGAAGTATCTTGTCCAAGTGAGACTCGAATTTATCAAGGCAGTGATTTTTGTGTCCAATTTATGTAATATTTTTAATGTTTATAGCTAATATTTTATTTTGGTTTGCATTCAGGTAAGTCAGGGTGGAATACTGCAAAAGGATATGGAAAAGTCTGTTTGTAATTAAAAGAACACTAATTGGACTTTAGGGACTGTGTGTAAGATACACTAGTCTTTCCCACGACCACACCCTGAGCATATGATCTTTAACTGAATTCATGGAAACATTCACACTGCTTCCTACAGATTGCAGCTGGCACTGTCTATTAAATCTCTGCTTCACAAAGAGCAGAGGATTTTATGTGACAATGTGCAATGATACATTTAATTCTGCTGCAGTGTTACTATACAGCTATGTGAAACAGATGGAATGCATTGTAAAAAGACTGTAATATGCAATGCAATTATGCAATAATATCGAAATCCTAGTAATGGTCATCCTTGCAGTTCTCGTTCAGAGCATGTGAAATAGTGCAGTGCTTGACCATCAAATATGTGTGTGGCTTACAGATTGCATGCCAGCTAAATTGTTAGATGACCCAACAACTGCTTTTCCTATTTCAAAGTTTTAACATCTTTCCCAGCAGCATAAGCTCTGCAAGTAGAATTTTTCAATGGCACAGAATCACTTTTCTATTAACAGCATGAAAATGTAATAGGATGTCAACTGAAATATAAGGCCATTTAGACCTGGGCCCATCCAGTTCTCAGCAGTTGTTAATCTCTGGTATTTCAAAAAAAGAATTAAGACTTTGCAAGAGATAATTGATGGAGAAATTTGAAAATTAGAAAAGGATTCGTTTCTTACTTTCAGGTAAGGACTGATGTATACAATTTTAGGTGGAAGAAATTTTACCTAAGTGGTATTTCAGAAAAGATATACAAAAGTATTATTTCAGTTAGTGCTAAGGATTTCTACTTAGATACTCCATATTCAGACTAAAAGACTGTCCTCATGTAAAAGAGAAATTATTCTTTTAAACGTAAGTGCACATTGTCAAAGACAATTGGTAAAGATCACCACATAAATGTGTTCTAGTTGTTGAATATGGATTTAACTGTCCAAACAGTCATCAGTGCTTTTTGGATTGTATGTAACACAAGAAAAGTTTTGAGACTTTCGCGTTTATACTGGTGCCAGTTGTTTTGTGTTCTCCATGTACACTTTCAAATCAGAATGAGGAATGCATAGGGCAAATACCATGAGACGTTAGTGTAGTCACTTGGTAGCAGTTTGCTTCCTGTTCAAAGAATCTCACTTCTCATTTTGTTAAGCTGGTTAGTTAATTGCTATGATCCTGTAATTAATTTTTAAATTGACAGCAACTCTAGCAAAACAAGTATTTCTTCACTCCTGGATGCTTCAGTCTGTGTCAGAGTTGTGCTTATGTCAATATTCCTGTGGGTGTGGTAGGGTGTGGATGAAGCTGAAGGGAATTCCCATTTAGAAGACTTTGAAACATTGATTGATGTTATTTTCCTCAATTTGTCTACACTAATGTTAACTCAGACTGATGGAAAATGATGTTAATGTAAAATATCATTGGCAGTAGCAGTATCTTGGTACATGTCTTCACTTGAAGGAGATGTAGGTAGAGGATAGAAAAACCTTTTATCACTCTGCCTACTTTATGGCTGCCTTAAGATGATTTCTGCAGCTAGTCTGTGAGGAGAAGGAGAGTTATGCATAAAAAGAAAAGCTCCGGTTACAAATGTAGAGACAAAAGCTTTGACATTGTGTTCTTAATCTGTCATTTGAGTATGTGCATCCATTCTTTTCTTCATTAGAAGATCATTCACAAGCTTTTGCTCTTCTTCACTGTACTGAGTACAGGCCCTTGGAAGTCTTGGAAGTCAAGACCTGTGTCTGTGTGGGTGTCAAGGAGATGTGCATATGCCAGTATGCAGCTTTAGACTTTAAAAAATATATAGAAGGTAATTTCTTTCCATATTGTTGAGATTAACTACTTCTGGTTTTTAACTTTCTTGAGTCTCACAAACTCCTTTATGGCTAGCATACTCACTCATATTGTGTGAGCCCAATATAAAACACTTGCTGCTAAAATGCCATTTTAGGAATATAACAGATGAAAAAGCACGGGAAAGATAGGAAATATCTGTAGCTAATTAAAAGCAAAGGAGACAAGCTTCAGACCACTAGAATTCAAAAGGTTGGTTTGGCTGCTCCTTGTTCGTGGCTTTTGCTACAGGATGAATTAGTAGTTTTGATAATTTAGCACAGTATAACATGTATTGTCTAATATTCAAAGGGTGAAATATTCCAGATCTTGCACTTTTGACTTCTGGCATGTGAAATTTTAAATTTAAGAGGAAACATTCTGAACTGTGGTGACTTAGGTTGACCTGGTAAAGGCTTTGAAGTAGCTGGTGGTTTATTTTGTTTTGAATAAGTATACCAAGCTGAATTTTTCTAAAGCTGCCTTAAATTTACGTGAACTTTTTTGGAATAGTAAATGCATCAGAAATATCCCATGAGAGAAAATGTTGATATTCAGTATGAACTACCCACCTGAAATTTCATTCTCAGCCAGACCAAAATTATTGCCAGTGAAAAGAAAACTGCTTTGGGGGTATTTTAATTCCTTGTATTATGTTTTAAAAAAAAAAAAAAAGTAAAAGAAAGAAATCCAACACAAAATCGGAAGACCATAGTGCTTCTGACATTTCCATGGAGAGTTTATCTATATTTGGTTCATCAGTTCTGTTCAAGTCATTGACCAATGGTGAACCCAAAGTTAGGACACCAATTCTGATGCAGTGGCTGCAGCAGCACTATGTTTATACTGGCATAAGCAGTTCCCTTTCCTGGCCACCTGCTCCCTCCCCATCCTGCTCTGAGTTGCTGATGTGGCATGGTCCACCTAAAAATTAATAAATTTATTAAAAATAGTATTTTAAAACTTTATTAAAATTTATTTATAACTGAATGAGAGCATGTTTGTGTATATTTGTGTGTAAATATTCACATTTCTACACGTGAAGCTAGAAGAAACTGATGTAAAACCTGTGAGTTTCATAGAATACGCTTAATTGCTGAACTGGGTTGGGGCCAGTGAGAAAAAGCTTGAGTGGTAAGCTCTGAAAAAAACAAAAGTCCTGATGCCTTTTGGTTAACCCATTCTCCCATTCCCATTGCCATGTTTTGACCTTGAGAAAAGTCTTTGAATTGTGGAAATACTGTTCTTGTAAAATTAGCCTGTGTCAATGAAGAAATAACAAAAAACTTCTAAAACTCAGCCAGTTGAGAAAATTACTTCATGCTGTAAACATTTTCACAAAGAAACCTTTGGATCTCTTTTGGGTCATTACTTGGTAAACAGCATCAAACAGTGTCATTTAAATAAAAACACTGACTGAAAGGAGTACACAGAGCAGCAGTTCACTCTCTGAAGCCTTTAAGCAGCAGTGTCTGGGGAAAAAAGCTTCAGACATCTGAGCAAGGGTTTTTATAGAAGTGTTAAGGTCTATTTGATGAATTCATAGATTCATACTGCCATTGTTTTAATTCAGAACAGTGTTAATTTTGCTTGGAGGTGGAGAAATCTTCTTTGGAGGAATATACCATATTTTTCACATATATCATAGAACCATAGAATATCTCAAGTTGAAGGGGACCCATAAGGATCATTGAGTCCAACTCCCTGCTCCTCGTAGGACTACCTAAAACTGAATCATGTGACTAAGAGCATCATCCATATATAAGTATCTACACAACTATACTCGTGGGTTTTTGGGTTTGTTTTTTTTTTTTTTCAGGTTACCCTTTTGTTATTAGTATCAGCAGGTGCATGCTGAAGAAAGCAAGACTGAAAACATTTTTGTTTTCTCTAAATTGGGACATGTGGTTAGGGTCCTCTGTTCTCTCCCTTAGAGTCATAGCAAAGAAGTCCATGTCCGCCTTCAGTTAAGGGCTGCCCCCACACCCTTCAGTGTTTCCTGAAGGCCTCTCCTAAAATCTTTAACACATTCACTGTTTTTGATACGCATCTGGAATGAAGGAGTAAAATTTGGGCTTAGGCCGGAAGATTCAATAGCTCCAGTGGCATACTTGCGATGCTTTGCTATACTGTGTAATTGGGTTTGCGGTCACATCAGTAACACATCCCTATGAATTTTGATGTTTGGACCGTGAAGTTTTGCTGCGTATGTCTCTGGATATGTTGCTCCAGTTTCAATTATGGGGGGTGGGGGGGTGTTGAACACATGAGGAATACAGATTAGCAAAGGGTAATGAGGCATTAAAATATACCTGAGAAGAATGTGGGAGCTCTCCAACTTTTTCATAGCATGAAATCCATGGAAAAGAGAGAATGCCATGAGCAATCCCCTTATATTTAAAATAACATGTTAATTGGAACATCCTTGCCACAGCATGGCAATTGCTTTGGAGGAAGAGAAATTTCAGGGAAGTTTACTGAATATGTTTTTAACTACATTTTTAAATTACTATAGCAAGAAATTATTACGGTAGCAAAAAGAGAAGTACCAGCACTAAATCATCTTAATCAAACAGCTATAGGAATTTAATCATTCATTATTCTGCTGTTATCTTCATTTCCGTTAATAATCTTTTCTAGGGTGTTTGATAGTGGCCACTCCAGTATTTTTACACACTCCAGTATTTTATGACTTTGTTCAGCAGAGTAGCCTTCCTTCTAAGTTTCTTTGTGCTTGAGTGAATGCTACAGGATTTAAATGCCGTGGCTTACAGAACATTGAACTGAACTTGGTGAGTTATGTCTAATAACATACGTAGCTATGTTGATGGATTTTAGACATCAAGGTACAGTTTGGGTTAGGGCTATGGAATGAAAAGGATTAAGCTTGTAAAGTAAGTATAACAAGTGTTTACAGAATGATAGTCAAATGGCACTTACTGAAAAATCTGGAGGTATTAATAAATATAAACTGTTGGAAATCACAATTGCATCTCTGAGAATAAGCCGTGTCAGTCTGTTGGTAAAGATTTGTTTTGCCAGAATCTCAGTTGCCTTCATTTAACAACTAGTTACTCAAGAGGGAAGCATTTTGGGTGTTAGTATCACTGTATAAGACAGTGTAAAAAATACTATAATTTTAAAAATGTAAGTAATAGGGGAAATATTATCCTGAGTTTTTTGTATTTTGATAAAATATGTAAAGTAGTGTATTACTGGGGAACTGACTTCTGCAGTAAAGGTTGTTTTATGTTAGCTGCCAGCTCTTGCTTTCTCATTTCAGGTTAGAAATAAGAAAGTTATACTGTATTGCGCTATCAGACTCTGATAGAGGTTTCTGTTTAGAAGATAAAATAATCAGTACTTGAGGCAGAAAATACTATAACCAAGAAAACACTGTGAAATTATTTTGGAAGTGTGGAGTATTGTCTTTCTTATTTATCCTAAATAATTTTACTTTGCTTTGATATTTTTAACATTCATATGATGCGTTTCTTTGGCACAGTTAGATATCCTGCTGAACTGTAACTATAACCCTAATTGAGTCCTTGCCTATCTTCCACATGCAATCGCAGCATTTGCTACTGCTGGCTGCATATGTTCTTAAGTCAATAGAAAGTTCATCATATTTGAGAAGGAGGGGTAGAGCCTTCATAATTTCTAGGAAAAACATTGGAAGCACAGAGGCCAAGAGAAGACCTGTCTATGTAAAATCAAGAAGGAAATACTCTTACCTTTTTTGACCAGTGGAATTTGTGTTTTAAAGAGCCAAAATCGGTGTGGTGGACAAAGACACAAAAACATCTTAGCTCTGCAGTCTGCTATGTGGAGAAGAGTAACGTTGCCCAAAAGCAGAAACTGCAGAATATTCTAGGGGAAGAACCTTGTGGATGTTTCCTCCTCCAAACCCTCATTTGGAGGGTTTTGTTGTGGTGGTTTTTTTCTGGTTGTTGGTTGGTTGGTTTGGTTTGGTTTTTAACTGGACCTCCATAGCCGGTGTTTCTTCCCAGGATAATTTACACTGTCATCCAAACCTGTGAACTGAACAGAAGTAGTAAGGGTTCCCTCCTCCCTGAGAAAAACTAGCACCACCACCACTCTATGGTAGGTTCGTATGGTTTTAGCTATTATTAAACTGGCCAAGAATGTTGTCAATTGCTGCTAGTAATTTCTGTTGGGTGCAGGAGACAAAACTTAGCTGAACGGTAGCCAAAAGCTATTAATGGGAAAAAGTACACAGGAGTAATTTAATCTGTGTAATCTTATCTACAGATGGTTCTGCAATCTCTGCAAGGCCTCTGGCAAGCAACTAGAGTGATGCAAAAACAAAAACAAAAAAACTGCATGCTAATAGAGAGAATAAAAAATGTGAAACATCTTTGTGAACTAGACCTGGTTTTCTGCGTGCAATAAGCCTGGGACCTTGAGACATGTATAGCATGTGGCCCAAGAAATAAACAGTGAGTAATTTTTCGTACTGAGCTAAACTACTGCCTAATGCATGATGAAGTTGTTATAAAATAATAGAACAGTAAAATTGAGATATGCCGCTCTGTTTCTTTATTTATTTTAATCCTCAGGAAGAGAATAAATGCCATTGTGCCACAACTGCTCTCTAGGAAAAACTCCTGGAAAGAAAGGTAGAAGGAGGAATGTTTCAGTGTGGCATTTTTTTATAATGTCTCCATGCATGTGAGCAATGCTGTGGGTTCAAGAAACTTGGCTTGTTTGTAAACTTGGGATTTATTTCCTATAGTACTTTTCATGGTGGTTATATAAATATTGCAAATCTTTTCCTAATTACTGATTCACTTGTGGAGGTCTTCATGCGCTCTCTTTGTTCTGCAGTGCAGGAAGGGATCTCTGTTTATCCCTTTGTAAGCCACTGCATTTCTCAGACGAGCTCTTTGCAGCGTTCTGTCTTTATGATGCTGCTTGTTACCAGTTGGTGGTACATACAACGATCTATCATAGTACTCCTAATGAGTTCAAAATAGTATTAGGAGCATTTGTTGTTGTTGTTGTTCTGTTTTTCCTGACATTCGTCTCATTTGAAGAGAGGAGGTCACACTGAGGGTTTGAAAGAATAACTGCAGTAGGGATAGGAATGGCTTCTTATAGCAGTTCCATTAGCATCACAATTGAACTGTACCAGTGTGTTAAACCAGTATAGTAAGTTAAATTTTGTTTATTGTAAAATCCAGCAACATACAGATCTGACATATTTGGGTAATATACCAGTTCCTTCAAGTGAAGGAGAATACACTGGAAAAAACCAAGCCCTAACTGAATGAAGAGAATAGTGCAATGATATCTTTTGGAAACTGTGAAGAGCTTATTCTTCTGTACTGTAAAAATTGTCTCAGGAAGGATCAAACTTCTGATCTCCTGTCTCACCTGTTTAAGGAGCCTGTAACGGTTGATGCCTGGTTCTTAATTCAGAGTGGCAGTGAGTAGGGAATTCTAGTGTCGTGAAACTGTGCTACCCAGAGTTCATTACATTTGATCCATAACTATTATTTTTGAGCCTTCTTAACTCTGTAATTATTAGGAGGATGGAGTAATTGCCACACATACAGCTGTGAGTTGTTATATGATACCATCAGAGCAGTTTGGTCCAAATCCTGGCAGAAATTGTTTCCTCAGAAATGAGGGGTTTTTACCTGATTAGGAAGATTTCCAAATTGCCCTGCATTGCTCTCTAAGATAAGTCGGACATTTTGTAGTCCGCTTTCAGGACTAAATGAACCTGGTGTGTATTAATGTTTGGCTGGTACTGCCCACTTGCAAAGCCGTTTTAGTTAGAAGAGAATCTGCCCTTCCCAGAAAGTTTATGTGAATGGAGATGTAAGTGAAGGCTCTATCTGTAATTCCATTTGAGACTACTGTTTTTTTCTAACAGGGTACTACAGCAATTCAAATTAGGGACACTTGAAAAGGGTTGGGCATTTTCCAACTTGTTGGTTTTGCCTGTATCTTGGGCTGAAATAACCAAACATTGCCTGGGGTTTTAAATATGGAGTTGTATGCCTCCATCTAAAAAGAACCAGAAATAACAAAATACCATGTATAGCTATTCTGAGAGATATTGCAACAAAACAAAATCAGGGTGCTAGAACAATAGCAAGGGGCGAGGGGGCTTGGTCAAAAAAATAGCCATTCTGACCTCCAATTTCAGTCAGAGAGGAAGGTTATACATCTATATTTTCACATGTTCAACTTCCGTGTTGCAAGATTATAGCACGCTGCAAGATATGTAATTTATACTGAAAATGTTTGGGGGTTTGTTGGTGTTTTGTTTTTTTCTTTTCTTGGGCAAATCAAAGATTACCAATTAGTGAAAAATGTTTGTGCATGTGTATGAATATACATGCAATGACATAAGTAGATGCTGCCTCTTATCTCACTCCTACAGAGTTGCATTCTGACTTAAAGGGAGACTTAAGGGCAACTGCTTAAGGTAGAAGTTGCCTGTGTTTTTTCTTTTGTACTAAATGTGGTCAGGTGATTGAAGTTCAAAAAATGATTTTTCTTGCTGACTATTTTTTTTTAACCCTTTTGCTGTATCATTGAAATGGGAAGTGTCTGGAGCTTAGCAAGGATGACATTTATTCTTGGGAGGATGGGAAATGGTTAAAAGCAGAAACAGCTGATGAGGCAGGATGGCTCTGTAGAGAAAGCAGGAGGAAGAGAAATGTGAACATCTGTTAAAGCTATACCAGTGACTGCTTTGCCTAAGTTCAGCTTGCAGTTCCTTTTGAATTCTTTCTTCTTCAGTAGATGTCACTGCTATCAGTGACAAACACAATATAGGCCTTTGGAGTATCATTAATTTGGGTAACAGAGAATGTAATAAAGAGGAAAAACAGACAGTTCTGTTTTATTTTTTTTAAGTTATCCCAGTCTTCAGTACAACATGCACTAAAAATAAAAGTGAGATTTTGAAGATCTGATTTGCTATTACAATTCCCCTTTTTCTTCCCACTGACATTTCCTTTTACTGGGAAAATACTTAAGCCAGAGGACTGCTAGCAGTTGTAGTGTTGTGTCCACTGACTTACAGTTTCATTCAATACCTATCATGTAAATCACAGTCCTGCTGGCTTTTGTTCAGATCCCCACTGTCACAGAGTGGAGTCAGGGGATTCTGTCTAAGCTTCCACCATATTTTCCCTCAAGCTAACATTCAATACACTCAGATTAATCTCAATCCAATGCAGTTGTCCTCTCTTTCCCACAGTAGAATTGTCAAAGATGTTTAATAGCAGAACAACTTGGAAAGCATTATTACTTAAAGAAACCTAAGAATGGGTTTCTTTTATTATTGTTTTCTTTTCCTTGTGCATCTAATACCTCCCAGCTCTGAGAGGGAGAGAACTTTCTGAGAATTATATTTGTTTTGCATCTCATCAGAACAGACGATTAATAAAAGCAGCCTGACTTTCTCAGCAGTACTGGCTTGCTACCTCAATCAATGGACTACTCTGTTGTCCATTCTTAAGAAAGTTTTTAATCTTCCTGTGAAAGTTATTGTCCAAACTAACTGGAATAAACGTTGAGTGAATGAATTCATGTAGTGATGCAAGAAATGAAGTCCTTTCCTGAAGTCCAAATAGGCAGCTGAATGACCTTCATCCTGCATTTTGTAATGAAGTCCAAAAGTAATGATGTTTAGAAAAAGGATTTTTTTTCTTTATATATAAGTTTTTTGCCGTTAGCAACTGTGAGAAATGAGTGGAAAGCATAGAGTGAATTATAGACTTGACTTAATCTTTTCTCTCTTGGGAAGAAATAATAATTTAGCAGTAGATACTGGAATAGTTGATAGGAGATGTATACAAAACCACTAGGTATGAAAAGATTTGGACCATTGAAGGAACCGAGCTAAGGAGTGACTTTTGATATTATGAAACAGAAATAATCATGAATCAAAGCAGATAAATTCTGCCTTTGTTTATACGATATTGTATCTATTAGATAAATAAAAATAAGCAAGGCTAAGTGAGGGCAATATTTGAATATGCATTTTAAATTTGCCCTCTAACATCTGTTTTAGCAAAAGGATTTTTGGAACTATTATAGAGAAAATTATTTTGAGCTCTTACATACATATATAGAAAAACATACACTAAATTATGGTTGCTATGTTCTACTTGATTGGTCTCTTTGCTTGTTCTGCGCACATCATTTATGGGTTTTAACCCTGTGCAGATGTGCTGTGGCATACTTTGGAGAGAGAGAAGATTACTCAATTACTTTACAACCAAGTAGTTAATTCGAATTTCCTTAGAAGGCCAGTGGTTTTTTTCCCTTCCTAGGTAAACAGACACGACTATAAATAAATGAAACTTGTGATTGGTTTGAATTAATCTCCCTTGGAGTTATCATGCAGAATTGAAATCATATTGCCTCTTTGCTAATTTAGATATCTCCATTTGTATTTGGTTTTCAGTCAATCTTTAGTCACTACACATAGATATTTAGATATTTCTTTAGTTAATAGATAGTGGTTTTTACAATTATCTATTCACTGTAGTTCTCATCACACATGGATTTTCCAGAGAAGTATTAGCTCAAACTAAGAATATATTTCCTGTATGCTAATTGGTCTTCCTGTTAATGTTTTAAGAGACTTCAGAACAGCATATTTGAATTTCAGTGTCTCGCTAAATTACCTGTGGAATTTCTAGCAATCAGTATTAGAGGATTGCATGCTAGTGGTAAAAATAGAGGGAAGATTACTGATACAGTTTTAGTCTGGGTTAAACAGGCACAACAGTAACTGATTTTACAACACATCTCTTATATTTTCATCAAGCTGTACAATAAACAGCAGTGATCTCATATTTTGTAGTCAGTATATTCTACAAAATGCTGTTTATTATAGTTGTGTTAAGAGGACCCAGTCTCAATGTAAAAACAGAAAAAAAGTAGATATAGAATGTTTGCTTTTTGTGATTAAGACAGGGTTTTTTTGTTGGGTTGTTTGTTTGTTTGTTTGTTTGTTTGTTTTTTAAAAGGATGGGCTTTTTGTAAAATTAACTCTGCTGGCCGACGTACTATCAGTTGTTTGTCATCCACCAGTCTCTCATAGGACGTGACTGCTGGATAAGAAAAACTTCCAAAGACGAGAGCAAGTGTGATCCAAGGGAGAATGTGGCTTGGGTCAGGAGGCAGGTTTGCATGTAGGTACTCGGCTCCCAACAGCCCTCTTGATTCGGTAGCAGTGGGATCTTTGAGCCAGGTATATGAGGGACCTTTAGGGTACGTGAGTTTTATGTCTTAAGTAGCTTAGTATTGTATGTAGTGTATTATTTGTAATGAATTAATCTGTACAACAGATCTAAACTCACTCAGATGTGGTCTGCTTTATTTTGACTGATAATAGCTTCATTAATGCTAGTACAGCGAGATACTTAGATTTTGAAGGGTGGTTTAGTTGTAATAACTTAATGTAAATGTGGAAAGGTCTTTTGCTACCATGCAAGCAGAAGAGAAGCTCTTATCTCAATTCCAGACTCAGCTTTGTGATCTTCTCAGGATACTTTAGGACACAGTGAAATACTGCATGAGAAATCTCTTGCACATTTCCCTTCCTTTTGAGGGAGTTGTCGCAGCAAGGGTATGCTTAATAGATGGTCTAGGTGCTTAATAAATAATTTTGTATATTTTATGTTTTAGGTGCATTTTACACTTCAAGAATCAATTCCAAGAATAGTCTGTACTGTAAGACAATCATAGCTGTTTTGAGCAGTTCGGTTTTCTTCAAACTACAGATACAGTAACTAGTTTACAGCTACTGCAGATACAGAAACTATTTTACAACTCACAGTTAATTCTTGCATTGCCATTGTCATCCTTGCAAAGTTGTAACTTCAAGATAAAGTGGCTACTTACTAGATCAGTTCTTCCAGAAATGGCAAAACCAAAAATCAGCTGGTATGAAGAGAACAGGAAATAATTTTGTGTGTGTGTGTGTTTGTGAAAGTCTAAGTGTACTTTAGAGGAAACTGAATTGCAGTTTGCGATGGTTGCCCAAAGGCAGAGATGTCAAGGAGTCAACTCATATCTCAGGGCTAATTTCTATGTATCTGTTAGAGTTGATACCAGCTACCCAACTGAGACAAACCCTCTGGCAAATTGGTGTTAGTTGAGGCAATGGAGGCAGCAGTGCAGGAAAAACCCTGCTGCTGGAATTCACTGCTGTTGAATTGAGTGCATTTTTTTCACATCATATTGTGCATCTCCATGTATATCACATGGTGTCACTATGCGTGAATAAAAATTGAGAGGACCTCCATTGATTTGTTTTAATTCAGAAAGAAAATATGAAATCTTTTATCAGTTTTGGTTTTCATGAATTACTAAATTTCTTCCAACTTTTTTTCCATTGCAGTTTGAGTTCATTCAACTACGACACAAAATTCACTGCACCGAATATAAAAATGACAAAAAACTGGATCACATTTTTGCTGTTCTTCTTATTGGTTACTATGGTGAGTCTTACGAATTTTTTAAATCGCTTCCAGTTTTAATAAGTGTGTACAGAATACCATAGAAATTATTAATATGGATATGCAGAAACAACTAATCTTCTGTTCAAATGTAGTTTCTGCATAGCAGGATCTTTATCTACCTTATGTTCTCCTTTTAATTCCTGTGGTAAAGGAACAGAAATAGTATTTACTTCTGCTGAACCCAGCATATCCTTTGCTAGCAGAGAACTTTACAGTAACAGTTGACAAGTGACATATAAGCAGTACTATGCAGACCCCAGGAAGAGTGGAGGAGACATCTAACTCAGATTCAGAGGACAATCTCAGAACTTTTAATTTCACCCCTTCTATGACAGTGGTACAGTATTTCAATCTGCAGCTTTGTTTTTCCATGAAGTTTAGTAGCTTCACATAAAATATTAAACTTCTTTTAAAAATGCACTTAAAAGGTTCAGGTTTTGATCAAGATCCACTTTCTTAAGTTTTTTTTTTAATTATTATTTTTAATAACAATAAAAGTGGATGTCATGTCTTTTGAATATTTTTTGGTATTCTGAGGGTTGACTTTACGGTTCACAAGACTATAGAGAAACCAAATAGCTCTAAACAAGCCAAAAGCTTCAATGCATACAGTATACGGAAAGTTGCTCTTCATAAAGGATCATTTTGGGCCTGATTCAAATGCCTTTTAGACTAATGTAATGTCGATATATTTTGCTGGATTTTGCAAAAGCTGTTTATATGCTTCTGACTGTCTCAGTGCTTTCTATGCATTTTTCCATTATTATTTATAAATCTTGCAGATTGTTACTCCCCCATGCTCATTCAGGAAATATTTGTCAAGATTCAGTAGTAAGAAGAATTGCTAAATTAACCAGAAAAAACCAAAATCATATTGTCAGTAATAAGTTTTGAAGATAATTTTCCTTCAGTAAAATAATATTTAAAATATAACATTTAAAAAGACTGAAGTTTAAGAAGTTTATATTGGAGTTTGTACATGACTTGCTAAAAAAAAGTCTTTTTCCTCTTAGTTTTTTGCCACTGCTATACCATCTGAAGGGCATCAGAATATGACGGAGGACTTCACTCAACTGAGTGTTACACGGAATAAAATTATGACAGCACAGTATGAATGCTACCAGAAAATTATGCAAGATCCTATTCATAGGAAAGAAGGTAGAGATTATTTTCTTATAAGGTTTTACAAAGGCAAATGGTCAACAGATACAATTACAGTAATTCAGGATCTTTGTTATATTCATTTCGTGTCTTGGTAGCAATCATTTTTCAGGCTGTAACTGTATTTGTACAATTTTTTAGAAACATCACTTTGGGATTCATGAAGATAAAGTAATATGTTATATTACCTGCCCATAGCACCACTTCTTATATAACACAAAGCTTTTATTTCTGATGAGATAAGAAAATGTTAATTTAAATAGGTATCCAGATTAAAAAATGATGACTGATTAATCTTACCACTTTATTTCATTTCATGTTCTTATAATACCTCTGTCTCCCTGGTCACGTCTGGCTTTAAAAATTGAAAGTATCTTGATACACATGATTTTCCTGCTCTGAGGATTATCTTAGTGTCATTAGTGCTTTTTCTGATAACTCATTCAGAGCTAACTTCAGTAACTCTACTTGTTGCTATATTCACTGTTTCTAACTTTATAACTTCTGGCAACATTGAATGGCTTTTGAGGCAAGAAGAGGTAATTGCATTCTTTTACAATGAGTTTTTTTCTCTTCTGAAATGATTCTTTGGAGGTACTGAATGTCTGGAGGTCAGAAATGGATATGATTATGAGAGTGTAAGCTTATGTCCAGCCTGGGGCATCAGCTTCAGAAAGATCTGGACAAATTGGAAAATCTTCAAATGAGAAGAGAAGGACTTACACGATGTTTGAAAAATCCAGCCTTTGAGATGGAGGGCATTATTAAGTGTTAAAAAGAAAACTGAAGGAAGATACTAAAAACATCTTCAAATTTGTAGAGAGGGTCAATCATTCTGCATGTCTTTTGGGAAAGGATTTGTTTATAAAACCCCAGCTCATTCTCAAGGGAGGTTTATTTTAGATGTTAGAATTTGTGTGAGTGCAATGAGGCATTGAAACAGGGTCTTAAGGGACACTGTGGATTCCCTGTCCCTGGAGGACTTAGAGAAGTGTTTGTCCATGATGACCGCTGCAGGCTCAGCTCTGCCTGAGGCAGAGGAGCTGTGGCTGCCTCCCAGCCAGGCTTTCTGATGGCTTCTAGGATACCACTGTGTTTTCAGTGAACTAGTAAACATATGTATAGGCTTGGTATACATCCAAAATATAAATAAATTCAGTAAAATGGTCTTTGCAAACTTAAAGCTCTTTGTTAATGTGCATTATTTGGTCTGAATTGATTTAGGTTTTTTTGCCTACCGTGCTCTAGATCTGAGGTTTGTAAATTGTAGAGGTAGACTGTTTCGAGGTGGATGATGACGGATTTTAAATTGTGTTTGAAGAAATGTACATGTAAGGAACCATTTCTGTTATTTCTTATGTTTCTATTTTCTTTTTTTCTCATTGCTGCGAGAAACTTACCTTATGCAGTCTTACATCTTACCTTTGAAAGACTATTATGGAAGAAGGGTTGTTATTTTATTATCAGGTATCTACTTGTTTGCAGGTCCTTACTGTAACAGGACATGGGATGGCTGGTTGTGCTGGAGTGATGTTGCTGCTGGAACTGTGTCAGTACAGCGTTGTCCTGACTACTTTCAGGATTTCAACCCATCAGGTAAGTGTGCATGGGCTTCTACATCAACATGTTTCTTAATAAAATGAGGTTTTGGGTGCTTGATGCCTCCCAATCCCCTAATCAAGTCACTAATGCT
The DNA here is from genome assembly GCF_964195595.1 of Calonectris borealis. Classification (NCBI taxonomy): domain Eukaryota; kingdom Metazoa; phylum Chordata; class Aves; order Procellariiformes; family Procellariidae; genus Calonectris; species Calonectris borealis. The sequence goes on from NC_134317.1 coordinate 36,561,267, forward strand.
CCAGAATTTCAGTACCTCCAAACCCATTATTTGCATTTTCCCTTTATCACAAAGACACTTGACAAGATACTTGTTTTCTTTTCTGAAATATGTCCTTGAGGGTTTCTGTAGATTAGGAAACAGGAATTGAAGTTAGATCACATTTTTTTCCTCTTAGAGATGAGCTTTTCTCTCTGACAGACAAGCAGAGTTACTCCTTTACCTCAATTCAGTAGCTGAAGTCTACAAGAGTTTCTCCCACAAGTGAATCTTTTCCTGTTTCTGTAGGCTAAACTTTGCATCTGTGAGCATGTGGAAATATCATAGACTTCCACGCTTTGTCTCTTTCTGCTGCCTTTGGTATTTCCCAGTGTCCTTTCATGCCTCTTTCTATTTGATGATAGAAATCATTATGCAGTCCCACAAATTTTCCAGTTTGGTTCATGAGCAGTTTCTCTATTCATGTTTTCCTGCCTGTCGAGTCCTAATTTACAGTGGTACGATATCAGACTTCAGTTTAGATCTTGGACGTTAAACAAGCCATTTAAATATTCTTGTCACTTCATCTAGTAGTTCTCTAACATTTAGTTTGATATATTTTGATACTTACTGGGTTGGAGGAGGGAAATCTATTTGTTTTCTTAAGAAAAACACATCAACAGTTGCCCTTGTTAAACAAAAGCAATGGTCTCTAGTTTCTCAGAATTCATAGTAACAAGCAGTGTCTATCTAGTTATATTAATAAAGCTGTTATTTGTTTGCCAGTCTTTCTTCATTAAATATCAGGCATCAGGAAGTAGAACTTCAGTGCTGACTGTTGTGTTTTTCTTTTGTTTTTCTTTTTTGTTTTTCTTTCCATCTACTTTGACTGTAGAAAAAGTTACGAAGATCTGTGATCCAAGTGGGAATTGGTTTAGACATCCAGAAAGCAACAGGACATGGACAAACTATACCCAGTGTAATATCTATACGCATGAAAAAGTGAAGGTAGGAAAGGAATGAATGCATGTTACCACTGTCAAGAAACTAATCTGAAAAATTTCACAAGTTTCAAAACTCGAATGGCAGCAAAGTTGATGCAACATCAAAATGCAAAAAGAAGAAAGCATATTGAATAAAAAGGATGAATTGTGCAAAACGGACTCAAAAAAAACCCAACCCACCTGCTTTGTCTTTTACGGCTGATTTCAACTGCTTTAATAATGTGATCATATTTTTGTTTATGGGTATTTTAAATGTGTAGGTACTAGTACTTGTCTAGGTCATCCACAGTCATCCTCTGGTAAGCAAAGTGTATGTCTTGTAAGAGCAGACCTTTACGTTTTGCTCTGTAATTTTTCATTAGGGTCTAAGTTCAGCAGAACTGCAGGAGGTTTGCACATCTCTGGATGACATGCTGAGTGCATGGGTTTATCCAATTAACTCATAGTGACAGATTTTTCAGCAGGTGCACAACCAAAATTTTATTTGGGATTAATACATCTTCAATGCAGATTTAAGCAGAGTTCGGATGTGTTGGTTTTGGTTTTTTTTCCCCAGTGTGAAAAGCAGAGCTAATCTTTTCTTTTTTACAAAAGTGTAGGGAAGCTGTAGTTGAGTGGATTCACCACAGGATCTTTGGAGGCCAAAGGGAAGTAAATGATGAGAAGTTGATACACCTGAGGGATGGGATGCCATCCAGAGGGACCTGGACAAGCTTGAGAAGTGGGCCCATGTGAACCTCATTTTTCAGGTTCAGCAAGGCCAAATGCAGGGTTGGGCACCTGGGTCGGGACAACCCCTGGTATCAATACAGGCTGGGGGATGAAGGGATTGAGGGTACTGGTGGACAAAAAGCTGGACATGAGCTGGCAATGTGCGCTTGCAGCCCAGAAGGCCAACCGTATCCTGGCCTGTACCAAAAGAAGCATGGCCAGCAGGTCGAGGGAGGTGATTCTGCCTCTCTACTCTGCTCTGGTGAGACCCCACCTGCAGTACTGCATCCAGCTCTGGAGCCCTCAGCACAGGAAAGACATGGACCTGTTGGAGCAGGTCCAGAGGAGGACCACAAAAATTATCAGAGGGATGAAACACCTCTCCTATAAAGAAAGGCTGAGAGAGTTGGGTTTATTCAGGCTGGAGAAGAGAAGGCTTCGGGGAGACCTTATTGCAGCCTTTCAGTACTTAAAGGGGGCTTATAAGAAAGATGGGGATAGACTTTTTAGCAGGGCCTGTTGTGACAGGACAAGGGGGAATGGTTTTAAACTAAAAGAGGGCAGACTTAGACTAGATATAAGGAAGGAGTGTTTTACAATGAGGGTGGTGAAACACTGGAACAGGTTGCCCAGAGAGGTGGTAGATGCCCCGTTCCTGGAAACAGTCAAGGTCAGGTTGGACGGGGCTCTGAGCAACCTGATCTAGTTGAAGATGTCCCTGCTTACTGCAGGGGCATTGGACTAGATGACCTTTAAAGGTCCCTTCTGAACCAAACTATTCCATGATTCCAAGTGTTAGATAGGGTTTGTTTTTCCTTGTGATCCTTTTCCTATGTATGTCTTGTGTCCTGGCTCCCAAGTGCCATTTTTTCAGTTTTTGAGATATTAAGCTCCTCACATGAATAGAAAACCTATACTTCGAGTTTATTTAAGTGAAATTTTGCAAGCATCCAAAATTATCTCAGGCCAGGCAGCAAAATGCTTTGAGAGAGTTGTTTCTATGTATCAAAGGTAGACTCTATATACACACATACCATGTGGGTATATGTATAGATGGTATTTTTATAGACTTCAGTTTATCTTGAAGATGTCCATCCATTGACAGATTTAGAAAAATAAAAATAATTAAAAAAAAAAATCTGGTAAACCTCCAAATGCCCTCTTTCTGAGATATTCTGTGATAAGTGAGGATATAATGGGCAAAATTGTATATTTTGCACACCCCCTACCCTCCCCAATTGTATGCCCACTGATATTTTTTATGTTTGTGAAACATTCAGTCATGGGAAGAAGCAGTAAATTGAAACTGTAAATGTCCAAGAACTGGGAATATAAAATGCAGGTCAGGATAGACTGTAAATTAATTTGGACCTCGTGGAAAATAATAGCAGAATAATAGCAGGTTGTGTCAAGAATACTGACATCTATTAGAGATCCTAACTGCCTGCATCATTGTTATCAAGACTGCTTTAGGGTATTTACCTAAAAAACATATTGAGAAAAGGTGGTAATAGACAATAATAAGGCACTTTTGTATTGCTTTTTTTCAAATCATGAGACATTGAATACGCTAATGGCAGTTTAATTCTACTAGCAGAGATGCTATAATTCATTGGTTCTTGCTAATATTTGGCTGGAAACTGAGAGAATATTATTCAGACAGAAGATCCATGCATCCATCCTTCTTTATGAATAATGAGCTAGTTTCCCTCATGCTGTTTTGCCGGCATATTTCAACTCTGTTATGCATCAAAAGCTATTGTTTAAATAGAATAATAGCTCCGAAGAAAGCCTTACTACTTGCTACAGTTCTATGTGGTGTTATATTAAACAACATTATCTTTTCATTTTGCTCAGGAGGCAGGTTAGATAATGCACAATAAATGTGACTGTTGTCCATTGTTCAATTCTTATTGTTATTGCCCTCATCAGCAGTCTCTGCTGTACCACTGTTTCGTGTCAGGTTTAAATTGTGTGGAAATCTTCTAAATCTTTAACATGCACCTTTGCCTAAACTGGTCACTGAATGAGGCGGTGATATGGGGTATGGACCTGTCATAGAAAGGCTGTCATTATGTATATGTAGCCAAACTTTAGCATTTCAGGGGTAACTCTTGTTTTTTCTCACTTCCAAAGTTTTATGAAAGTTTCACTTAAACTTAAAAGCATAGCTTTTTTTTTCTTTTTTTTTTTTTTAAAGTTATCTCATTTTTTAAAATAACAATAATTTGAAAAATTCTAGCATGTACAAAGAGGTACCTTTGTCTCATCTTACAACCTTCTTAAAGCCTTACCTGGAATCTTTTTATATTATTTCAAAAGTCAATATATGTAGCAAGCTGCAGTTAGTCTATCTTAAACTGGAATAATATGTTCAGAGGATACATAGAGTTTGGAGTACATGAGCATTTGTGTGTGTGCTCTAATTCTTCGTATAGACTCCAGATAGTCTTATTGTGATAATATAAGGTTCAACTTGAAAATCTTAATTTCCTTATGTGCAAAATGATAATCTTACATTTAATTCAACAAGAGAAATCTTGTGAGGCAGATTCCGTGACTGAAAACAGGGGTTTGTTACTAGTGGAATTTAATATATTTATTAATTCAAAGAATTAATGATAACGTGTTGTGTATATTCCAAATATTCATTTACCAGTTCCTCATTTTTAGCTTTTGTATCTACCCAGCTTTTCATAATTCTATAATTTGGCTGTAGGCTTATTTAACAAGACTGTTTAGTCTTCACTATTTTTGAGTCATTGTTAATTTTTTTCACACCCTTTCTTAAATGCCAAATGAAAACTAAATTTCCAATATCATAATCACAGTTTGCTTTGAAGGAAGTATCTTTAAATGATAAGAAAAAACCTTCTATGAGGAAAAAATACATAAATTCATATAGGAAGCACATGTTTTACTTAAGAGTTGTGTTAATACATGAATCAAGCCTCAGACAGGAATGCACCCAGTGCAGTAACATTAATAGCCACATTTATGTAAATACTCAGAAAAAACATAACAGTACATATTAGAAACCTAATGTTTTAACTGATAAGAGGTAAGTTCTAGTCATGATTTCAACAAATCTGTTGTTTGTCCTACAGAAAGAGATTTTAGTAAGATGTTGATTTGTGGGATTCTAGACTTGACTCATCATTATCTGTAATGTTTTTATTTTCTTAATCCTATTGTGTTCCTTTTATATGCAGAAGAGATGTATAAGTATGTGCTTTATCAACAATAGTTCTGTATGCATCACAGGTGCTTGGTTTTGCTCTTTTATTGCAGACTGCTCTGAATTTGTATTACTTGGCCATCATCGGACATGGTCTTTCAATTGCATCACTTCTGATTTCTCTTGGCATATTCTTTTATTTTAAGTAAGTATATTTAAAATCCTTTACTACATATCAGTGGTTGCAACAATCCTAGTTTCAATACTTTGACACACCAGCCATCCCAATGAAATTAGGTGGAGCAAGAAGGTGAAGAAAGTCAGTATATTGGTTTGGCATTGTAATAAAATGTAATAAAATTTTAGGTTTCTTTCTCAGAAACCTAAAATCCCAAATCTGCAAACCAAAAAGTGTAGAATATATTGAAAATAGGAAATGGGAAAATGGGAAAAATTTTGTTTGTTTGTTTGTTTTGCGTTTGTGTTTTGTTTTGTTTTTTTTTTCTTTAATAATAAATTACAGTGTGGATATGTCAAGCATCAACCAAACTAAAGAGCAAATGGAAACCAGAATACTGATGACATACAATAGGTACAGTAACATTCAAAAGTAGGTAGCCACAAAATATGATAAATTGTAAAGAAAGTAAGGCTAAGAGCTACAGTAGGAATGGGAATAATAAAAATAATCCTGTTTTTTTTTTATTCGCTGTATTATGTCTATGGCCGTTATGTCATATCCATGGACTAACAGTTATTGTTACCTTTCTGAAAGAAAGTTTGAGCAGTGTATCACCATATCACCACTGTCATATAATGCACAGGTCTTTCAAAATTAGTCTTCTTATTGCTTCACATTTTGTGAACTTAGTTTTGTTTCTCATGAAAGACACTTTTTTTTTTTTTTTAAGAAGATGGTGAGGCTTAGTAGAGGTGAAACCAGGAGTGTTGCCACATGAGCAAAGCTGAGAGAGACAAGTTGTTATCTCCGCCAAATGCTGCACTGCACAGTGTAGGCTTTCCTTGTTAACTGGCATTTATTTCTGCATTGTTTTTCATTGGACAATATAGATCTGCTCTACGGTCTTACTTATTTCTTAACACTATACCTTACTGTCTCACTCCATCTTTTTTTTTTTTGTTCCTAACATTTAAATATGAATAGCATATACACCAGCAACTGTGGGGCTAGCTCAGATTTTGCTTTTCTCATGCTCTGGACATTGATTACATAGGGGTAGCAGATATCTGATTAAAAATTATCCTTTTTAGTCACATCTGGCTGAATATAGTGTTTCCAATTTAGATATGCATTATTTCCCCAGGTTCTGGGACAACATTTCCACAAATCCCCAACAAACCGGAGTGTTTCAACTTTGTAGCATCTCTTTATGAAATCCAATATTCAAGATGACTTTTCAGCTTTTTCTGACTTCTTTTCGTGAGGAAAAATGAAAACATTTGTGTTTTTTAATGAATTTATTTGCATATAACCTGTAAAAACAATGCTTACCATTTCCAAATTCACTTTCCCTCCACAAAATCAACATGTGAAATGGCTGAGTCTTTTTAAGAAGCTTGATTTTGCATAAAAAAGGGCTATACTGTTGCTATAAATGTCGCAAAAAGTTTAAGAGACTAAATATCTAATGTGACAGGAAAAATGCTTTGACATAGACTTCTTAGGAGAAAACAAAAAGATTTGGAATACAATATGATTTTAAAAGTTCAGAGACAGTAAAGCATGATTTTTCTGTACTACAATATGAAAACCAAGCCGATTTCATCTTGGCTTGTGTCACTTACTGCAAAAGCAGGTGATCTGCTTTGCTACCGTTATGTCATGTTTGTCTAACCCTCCAGGGATTTTTTTCTCCCTCTGGTAGAAGGATCATCTCTCCTCAGAGAACCACATGGAATTAATCCAGACCCACAAACCACATTTTCTAGACTGTGGTTATGTTGGGATATAAAAAGAAATTACAAAATTTAAAGGAAGCTAAAGAAAGTCCTCTATAAGCTGTTCTCTTGGGATGTACAGTTCCTCTAAAGTATTTTTAGTACCAGAAGGGTATTTAAGGATCCAGATTAATACCAGGATGTATTATGTATTGGCTGAAGCTTGTATAATTATTCATACTTTTAACAGGTGGACTTTTTTTTTTACTATTGTGTGGGGGAGCCTTTGAATTTGTCATGTTTCCAAAATATTTATTCTTTTAGTCGATTCATAGTTTCCAGACAAAATTTGCTGGATTGTTGACCATTAAAATATCTTTAGGTTTGACTAGAAAGGTGGTACTTTTCTCCACAGGAAAAATGACAGGTTTTTTCAAATATCTTCAGCTTTTCAAATATCAACTATTTGGGTTTTGAATGAATTTTTTTTTAAGATTAAAATGTTTTTGTGCATTTTATTTTTTCATTTGAAATTCTGTTTTTTCTTCAGAAAATTCTGTCATTGGACAAGTTTGTGACTTGTGTTCCTCAAATGGATTGGAGTTCTTAGTTTAATAGCATAAAATGGGCTATAAACTTGGAACTCCGATCCTCCTCTCTGAAAATTCATCTATGACACACAAAAGTAACTTCTTGCAGTGGCTCTGCTTTCTCCTTCTGTTACATACTCTAGATCATACATGTGTTTATTATGAATCTTTTGTTAAAATAGTTGTATGGTTTTCGTAAAGAAAGAAAAACAAGGCAAGAGAAAACTTTAAAAAAACAGTGAATTCAAAGAAAGGGGAGCTATAATTTTAAAGATGCCCCCTCCCCCAACCCAAACAAAAACCAAACCAACCAAACAAAAAAAGCCCACCTGAAATAAAGGAGTTGTTGTTGATCAAGCATCATGTCAAATCACATGACAGCACTCACAGAGGATAGCAACACTATGCTTAAAGAGCAGGCAAACAACTGAATGATAGATTGATAGAGAGATAGGAGGTTCCTAAGTCACTTTAAGTTAATTTCAGCTGAACGGATAATTCCCTTAGGTGCATATATGGATCTCACTGGTTGAATTTTGCAGTATTTGAATACCTTAAAAAATTAGTTCTCAAACACATCTGGGGGCTTTTGAAAATGTTACCTTTTTTCTTTTGGAGAAGTATTGGAGAAATGAATTTTTCCCTAATGCCCAAGACATACAGGAGTCAAAATAGGAAGGGAAATAGGTAATTACGAGGAGGTCTGTTTTTATTTTACTGCACATGGTTTAACCCAGGGGTAGGTCATTCAAATGTTCTTAGATCATAATTATGAGAATTAAGTGATTAAAGGATATTATGTCATTAAGAAAAACAGTCAGAAAAAGGAATATAAGAAGGGTAACAGAAGAGGGACGGTAGGGAGGCTTAGGAAAAAATCCTTTTATTACCAAAAGCAGTCTTCATTTTTAAATGTCATTAGTCTTGCTTTCTTGTTTCTTGTCCGGTGATCTTTTCAATCTTTTTATGCATGGGTGGAGGTGGGTGTGGATGGGTGTGTTTGAATATTCAGCAGGAACAGCTGCTGGATGACCCTGAGAGATGGCCCCATTAGCTGTATGTGCTTTTCCTTGTCTGCACATTGATTCTTAACAATAAGCAGACAGAATTCCAGAGTTCTTCAGGACTTGTTTACACAAAGCTCTTAGCTGGAAACTAGTGTTGCCCCTCTTTTCATATATAAACCATACAGGAAAAAAAGACACATATAAAAATACATTTTCAAAGAACATAAAAAACTGCATATCATAATAATCAAAGCTTTATGCATTTGGGGCATTAAAATGAAAGACAAAAATAAAATTTAAAAAAGCCTAATGGAATATACTTTATCACTTAATTCATATTCAAACCTCTGTTCTGTATTTTGGACACTTTTTCTTTTCTGTTTCCTTCAGATAAATAACACTTGGCAACCAGAGTTTCACGTAGGGTAGTTCCTGCGTGGCAGCACTGGTTTCTAGAGTGGTTTCCTTCCCCCATATTTAGTGACATGAGGCTTAGAATGTCTCAGGGCTCCAAGGCTTGACCTGCAGAAACTCTGCCTGATTCATGGTATTGCACTGTGCGTATCTGAACCTGTTAACTTACTCCAGGTATCTGCAGGGAGCTTCATACGCTCTTCTTGTGCTAATTGCAAAGAATGCAACCAAGAAGTGCAGTCTTTTTTGACTGTCTCTTTTGTTCAGTGGGGTCATTTTGTTTCTTGTTTCATCTGTCATGTTCTCAAGAGTTTTCAATATACTCCTCCAGCTTTTGTGACTATTCCATATCTGCATTTCTTTGTTAAAATATAAAGTTCTTCTCCCTCCTGCCCTCCTGAATAAAAAATGAATCACCAATGTCCATACTTTATCTTTTCTTCCAGGCATGCTATTTGAAAAGGGTAGAAAACTTCTTTTTTTCCCCCATGTGACAATTTAGACTTGTCTCCTGCTGACCTTGTCAATGTATTTCTGATTTCTCTAACAGTGAAGAGCAGTTGCCTGTGTAAGTGATAGATTTTTCTCCTCCAGTTAGTCATTTCATTTTGTCAATCAACTACACCCCGTATTGCTGGCTATAAAATGGAGGTAGGTAGGTGCGGTTATAAAGCACAGACTCAGGCTTCAGTAGATGCTTTCTCCGAAGTAACCAACTAGTGTTTCCTGAGAGTGACCACAGTACCACAGGCTTTGCATGTGGGAGATGTTTCTCTGAGCAATGCTAACCCTGCAAAACCGGGCTGTGTTCCTGACTGCTGGCACTGACCTGCTGTATGACTTTGATCGAGTCAGTTTGCTCATATGTGCTGCGCACCCCCTAGCTCAAATCTAAAAGAATCATTTTTACCCAACTTTGTAAACTGATCATCTGCTTTCATAACAAAATGGATGTTACTTGATCTTTTGGGAATTTTGAGCATTAAGCCTTAATATCCCAATGATCTGAATTGTTTTTATATCCACATAGGCTTTGTATCTTCTTTTGTGTCTGTCTGTAAAGCTGAATTTCTTTGGAAAAACTTGAATGAGAAGCACTCCTGCCTCTTGGAATGGAACTAAGTTAGACCTGCTTTCTCTAGAATGGCAGATAAACAGAAATCTGCTGCGACTGTTCAACTTCTAGTATTATTTACTATTATTGAATCTCTGTTTAAAAAAAAAAGAAAGCCCTTCCAAAGATATTTTTCTCTTTAATTTTATTGCAAGATTAAAAGCAAACCTTGAAAATTAACACAATTAAATGCGGTTATATATTCCTTTTTGTAATTGTATTCTATATACTGTTCATAACTTAGTTATATACAGAAGTCAAGATAAGATTTGAGTTATTTTACTTATTTGGGTAAATAGCTATAGGATTAAGGAAGAAAAATTACAAGAATGTGAATAAAAGAGAATTATCCTTAGAAAATCTTAATAGGTTTGGGTAAATGGAAACATAGGATAAGACAGCTTCTTCAAGCTCAGTTATGATAGTTAATTGGGAAATTCTTCAGGTACTAACAAAAAAAAGGTATAAATCTTCTGAAACATGTTATACTATTGCTATTCAAATCTTTTTTAGTAGCCACTACAAAGCAGGTCCTTCACTGTAAACATATTGGAACTGAATGTACTTGCTTTGCCTCCTGTTGGCATTTAAGGAAAGATGTTACCTTTCACATCATTCTATCAAATTTGAACTGGAGCTGAAGAAAGGATTGATGTAAGACTTCTTAATAAAATAAAGAGCTCTAATATTTAAAAATCTCACAGTTGTCCCCAAGTACACACAGTTGTCTCCCCGTGTATTCATTTGTTCTTGTTTCTCTTTTCTAGGAGCTTGAGTTGTCAAAGGATTACCCTGCATAAAAATCTATTTTTCTCTTTTGTTTGCAACTCTGTTGTGACAATAATTTCACTGACTGCAGTTGCCAACAATCAGGAGTTAGTTGCAACTAATCCAGTAAGTGAAAGTATATTTGGCAGTGTTGTTGATTTGTATGTGAAAAACATCAGCAATGCAGAAGAGATAAATGGGACATGAATACTTGATGAAATGTTGTATATAGCGAAGTTAAAATGTTCAGTAACAATGTATTCATGTTACATATTACAACAGATGTCTAACAATGATTTGGGCATTTCACATTTGAGGTTTTGAAATAGTAGAAACAGAGCACACTGAACTGCTCTTCTGAAATTGTATAAGTCACCTTTGCACTGAAACAACTGCAAGAAAGTAGCCTATTCTCAGTGATGTCAGTGAGGTTATGACAGTTGAATTCACCAAGGAAGGGCAGTGAAAAAAGCTTTGGAGTGTATTTTGGATGTCAGCTACTTTCCTATGGCTTTAACTTTGCCATCTTCAGTTGAAATGAGAAGAATTAGGTTTTTTTGTGAAGGGAGATAAAGCTGACCCTTATATTCCAAAAGTAAAAAGCAAAATAAAAAAGCTGTCCATTCAGGTCTGATTTTTTTCTCTCTCATTTCCTGATAATACTGGGGCAAGTGTGAATCAGTAGCCTCTCCCAAAAGGCTAGGAGTTATAGCAACAGAAGAGCCTGAAAATGAAATACATAAACAAACAAATCCCTAACTATGGCTTTATTTTTATTTAAACCTGGAAGATAAATTTAAATTCTGTGAAAGTCAGGCAAAACTCCAGAAGCTGAATCAAATAAAAAGATAAATTCTCTTTCTCCTGTAAAAGCTCAGCAAAGTACTGGAAAATAGGCTTGAGATAGCTGCTAATAATCATCATCAAATGAGTTAGGTAGCAGAACATGGTAAAACAATATTGATTTTTGGTTTGTTTTAAGCTAGGTGAAATAGATCAATCAAACACACAGCAATTTCAGAAGGAGGAAAAAAAAGGATCTACTGTGTCGGAATCTGCAAGTTACCTATTGCTCCTTTTTCACAACCTCACATTTTAGTCTGCACAATAAGTTATAACATTTCAATTGAAGAATATCTTTTGAATGAAGCTAAATACAAATATATGCCAACAAGGGAGCTTCCTTCCAGAACCTACTATGCAAGTTCTCAACTGGTCCTAAGAGCAGTTATGACTAGGTTAAAATTGGAAGTATTGTAAGCGTTTTAAAAATACACAGAATCATAGAATCATAGAATCATTAAGGTTGGAAAGAGCTCTAAGATCATCGAGTCCAACCATCAACCCAACACACCATGCCCACTACACCATGTCCCTAAATACAAATCATTCTCTAGAGTAGTTATATGTTGTGATTGGTAAAACCGAGAGGGCATTACCCTCACCAAAGTACATTTTCTTGTGCAGTAACCATCAGCTAATTTAAGGATTCCCTATTGATTGGAATGGTCAAATGTGGCAATATTTGCAATAAGGGAAAATATCATTACAGCTTTCTGCTATCATGGTTGAGGATCTCAAGGTCCTCATGTTTGAATAATAAAAATACAGACTCAGTTACCAACTTTTTTGTCACCATAAAGTATGGAATTGTAATTTCATGAAAATTCTATTTAAAAAAAAAAAGTAATTGTAGTAAAAAACAGAATAAACATTAACATTTGACTCGAGCAGTATTTTTTTTCCATTTTGCAAATAAAGCTCTGAGATTTTTGGAACTTAAAAATTTATATTGTACTCTGTTTTTTTTCTACAGGTTAGTTGCAAAGTGTCACAGTTCATCTACCTGTACCTAATGGGTTGCAACTACTTTTGGATGCTGTGTGAAGGCATTTACCTGCATACTCTCATTGTGGTGGCTGTTTTTGCTGAGAAACAACACTTGATGTGGTATTACCTTCTTGGCTGGGGTATGCAATTTCACATTCTGTATTTTCAGGCTAATGCAATTCTTACTCCTTTTCATGGGAATTTGAACATCTGTCCTTTTGATTCTCTGAGCTGGTAGCTTTGAACAACGATGACACACCCCTCTTCTTTGTCTGCAATGTTTTAACAGGCTTAGAAATGTTAACGTAGGAAGTTGTATGTACCTCTATCTTTGCTGAAAGAGAGATTATGGATTTCTGGAGTCAGGAAGCGACTCCTCCTTTGTATAGAGAAAATAGCCTCCTATTATAAAAAAGACATTAAGAAGTAATTATTCATTGTTCCTCATCCCAAAGATGTTTATTCAGGAATGAATGTTTGTTTTCAGAGAAGTCTCGCCATGTCTAGGGTGGAGGGTCAGAACTGAGTTAGAGATGGCCAAGGATTTATTTTTTCAGCAGTTCCATTTGACCTGTATTGTTCACTAAGAAAATACAGAATAGCTGTAGCTGAAGGTCTCAAGTAATATCAGCATCAAAACTAACAAGCCAAACCTGGTCATTTCAGATAATGCACAACAGCATGTTCACAAAGTGCAAGTGAGGACTTTCTCCTCAGCTTCAGTGTATTGGCACATTCAACTATACCGTGACTTGGTACCTGGGTCGCTAGCTGTCCCACTACAGACACAACTGAGACGTGGTTAAAAGATCATAAGTGCTCAGCAGTTTCTGAAAATTAGATACCACCAGGGTGTCAAGAACCCCAGATAACTAATTTGTTTATTCTTTTTAGAATTTGAATTCGGCCTGATTTCCAGAGTCTCTTTTCAAATTTTTTTGCAGGTGACCTTGTTTTCTGAATGCCCAAGAAGTATCAGCAAGGACATAGTCAACATTCCTAATCATACTGTTAAAGCTATGGTCGTATATACAATTACCTTTTTAATATTACTTACCTATTTAGCTTTATTGAAGATTGCAGTCTGAAAAACATCTGTGTTAACGAAAATTGATTGTTACATTCTAAAAATTTGTAATTTGATTTGCCTTTTCTTTCTATGTGTTAGTATGGATTTCCTGGTAAAACAATGGGAATAAGGTTTCATACACTCCTCTGAAAGAAATCTGAGAAAATAGAAACAGAATTGGTCCCTGTTACTTTATTTGCTCTGCAGGTATATAGTTTGGATGAGGTGAAAATAGAGAAGATTCCAGCAGGAGATGCAAGTTTACTTAGTTATTAGCCAGGTTTATATATGAAGAAAACATTGTTTTTTCTTCACAGGTTTTCCACTGATCCCTGCCTGCATACATGCCGTTGCTAGAAGTTTATATTATAATGACAAGTAAGTAGAATCTCAACTTGCTGTGCAAAACTGTTATATTTTCTTTAAGGGGGAAAAAAGGAATACAACAGATAATAAAATGCCAAATGTTTTTTTCTTTCCCCGTTTGTTTTCTCTAGTTGTTGGATCAGCTCTGATACTCATCTGCTGTACATCATCCATGGCCCTATTTGTGCTGCTCTGTTGGTAGGCATTTTTCAGATAATAATTTGCTTTTCTTATTTGTTTTCTGGCTGTTTTTCATGGGCTTATACAGTTGGTAAGAACCTAAAGCTAACATTTAGAGGTCACTGTCATTCGTAGGACTCTCATTTAACCCAGTAGGTGCCTTAGACAAATCAGATAAACAAGTCTTGGCCTTATTAAGGAGCTGTACCCCTGGTCCTTTGAGAAACTCAGGTTTTGCAATGTTGATTATCATTCCACTTAGATGCTAGTGACAAGGAAGGACTAAATATTATCTGGAGTACTGGAAGGCCATGTTCAAATCCTTCCTTTAGCTGAGAATGCTTTCTCACTGCCCAGGCCATTTGCCAGGTTGACCCTACTACAAGCATCATTGTGTCACTGTGCTAATGTGGCCAAACAACTACCAGACTGCACCTCACTGAGGTTCAGAAAGAGGACTCTTGAATGTCAGGACTCACTGTGGGTGGGAATACAGGATGGAGAGAAACTAGAGCAGGCCCTTGGAAAAGAACCAGTGAAAATAGTTCTGCCAAGTATCTGTGACTGCCCCTGGTCTGATACTAATCTAGCAATGTGTGCTTTGGCCACCGGGGTATGGCAACTCCTCTGCTTCATTAGTCTTCATGAACTCTTAGAGCACAGTGTTCTGTCTTACACGCCAAGTTAATGCCAGCTCTATTACATGAATGTTTGCTACTGAAGACATTAAATACTAAGTAAGCAACTGAAGACTCCACTGTATAAAAATCAATGTTGTACTTCAATTATTCTAGGACTTATTATTTAACCTACGAAATTCAGTCAATAGATTATTGCTAAATAGAAATAGGTGCATAATAAAAGAAAATACTAATATGTACCTACTTACCAATTATCTATATAATTAATATCTATGAATGCGTAATGCAGAGAATGTTGCAGTGTAGAAGCAGTCTATATGCTGACTATATATAACAGTCATCTCTTTTACTGTAACAGAAACTTCAAACTGATCTGGCAAAGGTATTGTGTGTATGCCTACTGACTTTTCAGTTCTTGCAAGGAAATTCATTAAGAAAGAAAACATTAAGTAACTTTTTGGAAATAATTTCAGTTTCTGATCTATATGAACTTCCTCTTCTGTTAAATTGTTAATGAATATTTGCAGAGGGCCTTCTGTGCATAGAGAATTCTCTCTGAAAATCATTGCATAAATCCTGTGGTTCTTGTGACTCCCATTTTCATTCACAGTGAAATTAGCTGGTGAACTTACATTTTGAAGATTGTGTTGATACTATGATACACCTGAGCTCCTCTGCGTGGGAAGCCAGAGGCAGTCCCCATGAAATTATTGAGATGCATGGTCCTTGGGGTGTGAATTATTACTGATAATCCCTTGTCCTGTTAGGTCTGCTGTATATGTTAATGTTAAAACACTTCAACTAGTGCTCTAATCTGTAAACTTAAAACCAATTCTAAATCCTTTCAACTTTTCTTCTCTCTGATTTACACAGAAGGTGAAATCCTGTTTTCACAGAAAGGGATAGGGTTTTTTTGCTCACTTCAGTGCTGCTGTATTTCACCCAGAAAATGTATGCCATTCTGCATTGCCTTGTGGGTTGTTCCTTCTTTTGTCCAGGTGTCTCTTCACAGATATATCACTTAAGTAAAGCTCTTTAAAGCTGAAATATAATTTGTATTAGTCAGAGCTTGCTTAAATAACAACAGAAAAATTAGTGTAAAAGTTATGAGTCTATACCATCTTCCATGAAGTAACATCATTTTGGGGTGTAAGATCATTTTCTCCTTCCCAGCAGTGGCCTCCACAAAGTCACACTGAAAACAGTGGCAAGACTCCTACTGGTTTCAAATGTACTGGATCAGTCCCAAACTGTCAAGTCGTCTTTCCATTCAAGACAACACTAATAATGTCCTTTGATTTTACGGGAGGCAAAATAATCACCTCTGTGGGGTTGGTTTGGGCAGAATCTTTGTCCATTCTCTTTGCAATTTACAAATATGCATAACTTGATATTTCATGAGCTGAC